>NC_065444.1:99889674-100209346 GCF_917563875.1 Diabrotica virgifera virgifera | reverse complement strand
AAAGGGAGAAAAAGGGTAGGGAGAAAAATAAAAGAGGCTAATGCAGCAGTTTAAAATTCTAAATACTGAATCTGTGACTTAGACTGGATTATGCTGGAATTGGATCAGCCTATGGGGGAGCAGCACGTAAAAGAGTTATGATGATGGTGTGGACTTTAGAGCAATTTGAAGAAGAAGAACGATCTCAAACAAAAAAGATCAGAAAACAACAATAGTGAATCCAATTTAACAGAAACCGTTAACTTTTAATAGTAACAAAAAATAAAACAAAAACAACAAACATAATAACAATTTTGTTTAAATTTCTTATACTGATATTAAAAATAATAATTTAGGCTTAGTTATAGATATAAACCACTACGCTAAAATAAATTTAACGACGCAGGGTGTCCTTTACTCATTTCGCATTTCGAATGATTGTACATATTCCGTTTCCATATAAATAACGGACAAGTCGTCCATTGGTATAAGTTTAAGACTTTTCCATAGCGACAACGAATTTACATAAAATTCGATCGGGAAATAGCGTGCCGCGAAAAGCCGAACAGAACAAACAACTTCAACCCTCAGTCCGTTTTCAACTTTTGACAACATACACAACACAGGTGAGTGAAAGTTGGCTACTTTTTAGTTATCGTAAGCATCAAGTGTTTAGAACATTCTTTGAAATTTTGTTGTGAGAACTCATTCAAGACATTTTAGGTAATCAGCATTTTTAAAAACTGAAACAGATTTTTGGATTAAAATTCAGTTCATATTATTAACATGTTATATTAGGATAAGAGTCAACGACATAATTTCGTATTATATATTACAATTCATACTAAAATAACTGGGAAATAGTTTCCTTTTCTTCTTCTTCTTGTGTAGACATGACTCTGTCTGTTCTTCAATGGGCCTACAGTTGTACAAGTTGTCTTCGATCGTTTTCGTGGTCTTCCCACTGATCGTTTTCCTATGAGAGAACTGTCTATCGCCGTCTTTACTATTATATTTGTTGCCATTCGACTTACATGACCGTTCCATATTCCTTTTCTATTCCTTACCCAATCCTTGGTGTTTTCTATCTTATACAGTGCACTGGAATAAGTGTTACCCCCTCTATTAACTTATTTATTTTTAGCACATAGGCAAAACGCTCGGACAGGTCGATTTTTAAAATAATCATAGTATATTATATCATCAATGTTTCGAGCTTTACGCGATTCTTCTTCAGGTGACAGGCATAACTTTGATTTTTTTAAATGGGAAAGTACATCATGTCTGTGACACCTCACTTAAAAGATTTTGAAATACTGATTACAAAAATGTATGACACTTTAATCCTTTTTGCGAGCGTAGGTGCAAAATTTCGGTCGAAGTCATTTTAAATGCATTCATTTTTTTCGAATCCTGAGAACACTAATAACTATTTTTGAAAAATTTAAACGCAGAATGAAATATTACTGTATTACCGAGGGTCTAAAGGCTCTGAAAACTTCTACAGGGTGTCTGCGTAACTTGGAACCATATGGGAAACTTTTTTAATATCAATTTTACGAAAAAAATCATTCTTTATAAAGTGCTCTGCATAGTCTAAAACCTAAGATGCAATCATCAGATATCAAATTCTTTCTAAATTCATATTATTTGACACACCTCCTATAAAATTAACAAACTTAACTGATGGTTGTTTCTTGAGGTTTAGACCATGTACAGATTTTTATGAAGAATAACTTTTTTCCTAAAATTATTAATAAAAGAGTTATTACATGTCTAATAAATAAAAATGATGTTCGGAATCGGTAATTTAGGAAAATTTCAGAATTTTTTTTTCAAGTAGAAGGCTGTTATTGCATATTTGAATATGGTTTTTAATTACAAATAACTTTTCACTATAAAATTTTTTGATACTTTGAAATATAAAGGTAGTTTGCTCTTGAGCGAAATTCATATTTATTGACATACCTCGTATACTGTTGACAAAATTTGATATCTGATGATTGCATCTTAGGTTTTAGACTATGCAGAGCACTTTATAAAGAATGACTTTTTTTCGTAAAATTGATATTAAAAAAGTTTCCCATATGGTTCCAAGTTACGCAGACACCCTGTATAATGTTTATTTTAATGACTCACAGGGGTGAAGAGAAGAGGAAAGTTAGTCTCATTTTTAATTTCAAATATATCATAAGAAAGAAACTTTTTCTTTATTCTAAGGGAATTTCAGCACTCCGTAATAATGTAATTCCTCATTCTGCGTTTAAATTTTTCAAAAATATTTATTAGTTTTCTCAGTATTTTAAAAATCGACCTGTCCGAGCGTTTTGCTTATGTATAGTGGAGGGGGGGCAGGCACGGATCTAGAAATTCTTAATAGGGGGGTCCAGACTTACTTACTGATCGTTTGAAAATAAGAGTTGACAGAAAAAAATAATAAATAATACAAAAATGCTTATAGACTAAATACAATAGGGGGGTCCATGGCCCCGTTGACCCCCACTGTATCCGCGCCTGGGGGGGGGGGGGGGTACACTTATTCCAGCGCACTGTATATCCGTCGTATATTTGTACTTCTAGCTCTGTCACACATTGTACCATCGATTTTAGCATTATTTTTGTCCTGTCTGTGTCAGGTCGTGTTTCTGATGCGTATGCGTATGCATTATTAGTTTGATGACTGTTTTGTAAATGACGCCTTTGATTTCTTTTCCGACATTTTATTTCTCCATATTGTTTCATTCAGGCGGCTTGCGGCTCTGCTTGCTCTATTCAGCTGATCTTTCACTATTGTTTCTAGCTTTCCGTAGCTAGATAGGGTGATGTTAGTCCAAGCAATAAAGCACTAAACCTCCGAAAAAAAAAACGACAAGACGGATCTTAATAATTCATTTTGCATTCGACTCGTGAATGCTCCAGGAAACTTTGTAACCCCGAGTCATGATATAATATTGAAAAAGTGCATAAAAAAATGCATTCTTAAAGTGCGTCTCAAACAGACAATAAAAAGAATTCAGAACTCGTCAATTATCGGCGGAAATTAGTTCAATTTTGTTAGTCGGGAGGTTTTTGGGGTCGTTGAAAACGAATATGACGTCGAAAGTGATCTCTGGAGTACCTGGTGCCCTGTTTACTTACTGTTTACCTCGTCTTGTGGGGTTTTCGGCAAATTCATTAAAAAATTAGTCAAAAATCATTAATCGGGGTTTTTAAGGTCGCTAACGACAAATATGACATCGGAAGTGATTTCCGGAGTACCTGGTGCCCAGGGTACCTACTGTTTACCTCGTCTTGTGGAGTTTTCTGCAAAAAAAAATATTAAAAAATTAGTCAATAATAATTACTCGGGGGTTTTTGGGGAAGCATTTACTTCTTCTGGAGTTTTCTGCAAATTCATTAAAAAATTAGCAAAAAATCATTAACTTATGGGTTTTTTCTAGTAATAATTTTTGACTACTGTTTTAATAAATTTTTTGCCAAAAACTCCACAAGACGAGGTAAACAGTAGGTACTCTGGGCAGCAGATACTCCGGAAATCACTTCCGATGTAATATTCGTCGTTCGCGACCCCAAAAAACCCGGGTAATGATTTTTGAATAATTTCTTAATAAATTTGCCGAAAACTCCACAAGACGAGGTATAAAGTAGGTACCCTGGGCACCAGGTACTCCGGATATCACTTTCGACATCATATTCGTTTTCGGCGACCCCAAAAGCCCTCGAGTAATAAAACCAACAAAAAAACAAAAAAAATTGCGACTGATGTTCAAATGGCTGTAACGGGGAGTTTAAAGCGTCCTGAATGCGAATTCAAACACTAAAATTTTCCACCACGTATAGATTTTGAGTTATCTTCTTTTTAAGGTGCCGTGCATTTCTGCGTAGGGGTCTACGCATACATTGTCTTGTCAGGTGAAATGTTAGATGTTGAGTTATAGAATGCATCAAATATTGCTGTTTATTATAAAAATTCTTTTATACTATATACACATAAGTTCAGAACTAGAAACAAAAACCATAGTAAAGTCTTTTGTACACAATTTTCTGCCTATCCCAATTTTCCCATAACACTATGTGGATTAATACAAACACACATTTTATCCTGCATAGTAAAAAACTAGGATAGCTCCTGGTTGCGGTTCCTAAATATTATAAGTTTTACTGGCTAGTAAATTCCATTTTAAAAAAATCCATTCGGCTTTTTGGATGCAATAAGTTGCTTTTTCGTCGCTTTCGGGAAAATAAGAATCATTCTTCTCTGATACATCATCGGGTTTATTTTTATCTTCTTCCCAATTTGCCCGGGGGTCTTGGAACTGATAAATCTTCTCCATGTAAACCGGTTTTATTGCTGAGATAATATCTGGATATTCAATTTTATGCTTGCCTTTCCTTGGAAACCCAGACACTTTTTTTGTCATGCAGAAGTAACAGTCGTTAAAACGGTTTAGAACTAGTAAGTTTAAATGGGTAGGTTTACTGATTAAGGATTACCTTTGGTTTATTCTTTATTTAAATGTTAATGTGTTATTCGTAGACATTAGATATCCCAGTGTTGTCAAATTATGCACAATTTTTAGGAAAAACGTTAATTTGACATCACTCATCACTCACCGATATATTACAAATGACTGTTTTAAAAATTTTTTAGTAAAATACTCATAACTCAAAAATCGTTACTATTTTTTTTTTGAAAATTTGTAACTCAAAAATCTTACGTGCTAGGAACTTTTTTTATCATATTCATATTCAGAGAGAAAAAATTAACAAAAAACAACATTTTGCATTCCAGTCACAAATTGGTTGTAAACTAGTTAATTGGCGATTTCTGAATTTTTTTGTATTTTCTGTTTGAGATGCACTTTGAGAATGCATTTTTTGTATGCAGTTTTTCAATATTATATCATGGCTCCGGTTCACAAAGTTTCCTGGCGCATTCACGAATCGAAAGCAAAAAGAATTATTAAGATCCGTCTTGTAGTTTTTTTTTTTCGTAGGTAAGGCCGATTTTACTGCTTTATTGCTTCGTCTATATCTAGATATTTAAACTCCATCACTTGTTATATTATCTGACCCTCCAGATCTAATTTAAATCTTAATAGATTTGCTGTTATAACCATGCATTTTGTCTTTTGTGGGGAGATTAAAATGTTAAATTTTCTGTCACTACAGATGTTTCAGCAGAGTGCCTTTCTCAAGTGAAGTATTTTACTGTGTGTCTGCACTTTGAATAAAGTGTCAAACTGAATAGATTGAGGAGTGGGCAGCTGTTTGTCTCAAGTTGGTCATTCAGAATTATATCTGTATTTTTCAATTTATTAATTTCCATAGATGCTAATAAAGATAGCTTAAGGACTTTATGTCCCTTTTTGTGTTCTGATATCCGTTTGTCAAAGTTTCTGCCAGTTCGACCGATGTAAGTTTTTGGACAGTCGCCATATATCAGTTTGTAAACACCACTCTGTAATTGCTTTCTCTTCCTGATCTTACTGTTCTTAATGTATTTGCTTAAGTTGTTTCTAATTCTGAAAGCTGGTGTTATCCATTCCCTTCTTTTTTATGTATTTCGTTTGTTAATATCCTGCCTGTATGTATATGTGATAGATGAGAAGGTACTGGTTTTTTTCTATGTTTGTGGATAGACTAATTTCAGGGTTGGTTTTATAGATAAAATGAACTTTTGTCAAGTAAACATCGAATCCAACAATTTTCTGGCGTTTACAAAATTTGTACAACATACGTTGTCAATAATCTTCCCTTTGAGGGATTAGTATTACGTCGTTTGCATAGCAGATTATTTTAAGTTGTATTTCTTCCATTTCTTTCCATTTGGTATCCTTTTTTAGTTATTACCTTTTTAATTATTTCATCCATGAATAAGTTTAACAATAGAGAACTCAGAGATTCCCCCTGTCTTATTTCATTGCCAGCTTCAATTGGGTCAGTTAGTTCTTCCTTTACTTTTACTTTTATTGTGTTATTCTAGTAGATATGTTCGATCGTTTTCTAGAGGTATCTCTCTTGAGTATAGTAAACATGTCGGTTTGTTGTATTCTAATGATTTCTTTTGGACTTGCCTCATTATAAATATAGCGACAGTGCATGATTTTCCCGATCTAAAACCTTGTTGTTCTTCTGCTGGTGTCAGAATTTCATTCAGTTTGTTTGTTATCACTTTGGTTGTTACTTTTCTTGTTGGATTTAATAAATTAATTACTTTGTAATTCTGCGAGTCCGATTTGTCTTCATTTTTGAGGAGAGGGTTTAGGATGCTTGATCTCCCGTTTTATTCCATTATTTTTTGGATGAGTTTTATAGTTGTTTGGTCAGATCTGGTGCTCCATACTGTAGGATTTCATTCGGTACTCTGCCCTCTCCGGCGATTTTCTATTTTTAAATTTCCCTAATGCTTCCTTTACCCCTCCCCCGTTAAATTGATTTCTTTGTTTGTCGTCACTTTTGGTGTTGGTGGTTCATTATCGTCACCATTAACAAATAGAGATCGAAAGTAGTCTGACCATGTTTCAACACGTTTTTTTTTTGTAAAATTTTTGTTGGGTGTCCTTATAAAATTATGTTCCAATCAACAATTTTATTTAAAAATGTATAAACATTCTCAATTTCTTTGCAACACGAAAATTCAGCAGCTGCATAATACTACGGTCAAATCTGAGAGTGCAGGAAGAGTCCATACCGGTTTCGGGGGTTGTTTCCCCCTCATCAGTAGTCCCATATCCTCATCTCTCAGATTCTTCCACGTACCACACTTTGGGCCTTTCCGAATTGCAAAGAAAGAAATGTCACGGATGAACTAGGGCCATCTACCGAAAAACAAAGTAAGTTATCAATCGAAGTAGCACAGAAAACGACAATAAATATCGTCTCCATACCACCAGATTGACAACAGGTGGAATACTTTCTTTGGTTACACCTCCTGAGATTTTCAAAATTTATAAATCAAACAGGATGCCGAGGAAATTAAGATGAGAGAATTTTAAATAATTCACAACTCATCTGCTCAGCGTGGTAAAAGCTCCAACAAGAAAGATTCCTTAATACTCCTTAATAACCTTAATTCCTTAATAAACTGATAGTGTTAAAGTCTTCTCTGGTGTATTTTTGGTCGCTGAATCGAATGCGACTAGTCGCGATTACTCAAAATATGTTCTTATTTTGTTAATAACAAAATAATTGTTTATTCGCCCATAAGTTTGAAAAATTGCGCTATCTACAGCAAAATTGTAGTCTTTTTCATAGTATTTTTATACGCTAAATGATTTTATACTGCCACTAGTCGTGATAGCTTAAACTACGTTCCGACTTTGTTATTAATAAATTATTGCAAAAATAACGGTTTATAGCACGTTTACTCAAGGTTTTTGCTCTAAATTTAAAAAAACCCCTTGTACAGCATACACGTAGATAACATGTCAAACAAAACAAGTGATATTGTGGCGATGTGTACTTTTACCCTGGAGGTGACTTCCACCCCTTTTTGGGGGTGAAAAAATATACCTTTAAAATAAGTCCGGAAGTGGATAAACTGATTAATTCTAAGCAACTTTTGTTCCATACAGTTTTTTCACTAAGTCAATACTTTTCGAGTTATTTGCGAGTGAATATATGTTCATTTTTCAACAAAAAACCCACGTTTTTTTTCACAAGTATTTTTTCAAAATAAATTTTCTTAGCAAAAATATCGACTAGAAAAAAGTGAAAAAAATGGTGTATGTGTGAGGTCCTTAGACGCAGTAGAAGCGGAGTTGTAGCTAATGAACAACAGGTTCATATTCGTCAAATTCCAAATCGAATATTTCAACATAAAATAACCATAAAATGAAGCACTTTTTGAGGAAAACTCATTAAAATTTTTTTAAAGCTTTAAAAAAACTTTATTCTTTTTTTGAAAAAGTATCTAGTATCAAAAATTAGCAAGATTTAATGAGTTTATCTTTGGGTTTATGGTAATAATGAAAGGTTTATTTTTCTACACCCCCGAAAAGGGGCGACACTAACCCCCAGGGAAAAAGCACACATCGGCACAATATCACTTGTTTTGTTTGACATGTTAGCTACGTGTATGCCAAATTTCATGTCAATCCAAGTGTTTTTTTTTAATTTAGAGCAAAAACCGTGAGTAAACGTACCATAAACCGTTATTTTTGTAATTATTTATTAATAACAAAGTCGGAACGTGGTTTAAGCTATCACAACTAGTGGCAATCGATTTAGCGTATAAAAATACTATGAAAAAGACTACAAACTTACTGTAGATAGCGCATTATTTCGAGCTTTTCGGTGAATAAACAATTAATTTAAAAAAAGAACATATTTTGAGTAATCGCGACTAGTCTCATTCGATTCAACGACCAAAAATACACTAAAGAAGACCTTAATACCATCAATTTCTTTACAGGGCTTCTAATAATACATGGAAAATACCTAATTTTACCATAATTTGTTAATAACAATGAAACGCACCATACTTGGGCTTCCAGACCACGTCCATTGGATTCAGCCACCCAAAAAACCTATAATACCACCATCAAATCACGGCGAACTAGAATTTCCTACGGGACCCCCTATGTTGCGACTAGACTATCTAGTCTACGAGCTGTTCTAAGGTGTTATATACCAAAAGAGTTAAAGTCTGAAAATTCGTTTTACTATTTCTTGAGCTTTAACTTCCTGGATACAATGTGATAACTTTAGAATTCACATGTTGAGTTGATGTTTATAACTCCTTACAAACTATTTTTATTACTTTGTCGATAGTTTTCAACATAAGGGAATAATTCCAGTTCTTACACACCAATTAGATTTTATAATGTTGTTTAATTCTTTGTTTTGAAATTTATAAATCGGTGTTAATATTTTATAAAGGAGCAATAGCCTAGAATATTATCTCACTAGCCATTAAACAGGGTGTTTCACTGGGAAACGGAAATACTTGAATGCTGAATAGAGTCACTGAAGATATACTAAATTTACTTAACATTTAAATCTAAGATCTAAAGTGTAAGTTAATTTCGTGTAATCTAATTAACTGTCTTCCAATAAAGTCGTCCAGGAACGTAACTCATAAATATTGGCAATATCATTTTAAAGTAGTTTATTTTAAAATGTCTAATACAGTGATGAACGCGCTAATAACCGGCAAAATAACGCAAAAGATGGAAAACCTAATACATCTGAAAAAAAAAACAGAGATAAAACTAGTGGAGGTGTAAAATTATCGATAGCAACGTATAAATTTACATTACATTGCATAGTTTCCCACCTTTAGACGTTTGTCACAGTTGTCATACTCTGCTGATACGTCTAAAGGTGGGAAACTATGTAATATAATGTCAATTTATACGTTTCTATCGATAATTTTACACCTCTACTAGTTTTATCTCTGTGTTTTTCAGAATGTATTAGGTTTTCTATCTTTTGCGATATTTTTCCGGTTATTAGCGCGCTCATCACTGTATATGACTGAATTATCAATATAAATGAGTCAGATAAAAATAAATTATTAGAATTTTTTTGCCAAGCAACAAAAACAAAATTTGTTTAATTTATTAATGTTTTGTATTTTGATAATGATTTCCGATGTGAAAGTCGAAACTCAAATAAATTTAATTCCAAACTTAAATTGTGGTTTATTCCCAACTAAAATAGTAAAAAAAAACATAAAAATACATAGAAAAAGAATAAACATTATGAGTGGATATTGGATATATTCATTTCTGTATTCCTAAATCACGAAAACAAAAAAAAATTGTTTTTAATATTCTAATAACCTCTTCGGAAAAACCCCTTGCTAATAATAGCAGAAAAAACCTTTCCGGTCTACAATTAGTTCAAAAATTAGCTCTATATCACGTATTATTAAACGTATATTTCGTTTTCACGATCCAATGTCCTTGAAATAATCGATATTTTCAGGAGTAATAAACTTTCGTGACTGAATCGATACTTGGAAATTTTAGAGCAGACTTTAATTTACAGTTTTAGCGTCCTTTGATTGTAGTAGATGTTTTACTATCAAATTTATTACCTTTATCATGATTTGGCAGTAGAAATTCGGTGTTGGCTTGAGTACTGACGAATTACTTTCTGACAAAGAACACATTTGTAGATTTTTTCATTAAGAAGTTGGTTTATGAGAATCAAAATAAGGTCTATATTAAACCTTACAAGCATGCAATACGAGTATAATAAGGCTAAGACGGGTCGAAAATATCCTTTTGTAGGATTTCTAAGAATAAAAAAATCACTAAATGCGGTAAAAATTAGTAGCGCACACAATATTCCAGCTACATATGAATGATAGCTGATATGAAAATTACGTGGCGCAAAAATGTATTCTCATTTTGATGGAAAATAAACTTACAGGCTTACTTTGAAAGATTTTTCCATAGTATTTTACTTAAAATTTAGCAAATACTATGGAAAAATCTTTCAAAATACATAAAACTATAATTTTATGTTCCTTCAAACTGAAAATACATTTTTTGCGCCACGTAATACCTATTCATATCAGCTGTTTTGTAGCTTGAATATTGTATGCGCCACTCATTTTTACGGCGTTTAGCGGTTTTTTATTTTTGTTTCAGGGGTTTTTATGGTTTTTTATAAATTAAATTTATGAAATAAAAATAAAAATTTATATCATTTTTATTCAGGGGCAATGCGAAGGCAAAATAATCTTATTTTTCATTTAGAACAGGGAGCGCAGTCCAGCACTCTGAATCGACGATTTTCAATAAGAGTCATCATTGGAGAGGCGTAGGCCTGCTGCTCTCTACTCGAAGTGACCAACCATTAAAGCTTATCCCCACATTGCAACTGACATGTATGGATTAGGTGACTAGCGTCATCTGGCAATTGAAAGGTAAAGTTTTCAATCCTAATTGCAACATTAATAATATTGAAAAATATTAAAAATATTACTAAAATATTTTTAAATTGAAAACTTATTGGTCCATTTCCCTGGTGACACCTCCAAGGCTTCTAAAATATGCAAGCCAGATGGAGGCTGCAGTGGAGACAAAAGGGAAGGAATTCTACACTATGCAATTAGGAGTAATACTAATATAAACCGCAACCGCATAACACAAAAACTTGATTTATATCAACCGGTTGAACAGGCGGGATTTCGAAAAGGGTTTGGTACTAACGATCACTTACAAACCATCAGAACACTGGTAGAAAAAACCACAGAATATAATAAACCCTTACATATGGCATTTATTGACTTTCACAAGGCTTTCGATAGCATTGAAACCTGGTCCTTTTTGCCAGCCCTCTGGGATGCTCGAATAGACTCACGGTACACTACACTCATTAAAAATATTTATGAACAGGCCACATTCCACATCAAAATCAATGAAGACCAAAAAACCGAAAAAATACGCCTTGGTAAAGGTATTAGGCAAGGTGATACTATTTTACCAAAACTTTTTACCTTAGCATTGGAAAATGTATTCAAACAGCTCGACTGGGAGGAAAAAGGTCTAAACATTGATGGTGTACGTTTGAGTCATTTGAGGTTTGCGGACGACATAGTATTATTCAGTAGAGATATCAAGGAACTGGAGCAAATGATGAAGGAACTAAACCAGCAGTCAAATAAAATAGGTCTCAAAATGAATCTTCAGAAAACAAAAATAATGAGTAATGTACAAACTAATCTTGTTATTGACAACGTCAGTCTTGAAAATGTAGACCACTATATATATCTTGGACATACCATTAAAATCGGCAAAGAAAACCAAATAGCCGAAATAAAAAGACGCATACAATTGTCTTGGGTAGCTTTCGGCAAGTTAAGCTTTATCTTGAAGAATAGAGATATACCAATGTGTCTAAAACGTAGAGTTTATGACAAATGTATCTTGCCTGTAACTACATATGGACTGGAGACCATGGCCTTTACAAAGAAAACCTTAGAGCAGCTCAGTATAACTCAAAGAGCGATGGAGAGGGCCATGCTAGGGATTAGTTTAAGAGACAAAATTCGAAATATCGACATTCGTGAAAGAACAAAGATTACTGATTTCGCAGAACGTATAGCAAGGCTCAAGTGGCAATGGGTCGGACATGTTGCCCGAGATAATCCCGAAAAATGGACACAGAGACTAACAAACTGGAGATCAAGAGAGAACAGGCGAGGAGTAGGCAGACCGCAGAAGAGGTGGGCAGATGATATCAAACAAGTCGCGGGCAAACAGTGGATGAGAATTGCCAAGAGTAGAAATCGATGGAAGCAAATGGAAGAGGCCTATGTCCAGCAGTGGACGAACACAGGCTGAAGAAGAAGAAGAAGAAGAATAAGACTAATATAAAATAAAAATAAAAATGTATATCATTTTTATTCAGTTGCAATGCGAAAGCAAAACAATCTTATTTTTCACTTAGACTTACTTTTCACTTATGGACCTAGTTACTCCTTTAGAGTAACTAGGTCCATTTTCCGTTGGAACTTTACCAAGCTGCAGACGGGGGTTGTGAATTGCATAGTGTAGAATTCCTTCCCTTTTGTCTTCACTGCAGCATCCATCTGATTTGCACATTGTAGAAGCCTTGGAGGTGTCACCAGGGAAATGGACCAATAAGTTTTCAATTTAAAAATCTTTTAGTAATATTTTTAATATTTTTCTATATTATTAATGTTGTTATTTGGATTGAAAATTTTACATTTCAATTGCCAGATGACGCTAGTCACCTAATCCATACACGTCAGTTGCAATGTGGGGATAACTTTTATGGTTGGTCACTTCAAGTATGGAGCAGCATGCCTACGCCTCTCCTATGATGACAGTGAGTCGAAAATCGTCGATTCAGAGTGCTGGACTGCGCTCCGTATTCTAAGCAAAAAATAAGATTGTTTTGCCTTCGCATTGCAACTGAATACAAATGGTACCTATACATTTTTATTTTTATTTTATATTAGTATTACTCCTATAGAGTAACTAGGTCCATTTTCCGTTGGAACTTTACCAAGCTGCAGACGAGGGTTGTGAATTGCATAGTGTAGAATTCCTTCCCGTTTGTCTTCACTGCAGCATCAATCTGGCTTGCATATTGTAGAAGCCTTGGAGGTGTCGCCAGGGAAATGGACCCATAAAATTTTCAATTTAAAAAACTTTTAGTAATATTTTTCAATATTATTAATGTTGCTATTAGGATTGAAAACTTTACCTTTTAAATTTATGAACTTGAATGTAATGTTTCTTGATTACACGTTAAGAGTTCTAAATGGTCGCCTTTGTTGCATTACTGCCCAAATAGTCTAGGAGTTATGACACTAAACTTGTGATACGGTAATCCGAGTTCATATCTCAGCCATTCCAATACATATTTATTTTTAAATATTATTCTTTGTGTATATCGAATGTATACTAGATTTTTTTCCATTAGAAATGGATTAAAGAAAATTGGGGTGGCTGGCAAATGAACTCGGATTGTCCGATCAAGTTTAGCGTCGTAACAACTAGACCAGCGGTTCTCAATCTGTGGTAAATGTACCACCACTGGTGGTACATAACATCATTTGTGGTGGTACACAAAACACAAAAAAATTAAAATAGTAGTACTTAGTAAGTATTGGTAATACAATCTAAAAATATAGGTGGTACAAAAAATAATAAAAAGAAATTTAGGTGGTACGTGACTCAAAAAGTTTGAAAACCGCTGAACTAGACTATTTCGGCGATAAAGATTAAATGGATTTTAATGTTGAAATAATAATTATAATATTATTTTTCGATAACTTATAAACGTTTTAGCCGATTTTGATCACTAAACATGAGCTTAAAGGGCATTGACAAGTAGTATCTAATTCATAAAGGTCAAATATGATATCTGAAGGTATTATAGGAAGTACTGATCTTGAAAAACCGTTTTCCCATAGGAAATGGATTTGATCATACTTATGAGGCCAATAAATTAAAAATTCGAATTTTTACAAACATGAGGTATACACGCTTAGACACGTCTGGAGTGCCACTACAAACGCTTAGTTGTTGGTGCCATTTTTTGGTTGAAATTTTGAGTCATCATCATCATCATCATCATCATCATCATCATCATCATCATCATCATCATCATCATCATCATCATCATCATCATCATCATCATCATCATCATCATCATCATCATCATCATCATCATCATCATCATCATCATCATCATCATCATCATCATCATCATCATCATCATCATCATCATCATCATCATCATCATCATCATCATCATCATCATCATCATCATCCAGCTTCTTCTCTTGTCCACTGCAGGATATAAGCCGCCTAAGTACTGAAACGAAAAAAGGCGATGGACTACCCCAGCTAATTTATATATTATTCGAAAATATTATTTCAATCATCCAAGATAACCATCTCTACACCCTCAGCTTAGCTCAGTCTCTCAAGGTGTGTGTTCGTCTTGTCCTAATCTTAGAAATGAACTATGAAAATTCGGAATGAAGCAAACGAAACAGTATTTTTAACTAATCATGTTTATTGTTCGATAAAGGTATAATGAAAATGTGACTTATTAATTGCATTAACAAATATATTCAAATTCTTGCCAAAAACTAACAATTCTGGATTATACTTATGCATGGCTTGTGCTGTTGGTTCGATGGTAACTTCTTGCTGTCGAATGGTACTGCTGTAGACTTCTTATAGATCTGGGCAGATGTTCGGCGTCAGATCCCTGCAGCTGAAGATGTCGGGTGCTGTAGTCTAGACGATTTGGTTGCAGCTGTCAGCCTTGTAGTGATGCATCGCCGGCGATGGGCTTCATTCTCCCGAACGGAGAAAAGTAGATCTTATCCAAAAAACTATAAGATAAAAACACATATCAATCGTCAAGAAGAAAAACCAAAAACGAGCCTTTGCCAAATAATCGTAAACAATAGTCATTGGCAAAGGAACAAAATAAAATTAGTAGTGGCGGAATAGTTAATAGACCAGGGCGCATTTGTAAAAATATTAGTAAATTTGGACGTTGAGGGGTGACTCAAATTTTTTTGCAGAAACTGCTTGAAGATAATTCAAATAATAATATTTGAGTTATCCTCCCTCTCAAAAAGGTCCGGAACATTGTTTAAATAATCAAAATGTCAAAAAATTAAGAAAAGTTCGATTTTTTTCTTCGTTTTTTGATTATAACTTTAAAAGTATTCATTTCCGAGAAAAATTGTACTGACATAAAAGTTGCGTAATTAAATTTCCTACAATATAGAATTAGTTGAAAATTTAAACAATAGTCACCCTTGTTGCAAAATAGCAATAATTGCGAAAAAACATACAAAAACAAGTATTCGAATTTTACGTTTTTAAACCATTTATGCTACACTTAGGACCTTAATAATTCACCCAGAAAAACTTTGTGATACAGTAAAACAATACTGTAAATTTAAATAAGATCGGTTCAAAACATTTTGCAAAATAAATTTTGCAATCCAGCTTTCGCAAAAAAAAATCATTTTTTCAAAATGTTACAGGACCGAAAATAAAGCAGATAGCAAGTTGAAATTTTTATTGCTTATAGTAGTGTACTATACCTTTCATTTGCAATTTGCAAAACTAAAATCGATTAACCACCAAGGCGTTAGGAATTTTTTTAAATAAACATTAATTATTGGTGCTATGCGCAGGACAGCGGATAGTTTGCTCTGATTGGGCATTCCAGTGACCTTTGATAATGATTGACACATTTTAATTTTTATTACATTTCCATATAAATAAATAAATTTGTTTATTGCAAAATAAAAACACATAATTGAAATAACACTTTTTTTAGCAAAAACTTTCTGTGTTCATATATTTTAACTTAGAGAATAAAAGTTTATTATTTTTAAACATATGCAATTGTTTAAACAATATTTCACAAACAATAATAAAATTAGTTTGATTTTTGTGGAATTAAAATATTAAAATACAACAAAATATAGAGTAAGAAAATAATATATTAGATAAAGTTTCGAAGAAATTTTGGTGGAAATCAACTTGTGTGGGTCGAACACCGCTGTCCTGCGCTTAGCACCAAAAATTAATGTTTAATTAAAAAATTTCCTGACGCCGTGGTAATTAGTCGATTTTAATTTTGCAAATTGCAAATGAAAGGTAAAGTATACCTCTATAAGAAAAAAAAATTCAACTTGCTATCTGTTTTATTTTCAGTCCTGCAACATTTAAAAAAAAATGAATTTTTTTTGCGAAAGCTGGATTTCATAATTTATTTTGCAAAATCTATTAAACCGATCTTAAATAAATTTACAGTGTTCTTTTACTATAAAGTTTTTCTGGGTAAAATATGAAGGTCCTAAGTGTAGCATAAATGGTTGAAAAACGTAAAATGCAAATACTTGTTTTTGTATGTTTTTTTTTCGCAATTATTGCTATTTTGCAACAAGGGTGACTATTTTTTAAAATTATAACTAATTTTATATTGTTGCAAATCTAATTACGCAACTTTTATGTCAGTACAACTTTTCTCAGAAATAAACAGTTTTAAAGTCGTAATCAAAAAACCAATAAAAAAATCGAATTTTTCGTTCATATTTTGACATTTTTATTATTTAAACAATGTTCCGGACCATTTTGAGTGGGAGGATAACTCAAATATTATTATTTGAGTTATTTTCAAACAGTTTCTGCAAAAAAATTTGAGTCACCTCTCAACGTCCATCTCAAAACAAATGCGCCCTGGACTATAAATAATTTGATTACTAAAAGCATATTAATAGATGAAATGAAATATTCAAAATTAAGATACTAATACACGTAGAGAGTAACGTCGAGGTTAGGTAAAAAAAAATCATTATAAAAAATTAAAAGTAGACTATAAAAAACTTAGAATAAAAACTCACCCCAAGAGAATAATAAGTCTGGAAATAGATAGCTATTATCAGCTCTGTAATTGCCTTTTATAAGATTACCACCACCATTTTGAGAATTGAAATGACAGCGTGAACTGTAGAAAGGTAGGCATGTTCCGTATTAAGACAGATATTTACAGAGTAAGAATGTAAGGGGTACGTTCAGTATGTTCAATTGATGATTTAAGTGAAAAGAGATATAGTAAATAGAAGATAATAAAAGGGGATAATAAAAGATGGCGACAACGAGTTTTTAACGAAGAAAACAGGTAAAACAAATAGAAGAAAATTATTAATGAAATATTAAAGAAAATAAAGTAAAATAATTATTTAAAAATAAAATATCAAAGATGTGACGTTTGTAACGTTACAGTACCTCTCCAGGAAGTTCGATCTTGTGCTAATTGTATCCATCTACCATCTACCCTTTTTATGTCGTCGGTTCAGCGTGTTGGTGATCTGCCTCTGCTTCTCTTGTCCATGCGAGGTCTCCATTCTAATAGTCGTTTTGTCCACCTGTTATCCTGCAGTCTCGCTATATGTCAGGCGAAACTCCATTTTAATCTGGTAATTCTTTCTATGATATCTTGCACACCTGTTCTTTGCCTTATTTCTAAATTTCTCACTCGATACGTAAGTTTTATTCATAGAATCGATCTTTCTATTTTCCGCTGTGCTATTCTAAGCTTTGACACCTTTGCTTTGGTTAATGTCAGTATTTCAGCTCCGTACGTAATGACTGGAGGAACACATTGATTGTATACTTTCCTTTTAAGGCTTAAACGAATTTCACTGCTGAATATGTCTTTCAATCTCCATAGGCTGTCCAGCCTAGACCAATCCTTCTATCTATCTCTTGGGTCTGATTGTCTCTAGAACTTTCGATCTCGTGTCCGAGGACACACTTAAAGACAACATCATAAAAGAAATAAGTCAGTATAGACATCTCGGGCACTTTAAAATTTTGAGTAATAGTCAAAAAACCAAAATTTTCAAAGTTCAATTTTTCAGTTTTTCGGGTATAATATAGAGCCTTGTGTATGTCGATCTTGACCACTTAGGCACCATTTGAAAGCTGAACTCAAGCACTATTGATTTGGTATATTTGCGGTTTTCCTGTTTTATCCCAAAAATATGCCATGTTGCACCTACCCAGCCCTAGAGCGGGCTTTGGTATCAAAAGTCCCAAAATGCACCGGTCTGAATCGGCCCCAACCCCCTCTTATTCTTCTTCTTAAAGTGCCTATCCGTTCCGGATGTTGGCGATCATCATGGCTATCTTGACTTTGTTTACCGCAGCGCGGAACAGTTCAGTGGTAGTCCGTGTTATACCACTTTCGTAAATTTTGAAGCCAGGAAATGCGTCTTCTTCCCGGTCCTCTTTTACCATTTACATTCCCTTGGAGAATCAGTTGGGGAAGGCCGTAACGTTCTTGATTTCTCATTACATGTCCTAGATATTCTATTTTTTTTGTTTTGATGGTTATGAGAATTTCACACTCTTTCCCCATTCTACGCAGAACTTCCACATTAGTAATTCGGTCAACCCAGGATATACGTAAGATGCGCCTATAACACCACCTTTCGAAAGCTTCGAGCCGATTCATAGATGCAAGAGTTAGTGTCCACGCTTCCATTCCGTAGAACAGAACTATGAATATGTAGCATTTCAACAGACGGTATTTTGTTTTTAATGATATGCCTCGACTGTTGAAAATGGGTCTCATTCTAACGTATGCTGCTTTCGCTTTTATTATTCGCTGTTTAATTTCTGTTGAGTGGTCCGATTGGCTATTACATCGTGCCCAGATAAATATATTGCTCAACTCTTTCGATATTCTGTTGGTTGATTGTAAGTTGAGCGTTTAGTATTGGTTTTTTACTAATTGTCATAAATTTGGTCTTCTTTATGTTTAGAGCTGGTCCGTGTCTGTTGCTGAATTCTGTTATACGATTTGTTAATATCTGTAAATCATTCAGATTATCGGCAAAAACCATGGTGTCATCTGCATATCTAATGTTATTCAACAATTCACCATTTATTAATACTCCCTTCTCACAACCGTCTAAAGCTTCCTTAAATACCCATTCAGAGTAAATATTGAATAGTAGTGGAGATAAAATACAGCTCTGTCGTACTCCTCGTTCTATTGCAATTTTATCAGTCAACTGGTCTTCTAATTTGATTTTGGCCGTTTGATTGTAATAAATGTTTCTGATTATTTCATTCATAGGAGATTCTGACCAATTGAAAGCTACCGAAATCTAAATTAAATCGATAATTTTTGATAATTTCCCGTCGTCAAGTATATTACGTCAGATGCCCTTCGTTGCTACGAAAAAATACATTCAGTGACATTAATGACAATTAATGTTTTAAAAATTATAAAAGTGATGACTTTCAACCGTCAAATAAATATTTATAACAACTGTTTGTTTAATTGTACTAATTTGTTCTTACATAAATAAATTATAATACAATTTTGGTTTTGAACAGTTTTATTCATGAAATAATCGCAAAAAATTGCACTCGATCTCTAAAATTAATATAGAATTTTTGCCCCCGTGACACTTTGACATAATTTCACTCGCCTTCGGCTCGTGAAATTAAAACTGTCAAAGTGTCACTCGGGAAAAATTCAATAATTTTAGAGCTCTTGTGCAATTACTACTGATAATTCTCAGATATTTGTTGTCAATTCCAATTTCTTGCATTAGAGTTATTAATTTGTCATGTTTTAGTCGGTCAAATGCTTTCTGGTAATCTATAAAGCATACGTATATATCACAATTTACATCCCTGCATCTTTGAAATAGCACTTGCACAGCAAAAAGGGCTTCCCGTTTTCCCAGACCATCACGAAATCCGAATTGTGTTCTTGTTAGTTGTTCCTCGCATTTTGTATATAATATTCTTTTGTGAATGACCTTTAAAAATGTTTTAAGTAAATGGCTCATAAGGCTTATAATTCTATAGTCTTCGCACTTTCTCGCATTGGGTTTAACTCCATCTTAAAACATAGAAAAAAATTCAGATCGGTGTATCTTTTCCACATACATACACACCCACGAAGATTTTCCTATTTTTAAATAGAAATTGAATCAAATTTCTGAGCACGGTAACATTTGAATGGCATTGAACTCCTTAGTAGTAGATATAATTTAATTAAGAATCTTAAAAATCCAAATCGATTAAACAAATGTGTTCAGAACGAACGTTTTCGGACCTATCAGTCCATCACCAGTGAACTCTTGTACTTGCTAAATAGCCTCAAAGCCAAACAGTGATGATATGTAGAACTCATATGGTGTATAGGTAGACGTCAGTAGACCAAGATGGTTGTTTGAGATTTCGTGTAGGGATTCTTCATGTTACCGGAAGGTATCCATTAACATCGGCTTTAAGCCTTTCTAATTTTACAATTTAACAATGTAATTTGAATTCTACATATAACCACTGTTTAGTTTTGGGTTTATTTAGAAAGTACAAGAGTTCACTGATGATGGACTGAAAAGTCCGAAAACGTTGGTTCTCAACATATGTATGTAATTAATTTGAATTTTTAAGCTTTTTAATTAAATTATACTTACTACTAAGCAGTTTTTTACTTCGATGTTAGAGTTTTTTAAAATTTTTGATTTTATATAGATTTCTTGGTATATCATCTTTGTTTGTCATCTTCGTTTATCATCGGTTACTTAGGTTTTAATTTGTATCTATTATTTATAGTTTGTAGATGGTTAATTTTTAGTTATTCTCCTTTTTTAGTTTTTTTTGCGTCCAAAATTAAACATGGTTTTTCCTTAAATGTTTCCATTCCTGTCTCTTTTTTGCATCTCATTGTGAGTCTTCCTCTTCTTTTTTTTTCAATCCAACTTTCGTCTTTTATTCTTGCAATATGTCCTGCGTAGTCTCATTTTAGCTTTGTAATAATTATTTGTGTTATATCAGGTACTGTAGTTCTGTCTCTGAGTTATTAATCTTTAATTCAATCTCATAGAGTAACTCCTCTAATGCTTTTCCGCAGTCAACGAAACCTATTTGTAGCGATAGGTTGCATTCGGTTAACTTGAATTTGACATTTTAGTTACCAACTCTGTTTGACTGCATAGCATGTTTTGCATAGCATTTTAAATAATTTTATTATTTAAGCTATTTTTTCTAATGTTTCTTCAATATTCATCCAGATGCAGTCCAAGATGGATACGGAAACGGGCGAGATGATAGTCAAAAGAGTCAGTGTTCCGATAGGACTAGAGGAGCTCATGGAAGGGTTAGTAAAAGAAGTTCTCCTAAAGAAACCTGATGACATCTATCTTTTCGCAGCCCGATATTTTGCTCACCTACTTAGCAATAGGGATAAAAGTCAGATTCCACATTGCAAAGGTAAGCGGTTGTATAAGTTTTTATTTATTTAATTAGGTATAATAAATACATTTTTACAATTTGTAGTAGAACCCCAAATATGTTAATTATCAATTATAAATCTATAAATTATAATATATAAATCAATGATTTTATTATTATTATTTCCACTTTAGAAATCGAAACGTCAAGTATAAAGTAATTTTAATTATTATTATTATCCCGGTTATTAATAGCGTTCTTCGCCTTCCAGTTCCCAGTTTCCAGCTTCGTCGGTCGTTCCATTCGCCAGGGTGAAGATTCTTTTCCGACATTGCCTTCTGAAGCCAGTATTGTTTCAGCCTTCCTATCTTCCATCTTTCCCTTGGCATTCATTTTAGAATTTGTTTTGGCAATCTGCCGTCGTCCATTCTTTCTACATGGCCATACCAAATCAATTGTCTCCTTTGAATTTCGTCTATGATGGTTGACTTGACTTCCATTATATTTCTGATTTGGTCATTTTGTGTTCTTTCAAGCCTTGATTTTCTGGCCGATCTTCTCCCGAAGTCCATTTCCAATGCGAGTAAGCGTCGTTTCAGGGATTTAGTAAGTTTCGTATCCATAGAGCACTATACTTTTAAACATGGAGTTAAAGATAAGATGTTTTCTTTGATTAGATAGTTCTTTTGACCATATCATCGGGTTTAGGCATCCAATCACCCTTTTTCCTTTCACGATCCTCTGCTCTATCTCTTTTTCAGTGCCCCACTCTTGTTAATTGTTGTTCCCAAATATACATATTCCTCACAGTCCTTGATTGCTTCTTGTTCGTTAACTATTAGATCTTCTACTTCAGTCCCGATGCATAAGTATTGCGTTTTGTTTCTATCAAGTTGAATTCCCATCCCTGAACAAGATCGTCTCCAGTGTTTTAGTGCTTCATTTAAATAGATCTTAGATAGTACTGGGGAGAGGCAGCATCCTTGTCGTAATCCTTTTGTTACTGGAAATTCTTCTGATAAGGTGTTGTTTAGTTTGATTTTTGATGTGGCTTTATTGTATAGTTGTTTGACCGCGGCGATGATCGTGTTATTTAAGGAAGATCGTTCAAGGGACTCCCACAGCTTTCTCACAAAAATCGTGACATATGCTTTTGTGAGATCCACAAATAAAGATGTGTTTCCTGGCTTCTTGCAACTTTCTTTTCATTAAGTTTTGTTAGGTTAAATATGTGGTCTAAGCAAGATCTTCCAGCTCTAAAACCGGCTTGCTGTTAAATTTCATGAAGTTCTCATGATAAATGTAGTAGTGACCGAGGTACACCTGTAGTTTCCGCAGATATCTTTTGAACCTTTTTTGTGAGTTGCACTTTAAGATACCTTATTAGTTTTGGTGTTCCGTGTTTTAGAAGTTCTGCTGATATGTTCTCCGGCCCGGATGCTTTGTTGTTAAATTTAATAAATTAAAATTAATAAATTAACGTAATTTTAATTAAAACTGAAATACAGGGTGTTTCATGAATAATTGGAAATATTTTAACTGTAGATTCCTGAGCTCAAAATATTACGGTTTAATCAAAATGCTTCCTATCCCGAAAATGCTTGCTAAGGGAGCTAAATCTCTTTGAAGATAGCGTCTTTTAATTAGGTTTTTTTTAAATACCTCCAGAACGCTACTGTTTTGAAAAACGAAAACTGGAACACCTATTTATCTTCCAGAGATATCCATAATCGATTCCATAAATTGCAAATTTCTAGTACATAGGCTCACATAGGTGTAGAGTGTAGAGAGTTTCTAGTAGGTACATAGGTTTCACGGTCATAGGCTTTTGGGTAAGGCAACGGTTAATTTATTGCATAACTTTTTTGTCTTTAACTTTTAAGCATTTTTGACACTGGATTATTAAATTGTGAGGTAGTCGGTAGGACACACCGTGTTCTAGAAAAATCTTTTTGAAAATTTTTCGTTTTTTGAATTTGAAAAAGATAAAAAAATAATTAAAAGAAAACTGTGTATTTTGCCAACTTAAAAGCAGTAATCGTAACTTTTAGAACTAAAATACCTCATAATTTAATAATCTAATGTCAAAAATGCTTAAAAAAGACACAACAAGATAATGTGGTACAATAACCGTTGACTATTATAACGTTGATTATTAGTCGGATTTGTAAATTCGGCCTTTCATTTCTTTCCCGATATTTTTATTTTACCAGATTGTTTCAATCAGTCAACCTGAAGCTCTGTTTGTTCTATTCACTTTTGATCTTTCACTTCTCTTTCGAGCTTTCCTTATCTTGATGGTGTGATCCTTAATTATTGAAACTCCATCACTTGTTCTATTACATATTTGTTTTTCTAGCTCTAATTTTTATCTTAGTAGATTTGCATATATACCCATGCATTTAGTCTTCTGTGCGAAGATAAACATGTTAAATTTTCTGGTGGATGTATTAAATTGGTGTAGCATACGTTGTAAATCATATTCAGTTTGAGAGATTGGTATTGCGTCGTCTGAATAGCAGATTATTTTATATTATTTGCTCCCATTTGGTGTCCTTTCTTAGTTATTAGTTTTTATTATTTCGTTTATGATCATGTTAAACAATAAAGGGCTAAGGGAATCCCCCTGTCTGATCTTATTGCGAACTTTAATTGGGTCAGTTAGTTCTTCTTCTACTTTTACTTTTAAAGTGTTTTTCTGGTAAATATTTTCGATTGTTTTGATTATTTTTAGACGTATCTGTCTTACGTACAATAGATGGATATCATCCTTTAATTTGGCCTCGTCACATGCGTTGTTAAGGTCCACGAAACATATCTAGTTGTTTATATTTGTTTCCACAAGTTTGAACGAAATACTGTTAGGTACCAGGCACTATCTAGCTCTCTTTAGCTGGAGATAAGAAAATTCCTATGTATCTACACATAATATGTATACATATAAAATACACATGTATATGTTACCGGCCGAACCCGATTTCAGGAAAAACTAGTTTGGCCTAGACCAAACTAGTTTGTCCTAAGCGCGTTAGGATAAACTAGTATGGCCTAGGCCAAACTAGTTTATCCTGATATAAATACACACACTTCGGGCCAAACTAGTTTGGACTAGGCCAAACTAGTTTATCCTGATATAATAAAGACTCACACTTCAGGATAAACTAGTACGGCCTAGTCTAAACCAGTTTAGCCGAGTCGAAAACATTTAGCGAACATGTAATTTTACATGCGGGGTATTCCCAAATCACGTCCCAACGGGGATGTCAAAACAAATTATACATCAATATTATTGTATCATAAATATGATACATCAAATGAAGATATTGATACATGCTATAAATCAATATATTCTTGTATAATTAAATAATATAAAAAATAATAAATAAAAGGATGAGGTTTTCTCCAAAAATTAAAAGTAAAGATAGACTTACAAATAAAATCGAGTACGAATTAATATTGTTTTCACCAATTTTGAAAAACTGTGAAAACTTTGAATTATCCACGTCCGTCTGTCCGTCCGTCCGTCTGCCTGTCTGTCCGTGAACTCAACTTCTTTGTCATTATACCAGAAAGAATGACAAATGAGGTGTCAAATGAAAGCTTATAATCCAAGGATGGTACTAAAGGTGAGAAATTTGACATAAACTATCTGTCCGTCTGACCGCGAATATAACTCATCCGTCACTATATCAGGTAGAATGACAAATGAGGGATCAAATAAAAGCTTATAATCCAAGGATGGTACTAAAGGTGAGAAATTTTACCTAGGCTGTCTGTCCGTCCGGCCGCGAATATAAATCATCCGTCACTATTTCAGGTATAATGAAAAATGAGGTGCCAAATGAAGGGTCTAGGACGTTTCATCGCCGCCGTTTCGATGCCGCCAGTTCGATGCCGATGCCGGCCGATTCATCGTCAGTCAATTAATCGCTATCTGATATATTTCCGAATTTTCGACAGTTACAATTATTAGTTATTTTTAGTATTAATTAGGAATTCTAGGAAATGCGAGATATGACGGCGATGAAATGGACTGGCGATGAGCCGGCGGCATCGAAACGGCCGGTGATGAACCGGCGGCATCGAAACGTCCCATTTCGCAAATGAAAGCTTATAACATAGCACTCTATTCTCCAAGTCGCCATCTCTGAGGTCTCTATCTATCACAGCATTTCCTATGTGAGTTTTCCATCTTACAGCAGGTCTTCCTCTCCATCTTCTTCCCCGCGGGTCCCAGTCCAGTAATCTTTTCGGCCACCTGTGCTCCGGCATTCTTTGTACATGCCCGTACCATTTCAGGGCTCTATTTTTACTACCACAACTTTTTTGTAATTGACCATTCTACTTCTATTCTGTTTCATATTTCCTCTGTTCTTATTCTATCCTACCTGGTAATTTGTAGCCACCTTCTCATAAACTCCAATTCAATTGTTCGTATTTTATTTCGTATTATTGTTGTCACTGTCACTGGCCATTCTTTCGCTCTTGTAGGGCAATATTCAGCACTATGCCCTGAAAAATACTTTCTTGTTTTCTTTAGTTAGAGTGTTCTTACATATCACAATATCACTCCATGGAGTGCTTTCGTGGCTTGTTTTCCCCGTACTATTTTCATTTCTATATCTTTCATACAAGTGCCATATAGGTTTATCATTTACCCTAAATACTTCAAAGTCTTACATCTCTTAATAGTGTCTTCTAAACTTACGTTTAAATCAGCAACCAATCTGTAATCAATTATTTTCGACTAGATTAAAATGGTTTAGATTAGGCTAAACTAGTTTATCTTGATATAAAAACATACACTTCAGGATAAACTAGTTTTTCCTGAAATCGGGTTTGGCCGATAACATACAGTATGGTGCAAATGAAAGGAGTAAATTCGTTATTTCGTAAACCGGCGATATTAAGGCAAAATCCCGAAATAGGTCGATTTTTATTTTTAGATTATGTTTTAGTATATATATCACACGCGTGAAGTCATCTATCTGGGGGTGATGACGTAATCGATAATTTTTTTAAATAAGAATAGGGGTCGTGTGCTAGCTCATTTGAAAGGTTATTCAATTCTCTATTCAATAATGTAAACATCAACATAATTATTTATACAGGGTGCCCAAAAACAATTTTTTAAATAAATTAATTTACAAAAAAAGAAGAATGTATGTAATTTATTTAATACAAAATACTTTGTACTGTTATCAAGAAATGGAAAAAAATGTTTATTTGAAAAATCAAATTGCTTTTCGCTTAAATTCAATTTTTAAGTCAGCTTCCGCTAGGTACCTGCTTTTTGGAAGTTTTAACAATTAATTTAAACGAAAAGCAATGTTAATTTTTCGAATAAACTTTTTTCCTGTTTTCTGACAGTATTAGATGTATTTTGAATTAAATAAATTACAAACATTCTTCTTTTTTTGTCAATTAATTTAATTTAAAAAATTGTTTAACGATGTTAATGTTTATATTACTGAATAGAGAATTGAATAGCCTTTCAAATGAGCTAGCACACGACCCATATTCTCATTTGAAAAAATCATCGATTACATCATCACGCCCATATGGATGACGTCACTTTTATGATATAATATGCCAAAATATCATAATTTAAAAATAAAAATCGACCTGTTTATTTTTGTATTTTTCCGTAAAGTGGCCGGTTTACGAAATAACGAATTTATTCCTTTCATTTGCACCATACTGTATATACACAAACGAGATAGTTTTCTCCATTTTTTGTTAATTTTTAGCCTCTTGGGATGCTAAAGGATGGAGCTTTTTGGCAACCAAAAACTTCGAGTTTTTAGAATTATATATTATTACTTATTAGGATAATAATCAAATAATTTTGTTCATATTATTTATGTATTAAATAATGACTTTTCTTTTAGCGAAAACTTTAAGAAGTGTCCAAACTCTAAAGGATAAACCCGAGCCAGTGAAGTCCTTCAGAACCTCGAAATTATCCAAGCAATTAAGCATCAGAGAGGATCCTTTAGAATCGCCCATCGTTTCCCAAAAACCGAAAATGTATCACAGAAACGAGCTGAAATACAAAAGGAGACACACTGGACCACCAACAAATTTAGACAACAACCAAAAAGTCGACATTCGAAGAAAATATGCAAGAAGTGTATCTACTGAGAAACAGAGACCTCTACTTCCTTTAGTAGAGTCAAACAATAATAAAAATAATATTAAAACAAGCAAAGATTTATCTAGACGAGGTAATAATAATATAACTGAAAAGCTCATGAAAACTAGTGCAGTTAATGAAAAAGAAGACGAAAACATTAATAACAACAACAATAGTGAGACTATAAAAGATACAGAAGATAAGTCTAGTTTAAAAATTACCGAGGAAGATACATACGCATCAGAAATAAATTCAGAAAGAAGTGAAAAAAGCATATCAGATAATACAGAAATTACCGAAAGCATTATTAAAGAAGATCAGAAAGATGAAGACAAGTCTGCAGAAAGCAATCTGATTTTCTCAGAAAGTGATGAAAAGCCAAAAGATACAAACGAGAAAATATTTAAAATAGAAGAAGACACTCAAAAAGATTTTGATACAAAAATTAATAGTCCAACTAAGCAGGTAGAAAGATTGGAAGTACTTGAGAAGGAGTGCATAACTACACATACTGAGAGTAAAAATACAAGTGAAATAGAAGAAGATACACAAAGAGCTTTTGTTACAAAAATTGATAGTCCAACTAAGCAGGAGGAAAAATCGGAGGTAAATGAAAATGAGGGCCTCGTTACACATATTGAGAGCAAGAATACAACAAATGAAATAAATAATTCTTCCAGTACTACCGATCAGCCAACTTTTACCATAGAAAAAGAATATATCCAAAATGAAAATGAAATGCAGGAAAAGCTGACGTCTTCTAGAACTATCAATGATGAGGAAATCAGCAAAATTCTAATCTCTAGCATTTCAACAACTTCAGCAACTGACTTAAAAGAATCAAATAAAATTAAAAGCGAAAATGAAAATGTCACATACCTAAAACAAAATGTAATTATGGAAGGAAGTTTAAATGCAGAGACTAAGGAAGGCATATCTAATATTGACAAAAAAGAAGCTGCTAAAGAAAAGATACTACTAGAGAGTAAAATTAATGATGATAAAGAAGATAACCCAGATGGTATAAGTGATGATAGCTTAGAATTAAATCAAGAATACGATGACGATGTTTTCATTACCGAAGAAGTTGTAGAGGAAACGAACGTAAAAGATTTGGATAACAGTATTGAAGGAAATATAGGAGAATTAAAAACAACTGAAATAGAAGAAAACATTGAAAATCCAGATTTTCGTAAAGAAGTAGTAGAAGATACAATGAATACTAATCAAGTTATTTTGGATGAAAAAGAAATAAATAAAAACGAGCAGACATCTCTTCAAATCAGGGACACTGATAAAAATGATGCCATAAGAATAACTGAAATAGAAATTAATAAAGAAACTACTACGGACCAAAATAATAAGATTTCAGTTGACAATGAAACTGAAGGTCAAACTAAAGAAAAAAACAAGAACGAAATAAAATTTAGCAGCATTGAACAAAAAGGAGATTTAGAGACGGAAAAATCTTACAATCTTGAAAATGAGGAAAAAATGGAAAGTACAAATGTTGACAAAAATCAAGAAATGAACAAAAATGAAAAAAGTGAAAATAAATGCAATGAAGACCAAAATTTAGAGAATCAACCAGAAAAAGATATTATTAAAATTCTTACAGTTACTGAAAAAGATAATGGTAATAAAATAGAGGAAGATATAGTGAAAGTAAGCACCCAGCAGTTATCGTCTTCAACAGAAGTAGAAAATAAAAATACAGGCGACATCTTAGACATAAATACTGAAAATTCAGACAATATACACGAAGTTAGTAAAAACAGTGATACTAAAGTCGAAAATGAAATTAAATATACTGAAAGCGAAATCATAGAAAATAACTCTGCAGAGGATAAAACCTATATTATTGAAGAAAGTAAAACAACCGAAGAAATTGATGAAAACGACAAACTAAAAGAAGAACATGTAAAAGAAATGCTTGAAAATACCCAAGAAAAATTGGAAGTCAAAATACAAACTACAGACGGCACCTTCAAAATAGATAGCCCCATTATATCTAGTGATGCAACTAAGCCACCGGAAGTTGAGGAAATGAGATCTGATTCTAATGTAACTACTGACAAAACTATTTCTCCAACTTTAGAATCTATACCTGATGACAACAGTTCTTTGGAAAAATCTGATGGCCGCATAGCTGAAGCAATCAGTGAAATCAATGAAAATATAGAGCAAATTAATCGTAAAGAACATATTAAAGAAATGAGTGAAACATCTATAGACACTAATGATTCAAACGAGAAGATTATAGAAGATACCGACATAAAGCAAGAAGAAGCTGCAACAGAAAATAGGACTGAAACGAGTACCATTAATAAAGACAAAGAAGATAGTGCAACTTCTAAAAACGACTCTCACAAAAGTAGTGATACCAGTGAACTTATTCAAAACACCGACAATAGTTTATTTGCAGAAGAACATATAGCAAGTGGAGGTAGTTCATACAGAGAACCTCTCTCCGAAAATAACAAAGAGCCCAAAGATGATATAGTTGTAAAAGAAACTGATTTTAAAGTTAAAAATATTCCTTCCAGTTCTAACACAGTTAGTACAGAAAGTGTTAATGCAGTGGAAGAAATTACAAGTGACAAGGAAATAATTGATGAAATAAAAGTTGGTAATGGAGAGAATAATGTTAAAGATAAAGAAGAAACGCAAGTTTCTTGCGTTGATAATGTAGAATGCGTAATTGATAATGTAGAAGCAAAAATTGAGGCTGCTCAAACAATTAACAACAATGAATCCAATAAGAATGAAATCCTTTCAAATGAGAACGAGAAATTACTAAAGGCAGAAAAAAGCCATGAACAATGTAATAAGGATATTACAGAAACTAAGTCTGCTGAAGGAACAACTGAAGTAAAGATAGATACAGCAACTATAAAAGAAACTATATATTTAGGAAACGAAGGGTTATTAAATAATGATAATGATTTTACAAAAAACTCTCAAGATAATAACTTAAAATTGGAAAATAACAAAACAACTAATCAAAATATAATTGCAGTAATTGTGAGTGATGAAAACAAAAGTACAAATAATAAAACTGATAGTAAAGAAAAAGAAAACCTTTCTGAAATATCCTTAGATGTAACAAAAAGCAGCGAAAACTCTAATAAAGAAGCAATAGAAACAGAAATTGATGTAACTAATGATAGAATCAGTTTCAATCAAGGCACAAGTACTACTGAAATTGAAAAACAAATAGAAGATACAGCTGAAGATACACTATTAAGTACCGTCAACGAAACTGTTCAAAATTCTACAGATGGAGACTTACAAAAGGAGAATAATAAGAGCAAAAATCAAGATAAACCTGAAATTGATGGCGGTGATAATAACAAAAGAAAGAAAAGAGAAATTGGCGAAACTGAGACCCAGGATTTATTAGAAAATAGTAGTGTTAATATTAACGCAGAACATAATAATCCAAGTAAAAATGAAAAATCTGTTACTCAAAAAACTTTAGTAAGTTCAATGGAAACTGAAAAACTCCAACATGATATAGTGGAAACGACAGATTCCGAAGTAAAATCAGATATAAAAGATGAAGCTACCCAAGAACCTTGTGTGGCAAAAGAAATACAAGATTCAGAGCCAGACTTGGTAGATAGAGTAGCTAAAAATTACGTTACCTATATTATAGATAATGACAGATTATTAACAGTTGACAAGAACTCAATAATAAACGAGGAAGACATTGATAAAGTAGATATTCAGGAGGAAGTAAAAAATATAATCCAAGAATCAAATACCAATGAAACTATAGTACAAGACAACGTTGATAAAGATGTATTGAAAGAAAATGATAAGAAAGATGGTAAATTAGACGAAAACAAAGAAATTTCCCTAACAGAAATTATAACACAAAAAGGTAATGAGTTAGAATTACAAGAACAAACCCAGGAAAACAATGAATGTGAAACTAAATCCGAAAATATCGTAATTAAAAATAATTTAATAAATGAAGCAATAAATACAGACAATTTAAAAAACGTTTCTCAGTTTAACAAAGAAAAGCTACATGAAGAAATACAGAACGTACATGCAGAGATAATACAAAGTATAGAAGAAGATGCATCAGATAAAGGAGATGTAAATGACGATCCTTTAAAAGTTGCAAAGATTGAATCAGAACCAATTGAAGTTGAGGAGGCTATAACTAAAACAATAATCCATCCATTACATAATGAAAAAAATCTCACCAAATCTACTGAAAAAGACGAGATTAACAAAAACGTTGTGGATATTAAAACTGATAACAACACAGATACTGACAAGAAGAATGATAGTAACAATATAAATTCAAACAGTGAAGAAGCTAAAACTACTAACAGTGATACTGAAGAAGATTCTCATACACAATTAATCAACTCAACACTAGAAATTGCAGAATCTGGCCTTATAGCCCATAAAGTAAAAAAGTTTTTAAATGATTTTATAGACAGGGAACAAAACAATGTTCAACATTTATCCCAACCTTCAAGTGCTAATGGAAATTACCAAAATGAAAAGCCCAAAATAGCTACCGAGATTCCGCCAGTAAATGGAATAAAACGGACCATAAGTTTTGACAGTTCAAAGCTTAAAGAAGAGCTTAAGCGAGTAGAAGAAGAATCAAAGTTAACTAATTTCAAAAGCAGCTATAATCCATATTTGTTACGCAAAGAAATTCAGGATGCAGCAAAGCTTAAAACAGTTGAAGATTCAGTCTTAAATAGTGATGAAAATACAAACAAAGATACTACATCTCTTGAACAACTTGTACCTGCTGTTATAACAATTCAATCTTCTTGGAAAAGGTTTAAAGAAAGAAAACAAAAACAAAAAACTAAAATCATAAATGAACAAGGTATACCAACTGATATAATTAAAATGAATAAAAATAATGAAGCAAGGGAAACAAATGATGCAGTCAAAGTTTCCGAAGCGAATACTATTGAAAATATAAAAGATAACCTGGAAAATAATCCAGAAAATAAAAATCAAAATTGTGATGAAACTATCACCGTCAGTGATCAAGTCAGTGATGAAAAATCGAGTACTAACAATCAGTCTGAAGTTAAAATTTTTGAAGAAAATTTAAAACAAGCCATGGAACATACCGATAGCAATATAATACAAAATAATTTAAGAGAGAAAAGAAGTATTACAGAAAATCTAGATTTTGGAGCAACTGTTCAAGCTGCATTAGCTATCCAACGAATGTGGCGAGGATATAGAGTTAGAAAAACATTAACCAAGAACAACGAAAATAATGATGATAAAGTGCAGGAGCCAAAAAAGAAATCAATAGGTAAGTAATAAATTTGTCAAAAATACTCGCGTTCTTTCCCAGTCAGTCAGAAAAAGTTCTCAGTCACTCCTAAACCAAAGGTTAATCCTTTTAAATCTACAGGTTTAGCCATACAGCTCACACTCCCTCTAAAGGGAAAATTTACATCACTGATATCTACGGTATTAAAAGGATTTAGCTCTGGTGAAACTCTTTCCGTGTATCTCCTAAAAATTTTCGTACACATCTGGTCGTCGCGTCGCGAGTAGTAAAGCTTTCTGCATGGTCATATGTATAAAGATTATTTTCATTTAGATTCAGCTTTTTTATGATTTCCTGAAGGTTCTTCTAAATGACTCCAGTCATCATCATCATCATTTAACCCGGATCTATTCACTGCTGGATATAGGTCTCCCTCAGTCTTTTCCATGTATTCCTGTTTTTTGCTGTTTGCATCTAATTTTTGTCGATCAGTTTTATGTCATCGGACCATCTTGTTGGCGGACGACCTTTACTCCGATATGCTTCTTGTCTTGGTCTCCAGTGTATTATTCGCTGTGTCCATCTGTTATCTGACATTCTAGCTATGTGCCCCACCCAGTTCCACTTAAGGATCATAATTCTTTCTATGACATATGTCACTCTTGTTCTCCGTCTTATTTCCTTGTTCGTAATCCGATTACTATAGTCCAGTCGGGTTAGACCAGACGAATAACAGGCCTAATCTTGCATTAGGAGATGCCCCAAATTTTATTTTTTTAATCTTTAGGGGGGTCAATAGTAGTGTAAATTTAAAATCTCGACTGAATTCCGCCGTTGTGTTAGAAGCCATCTTGATTTTAAATAAGAACCGTTTTTGCTCAATATCTCCGCCATTTTCAACTTTTCGACAAAAAGTATAACAACTAAAGTTGTTGAAAATGTGATTTTCTATCATTTCTATTCTTACAATGTTTTCGTGTTGTCGATATTTTCCGAGTTATGGTGGAAAATAATGACAGTTAGAGCATAATTATTGAATTATCACCTTTATTATTAGTTTTATGACACAAATGTTCCTATACAAAAACAGAGAGAATAAAATTCTACACACTTTTAATCTCTTTCATTTTCTTGTCAAAGTTAATATTTAAGGTAGTACGTATGCAATAATGGCGCGAACGTAAGACCTGATTGCTTTGGTAGCAATTGTTTTTGTTCAATATCTACGTCATTTTCAACTAAAATTGTTCCAAATATGAGTTCCTACAATTTCTTTTTAACAATTTTTTTCATGAGGTTCATATTTTCCAAGTTAAGTGGGAAAATAGTAAAAAGTGGTGGGGGGAGCATAATTACTGAATTGAATCTTGTTTCCGAGCTGCCCTAAATTTTATAATTCTATCCTTTAGGGGAGATCAATAGTAGTGTAAATTTTAAATCTCGACTGAATTCCGCGGTTGCATTAGCCGCCATATTGATTTTAAAGGAGAACCGTTGTTGCTTAATATCTCCGCTATTTTCAACCTTTCGACAAAAACGGTAGGAACTAAAATTGTTGGAAACGCAATTCCCTACAATTTTTTTCCACATTTTTTTTATGCGATCAATATTCTCCGAGTTAAGGGGGAAAAGAGTGGAAGCGTAGGGGAAACATAAGTATTGAATTGTCTCATTTATTATCAACTTCTCGACATAATTGTACATAAAAAAAAATAAAGAGAATTATATTTTGTACAATTTTTGAAACTTCCAATGAAACACCAATTAAACTAATACATACATAAAAGACATAAATAATAACTTATATGCATTAAGTTCATTTACTTTTATTAATTAGCGGGTTTTATTGGTTGAATTTGTCTGTGATTATTAAGTTTCATGTCAGCTAACATATTTTAATGTTTCAACATTTTTTTTTTAATTTTGGACCCTGTTAGGGGGAATTTTCCCATTCCCCACCCCCTCGTAGACCCTCCACTGGTTCTCTCGAAAAATTGTAGTAAATCGTAATTGCAACAATTTCAAGTGTTACACTTTTTGTCGAAAAGTTAAAAATGGCGGAGATATTGAACAAAAACAATTGCTATAAAATCAATCAGGTCTTACGCTCGGGCCTTTACCGCATACGTACTACCTTAAATATTGATTTTATCAAAAAAATGAAAAAAATAAAAATTGTACAAAATTTAATTCGCTTCATTTTTGTACAGGTTAAAATTTGTTGTTAAACTAATAATAAACGATATAATTCAATAAATCAATAATTATGCTCTAACTGTCATTATTTTTCCCCATAAATCGGAAAATATTGACCGCACGAAAAAAATTGTAATAAACGAAATTATAGAAAATCACATTTTCAACAATTTCAGTTTTTATACTTTTTGTCGAAAAGTTGAAAATGGCGGAGATATTGACCAAAAACGGTTCTCGTTTAAAATCAAGATGCCGGCTAACGCAACGGTAAAATTCAGTGGAGAGTAATTTATACTACTATTGACGCCCCCTAAAGATTAGGAAAATAAAATTTGGGGCAGCTCATAATGCAAGGTCAAATGCTATCCCGACTCGCCTACTACGAGAAATGCAAATTATCGAGTGTTCCTTGGCTCTTTGTGCAACACAAATTTTATTTCTTATTTTCTTGGTTACTGTTAAAGTTTCTACATCATAATATGTAAGTACTGGCAACAAGCACTGATTAAAGACTTTTCTTTTGAGATACATATATAGACAGTTCTGACTTAAGGACATAGCTCAGCTTGCCGAATGCCACCCAAGTGAGTCCAATGCGCCGGCTTAGTTCCCACGTTTGATTATTTCCTACTATGTGTATCTCATGCCCGAAGTACTTAAAAGAGGTGGTTGTAGTTTCTCCACTTGCGATACTGCATCATCGATGTTGTCAACAAAAAGAACAATATCGTCAGCGAACCTCAAATGACTAAGTATTTCTCCGTTGACATTAATTCCTTTTTCACTCAGCTTTGCGTTCTTAAACTATGCTCTAATTATGTTGTTAACAATTTTTGGCGAAATTGTGTCCCACTGTCGCACTTCCCATTTAATTTTAAATGCGTTGGTCTTTTTATCTGCCAGTGCCAGTTTCACGCTGGGCTGGCTGTCGCATTTTGATAGATGTATTTATTCATGTTTATATAGCGATGATCTATACGGCACTCTGTCGTCCATATTCTCTATTGCCTCCGTATTTGAATTTCCAAATCTTTGTACTTGCGACCTTTTCAGTACGAAGATTATTGTTGTTAGGTATCGTCCCATCAATAATTATTGTTTGTCTTGTTAATTTCTTAACTAGTACGAGATCTGTAGTGGGATTACGAACAGTCATTGTTGGGCAGGATTCGAAAAAAATGAATGCATTTAAATTACATTGGACCAAGATTTTGGCCCTACACTCTTAAAGATAATATGTATTTACCTTTACATAATATTACTAAGATATTTTACTCTTAATCTAACTTTGATTTGGCTCCTTTTGCTATCGTCAAATCAATTATTTTCATGCTGAGAATATTTGAATTTTTTATTTGAACAATACTTGGTTTTACCAATTTGCTTGGTTTCCAATGAACCAATTCTCTTTAGTTTTTTACATACTTCCTAATAACACCAAACGTTCCATGTATGTTCCTAGAATGTACACACAGGACATTGAAAACATTCCTGGAATGTCCTCAAAAGCACAAGAACGTCCCCTAAATGTCCCAGGAAAGTCCTGTGTCAGCATTTTAAACATTCCTTGAATGTCTTGTTGGAACATTTCATGAATGTCTACGAATGGACATTCACAGTATATTTTTTAGACAGTCCCTGGATATAGCCGCTAATGTGACATAATACCTCCGATTTGTTTTTTCATGAGTTTTGTAAGAGAGACAAAAAACTTTTTTTACAGTCACCTTCTGTTTTCATATGATATTTTTTGACATGTTTTGTAGTAAATTCAAATATCTATTTACTACAAAACATGTCAAAATTTACATGTGAAAACAGGAGATGACCCCTAAAAATGGTTTTTCTTCTCCTACAAAATTCATGAAAAAGCAGATAGGAGGTATTGTCACATCACCGACGATATACCAGAAGTATATGTGGCCATACCAAATAATACATCCTTGATAAATATAAACATTTTTATTGCACACAATATTGTAATATATTTTTTTCCATAATCATCACTACGATGATGAATCATTGTATTGAACTGTACATTACAATTACAATCTCGTCATAACTGACCAATGAGCAATTTTGATTTAACCTAAATTACTACTTTTCCTTAAAATGAAGGGCTTACCCCATAGCGTCTCTTATCTAATCTAACAAAATCCTGCACTATTTTAACATAAACAGGCACACAAGCACTATGCTCTGCTTTTCACTATCACCTATCACTCAAACTAGTTCAAAAGGCTTTGTCCTCTTCAATCTTATAGTTTGCCCAGTAGTATCGAGGAGCTGGATTTCCTCAATATTCTCCTACTTATGAAGTTGTTGCTCGTGACTTCCTGCCATCTTCTTGATGATTATATCCGGGTCTAGGACGTTTCATCGCCGCCGTTTCGATGCCGCCATTTCGATGCCGATACCGGCCGATTCATCGCCAGTCAATTAATCGCTATCTGATATATTTCCAAATTTTCGACAGTTACAATTATTAGTTATTTTTAGTATTAATTAGGAATTCTAGGAAATGCGAGATATGACGGCGATTAAATGGACTGGCGATGAACCGGCGGCATCGAAACGGCCGGCGATGAACCGGCGGCATCGAAACGTCCCATTCCGTTATATCCTGGTTCCATTTCTAGGTCCTTATGGATATCACTGTTTGTCACATACCAAGCAAGGAGCATCTACAATATTTATCAGTATTTTGTTCTGGAATCTTTGTATAATTTTTATATTACTTGGTCTACTAAGTACCTACACCCCCATAGTGGGCATCCATAAGTCCATACAGGTCTTAATATTTGTTTATAAAGTAATAACTTTCTTTCCCTTTCTATTGCCTTTCATAGCCACAAGGCTATACGTTTCCTTCCTGGTTTTTTTGTAGACCACTTTCAGCTAATTCTAAAAAAAATTAAAATGGATGGTAATTTTTTTATTCTTTACAATTAAACATCAAAAGAAATAGGAACTATTTACAGGTAATAATATGCATAAATAATTCGTTTCGTAAAGAATAAAGAAAATTGAAAACGGATTTTATATTACTTACATAATTGTTTAAACAAAAGAGATCCAACCAGAGCAATACTAACATACAGAACAGCAAAAAAGCCGCTATAAATATAATTGTAATTTCCATTTTCCATCCAATAGATAGCGTCCTCACGCGACACTACTTACATAGAACACGCACGGCAAATTTGAAAATGAACACAAGTTGAATAGTAAATGGCCTTACTTAAAATATAGGACATTGGTAGTATGTTCATAGAATGTCTTGTGGTAACATTCCACCAATAATTTAATCAGATGTTCACCGAATGTTCCTTGAATGTCCAGGACATTCAAATATTAATAGAACTTTGATAGTACATTCCTGGAATGTTTTGTGTTGTTAGGGCTTTACGATATTTTTCTTTTGTCCCTAGACAATTTTTTGCGTTTAAACTATTTTTTATATTTCCATAATCAGAGCGTTAATTAAACACCTCTTGTGTCAAAACACATGTTTCTTGCTTTTGCAGAAACGTGTGTTGTTTTGCTACAGTTGGTAGTTTATAGTAAATATGATAAGTCTTCTACAAAGGTTTTAAATACAAATAAAAAATTTGTTTGTAGAGACCCCCGATCCTTCAGAAGAGATACCACAGCCAATGAGTCAAGAATCAGAAAACAAAGTAAAAAATTTGCTAATTGCTATACGGTCTATTATATTTTCTTATTTATTGTAGGACAAAACATCAGATCATCCAAGCAGTAAGGAAGTCGTCACCCTTTTTAGTAAAGATTCGTCTGATTCGGTACAGACAGTGATACATCAAATTGGAAATACTCAATCACCTTTACAACATTACTATTCAGGAGACATGGACCATTTATTGGATGAAATACTAGATTACCCAACAGTAAAAGAAGAGCACCTGCTCGATGATTATCAAAGCAAATTGCTAGATAAAATCTCAGGCAAAGAAAACGAAAATGACGAAGATATTAAAACACTCGAAAAAATCATATCGCCCAAACGCATTGAAGAAATTAGTCTCGTTGATTTAAAACCTAATGTGACTATTTTGCCTAAACCCGAAAAAAGTGACTCTAGAGATCGAAAATTAACCAGATCTATTGGATCAAAGTTGGAAGTATTAGAAGAGGAAGAGCCAACTAGTGAAGATGGTGTGCATAAAGAAGAGGACTCTACAAATAAAACTCATATAAACATTGAACAAAAGCATGATAATGAAATAAAACGCAATGATGACCTTGAAGGTAATTCAGAAAATCAACCAAAACCATACGAAGAGGAACATGACGTAAACAATAAGGCTAACATAAAAGATGACGACAAAGGAGCAACTTCGGAAAATGCAGATAGTATCATTTCTACAATCAGTACTGAGGGTACCTCACAAATTAGTAACAAATATAAAGCAGAAGAGAACAAGGATATGGATCAAAATCTCGATAGCACTTTAACTCAAAATTCTATAACAAATAATGAAGATCACCCTAATGTAATAAATGACCTAACAAAAAAATCAGTAAATTCAAACGACGATAATAACATAGATGTAAACGATAATAAGGAAAAGCAAAATATCGTAAACAATCATGAAAAAGAAGCTTCAATAGAAACTAATAAAGCTAAGGGTAATGCAGAAGACAAGATAGAGAATCCTATAGAAAATAGTGAGTCCGATAAAGCTATGCATAAAGATACAGAAAATTTGACAGAACAAGCTGCTAATTCCAAAGTTAATGATAGCAAAGAAATTAATAATGAAACAACAAAAGCTGTGCGCGATATTATGCAGGAAAATAAATCTGCTAGTAACAAAGAAAACAAAACAGATACCAGCGTTAATCAACAAGAAAGCGTATATCCCACAGGGGTTGAAAAAGCAGAGGACGATGATAAACAAAAACATATTTCACAAGGTAATGATATAATATTATCCGATAACAATGGCTCACAACAAAGTGAAACTTATATCGATAATGCAAGTAAACAAGAAGATATTGAAGACAAAATTACAGATGATAGCAATTCAACAACAGAAACAAAGTTAGGAAATAGCAATGATGAAAAGCTGTACACATTTTGTTCTGTTCCAACTCCTATACCAGGTGATGGAAAACCGTCACATCCTGATGTGGAAATTCTATCTACTAACGTTAGTCCAGTAACGTTATCTTCTGAATCAAAGAATGAGTCATCGGTCGAGGATAACAAAATCCTTACAAATATTAGAAATCAAGCTCTGGTTATTCCTCTTCCACTTGAGGTTCAAAAGACACTAAAAGGTAAGATTGTTTAAATTTAAAGAAAATTATTTTAAATGGTTGTACTTCCTTCTTTCAATTTATTTGTAGCTCACTTAATTAAAGTAGTTTTTTTACTGAAAAAGACATAGGTAACTTAGACTGGACAGATTATCGGCGGATAGGCCATTTTTGGGGAAAAGTTATTTACCAGCAATTTTATTGCTGGAATCGAATCCTATGATCCTATATATTAATAATATAGGTATGCAAAGTCCACAGATAGTGTGCTACTTTTTTAATAAACAAAATGGCGCCCGAAAATCGTGTTTTTTTTTAATTTTTGCTCTATAACTACAAAGATTTTAACTGTACACCAAAAACACTCAAATAAAAATTCACCGTAATTAAATTGTGCATAGAGACGTGTTTTTCCCGATTTACTTCGATGAAAATTTTCCCCGGAAAATTCGGGTTTTCCAACAAAATCTTTAATTTTCAACTAAAATTTTAGATGAGTAATTGTTTATCAATAACTAAATAACTGTGCAATATAAAAGCTCTTTTCATATAGATTATAACTCCAGAAGCCGATGGAAATTGAATGTACAGTTTAGCAACAATTGAATTGTTAATTGAAAATTTACGGTCGCTATAATACCCACAATAGTTATGATACATAAGAATAACTATGATTTTTGTATAAAAGGATACTGTACCTATCTAATATATTTTACAGAATTGAAATTGAACTGTTTAAGCGGCCTCGGGAATATTTTAAATTTATAAACAATGTTTCGACTTATAAACAAATAGAATATCTCGGTAAATATTAAATTAAATTAAATCACGAAAACGGTATTGGAAACAAAGCGGCAGGACGCTTCTTCTAAATAAAAAAACGTTTAATTGTGATGAGTGGTTCATAAGATACAACTGGTCAAATTTGACCGGCATTTACGGCAAAGATATAAACAATAGGATCATTATTTTTGAGCCATCGCCTTTTTAGTTTTATCCTATTTCTTCATACTAATTTTCATATCTTTAAAATACTCATAACATATATTATTATCATAAAATATATCATATTACAAGTGAAAATTGCCAAAAATAGCAAAATTCCAATCAAAAATTAGGTTGGAGAAAATGTAATCTCAAAGTTTAAAATCGGTATACGTTAAAAAAATGCATTTTCTCGGCTTCCCATGGAGCAATTTTCTTCATTCTTTTTTTGTTCCCAAGTAACTCGAGTAGAGTCATATAACTAACGTACTATTAAATGTCAAACTTGCTTTTGTTTTGTTATAATAAATTAATTTATTGATTATAACAAAAATTTTTAATTTGTTTAAATAAAGATTGTTCAAATAATTATACAGCTTTTAAATGAGAATATTTGTGTTTTTTACGGTAAAAGGTACACTTGTAGTAAGTTTACCTAAAAAAGTCTTCAACTGGAAAAAATGTGTAGTTTTCTTTTCTTATAAATAAATTAATCTATTATAACAAAACAAAAGCAAGTTTGACATTTAATAATGCGTTAGTTAGATGGTTCTGCTCGAGTTACTTGGGAACAAAAAAAGAATTAAGAAAATTGCTCCATGGTAAGCCGAGAAAATGCATTTTTTTAACGTATACCAATTTTGAATTTTGAGATTACATTTTCTCCAACCTAATTTTTGATTGAAATTTTGCTATTTTGGGCAATTTTCACTCGTAATATCGATAATTTTTATTATAATGATATATGTTATGGGTATTTTAAAGATATAAAAATTGGTATGGAGAAAGAGGATAAAACTAAGAAGGTGGTGGTTGGAAAAGTATGATCCTATTGTTTATATCTTTACCGTAAATGCTGGTCAATTTTGACCGGTTATATCTCAAGAACTACTTATCACAATTTAACGTTTTTTCTTTTAATAGAAGCGTCCTGCCGCTTTTTTTTCAATACCGTTTTTATGATTTAATGTAATTGAAGATTTCCAGAGATATTCTAATTGTTTATAAGCCAACAAATTGTTTATAATTTTAAAATATTCCTCAGACCGCTTAAATAGTCCAATTTCAATTATATAAAGTATATTAGATGGGCACAGTGTCTTTTTATACAATAGCATAGTTATTCTTTTTTTTTTTTTTTTTTTTTATTTAGAAAGTACAGCCGCATCCACTTTGATGGTGATTAGCGGCGGCTACAGAATACAATGCTAAATTTTATAAAATATTCCTGTGGATTTTAGAAATGTTGTAATATTGTCCGTTGAACAATTAGTGCCCAATAAATTACTTATACATTTAGGTATGTTAAACATGACGCGATAATTGGCAAAACGGGGGCATACAATTAACAAGTGATTAACAGTAATTTGGACATTACATATTTCACATACAGGTGGATCGCTTATAGACAGTAAATATGAATGAGTAAGTCTCGTGTGTCCAATTCTCAATCGAGTTATCACCAGCTGTTCTCTTCTGTTACGAGTTGACGGTTCCCAGGCTATAATGTCATTTTTAATTAGTCTCAGTGAAGTTTGAGACGATTGCCATTCGTTTTTCCACTTGCACAAAACACGGTTCTTAAAGTAAGCTTTTATATCACTCGCGGAATTTCGACACTCATCTTTTTCTATATCGGCACATACGGCAATTTCACTCGCGCACTGGTCAGCTTTTTCGTTGCCTGCAATGCCAATGTGGGATGGTATCCATATAAATCTGATTCGTCTAGCGTTTTCTTGAGCCTGCATCAGTTCGAATTTAACGTGTTTCTCAATAGGACCTTTGGGATAGATCTGTTTAAGGGTTTGAAGAGCGCTTAGTGAGTCACTTAAGATAACTGAATTAGAAATGTCATTAGAATTGATATGCATGATAGCTTTGAGCACTGCATAGAGCTCAGCAGAGAAAATCGAGAAGTAAGATGGGAGACGAAATTGATAAGTATTGCTATATATGCATAGTTATTCTTATATATCTTAATTATTGTGGTTATTATAGCGATCGTAAATTTCTAATTAACAATTTAATTGTTGCTAAACTGTTCATTCAATTTCCATCGGCTTCTGGAATTATTATCTATACGAAAAGAGCTTTATATTACCAAGTTATTTAAATATTGATAAACAATTACATATTATCTAAAATTTTAGTGGAAAATTAAAGATTTTGTTGGAAAAACCCTCATTTTCCGGGGAAAATTTTCGTCCAAGTAAATTGGGAAAAGCACGTCTCTATGAAGAATTTAATTACGGCGAATTTTTACTTGGGTCTTTTTGGTGTAAAATTAAAATCTTTGGAGTTATAGAGCAAAAATTGAAAAAACACGATTTTCGGGCGCCATTTTGTTTATAAAAAAAGTAGCACACTATCTGCGGACTTTGCATACCTATATTATTAATATATACAATCATAAGATTCGATTCCGGCAATAAATTTGCTGGTAAATAACTTTTCCTTGTATTTTGCTAATTAGCCCCGAGTAACAGGATGATTAATTTTGTGACAAAGTCCTTTATAATAACTGATAATATAGACAGATGATACCAAAAAAGTAATTTTTCTACGAGCGTGCATAAATGTCTACTTTCGCGCACTCATTTTAGTTTAGAAAGTTTCACTTTTCCGCACGCGTGTTACTTTTCCGCACGCGGTTTTTACTTTTCCGCACGCGTGTTAATTTAGATATGTTAATATGACTTTAAAGTAATTATATTACATGCAATAAACTAATATTTAGATATTATTTACTAATTTATTTCAAATATATCTTATTGTGTTCCTGTTTTAATGAAATTAACGCGACAATTCGATGAAATAAAATTATTTTGACATAATATTCGAAAGTCAAATCGGTAGACAATAACAGTCGTTTTGAATCATCGTCATGGAAACCAAGATCGTCGTCATGCTAACCAATTATGCTGAAACTTTGGTTTTGACAACCTTGTAAAAGAATTAATTTTTGTATTTATTTTCATATTAATTAAATTAATTGATTAAGATTTGGTCATTTTTTAAAGACTCGTAGAAAAAATATTGTTCCTAACGCTTGCAGAAAGTCTCTTTTCCGCACTCGACTGCTTGTCTAACTCCCGCTTCGCGTCGTTCGGCAAACTGCAGCCGCGTGCGGAAAAGTATGACTTTCTGCACTTGTTAGGAAAATAACTATTGTAGCTCACTTAATTAAAGTAGTTTTTTTACTGAAAAAGACATAGGTAACTTCGGATTTTATTCGCTTGCCCAAAGTGGCACATATGGCACGTACATAACATACATAACATACAAAACTTATTCTTTACAATCGATTGACAAAATGTTGTATATAATATGTTTAAATAAGCAATATCTACAGGGTGATTATTTTGTGACAAAGTCCTTTATAATAACTGATAATATAGATGATACCAAAAAAGTAATTTTAAAAAAGGAAGTAATATAACTGTAAGCTTTACATCTTACAACTAGTTACAAATATACGGGGTCTTTCATAAAATATAATACCGCATCAAAAATAAGTTATTTTAATACAACACACTATATTTTATTAAATTTTAAATTTTAAAGTTATAATGCTTCCAAATGTAACATAATGGATCCGAAATACTAAGGCTAATATTAGGCTAAACTTACAGAGCGTGAATTAAGCTTACAAATGAAGAGATTTGCTGAAGAACAGAAATAGAAGAAAATATAAGACTAAAATCGAAATTTGCAAGATATGTAAATGGAAAGCCTCAGTGATGATAGATAAGACTAAGATATTAGTGGAATAGAGACACCGTAAAAATAAAAAAAACCGGGGAAGACCACCGACGCGATGGACAGTTGAAATACGGAGAATAACTGAAACGCAACTTGCTCAAAAATAGAATTTGCTGGAAGCGTGTAGAAGAGGCTTGTGTCCAGAACTGAACTCGAGAAGTTGGATGATGATAATGTACAGTGTACGAACGATGTATCGTTCAGTTTAAACAAGTAGTTTCTATTAAATTTGATCATTCTTCTTCTTGAAGTTTCTATTCTATATAGCAGGGGTGGCCAAACTGTGGCTCGCGAGCCACATGTGGCTCTTTGAAGGATTATTTGTGGCTCTCAATAAATGTCCCTGAATTAATTTTAATTTTTGTTTCAAAATGTGGCAACAAATATAAAAGACTAACCATAACATCAGGACTTAACCAAGGAGACCCCGTATCACTGTTGATATTCAGTTTGGCCTTAGAATATCTAATAAGAAAAATATCATCTGAGCTGACAGGAGGATTTGCGAATCGAGGATCAAAACTATTGTTGGCCTTTGCTGATGATATAGGTGCAGTCGATCATTCTCAAAGAGACGTGAGAGAGGTGTTTTCACAACTCGAGGAAGAAACAGGTAGCCTGGGCCTTCGAATAAATGAAGAGAACACGAAATGAGTGCTAGTAACCAAAAATCTAAGATCAAGCGGTAGGCAGAACATAACTATTATTGACCGCAACTGCGAAGTAGTAAAAGAGTTTAGATATCTAGGAACGGTAATCACAGATGACAATCACATTATAAAAAGAAGTCTTAGCAAGGATAGCTGCATGAAATAGATCATTATACTCCCTATCATCATTACTAAGATCTAAGCTGCATGCGATGGAAAGAGCAATGCTTGGCATATCACTTAAGGACAGGAAAACAAACACATGGATAAGACAGAAAACCAAAGTCACCGATGTGCTACAAAAATTACTAAAATTGAAATGGTAATACGCTGGACATGTAGCTAGGAGCGATCTTAACAAATGGCACAGAACAATTCTAATCTGGAGACCATACGAACACAAAAGACCCAGAGGCAGACCTCCTATGAGATGGACAGATGATCTGAAACGAACTACCGGGAAGAATTGGCTACAAGTAGCGTACAACAAAAAACAATGCAAAGGAAGACTTGAAGAGGCTTATGTTCAGATGTGGACATGAATGGCTAGACGAAGAAGAAGAAGAGGAAGAAGAAGCTGCTAAAAAACAATCTAAATTAAGACACAGCCAATCATTCGCTCAATTGTTAAACATGGAAATAAAACTTGGACTCTACATCACCGGGAAATAATTCTGCTTCAGATGCAAATCCACTAATGGATGTTAGCGATCGCATTTTTCATTAATTCTTTGTTTCTTGCAAAATGTATCAGAGATAGATTGTCGTTAATCCCTGTCCATTGCCTTATGTTTCGGAGCCAGGACATTTTCTTGCGTCCCATTCTCTCTTGCCTTAAATTTGACCCTCGATTATAAGTTGGATTAACTGGTATTGTTCATTTCGCATGGTGCGAACTTGATACACAGTTTTCCTTTTCTTGATGGTTTCGAAAAGTTGGCGTTCTTGGTTGATTCTTTTAAGGACATCTACATTTGTGACTTTCGCTGTCCATGGTATCTTTAGGATAATATGGCGATAAAGCCACATTTCGAAAGCTTCTAATCTGTTTATATCCCTCGTTTTAAGTGGCCAGCCCTCTACGCCATATAGCAGCACTGACCATGCGTAGCACTCAGTCAACCTTAGTCTCATTGAAGATCGAACTCTGAACAGGTCAGTACCTTCCTGATGCGACCTTTTACTTCCCTGTCCGATAGTCCGATGCCCAGTCTTCAGAAAGCCACGTTCTCAGGTATTTAAATTTGCTCACTTTTTCAATGGACTTTGTATTCAGTGTTATGGTGGAGTTTTAAAATGCATCCATGTTTCTGAAAATGATCATGAATTTGGTCTTTTTGGTATTAATTTCTAATCCCATTCTCTTACTGTATTCTCCGGTTATAGTGACAAGTTGTTGAAGATCGGCTATGTTGTCACAAATTAAATAAATAAGCTACTCGGAAATAAATAAGCTGCTTATATTTGAAAGCAATGTCCTCAGAACGCTATTTTCGTCCTTAAAGAGATGAATTGATAGGAGAGTGATACTGAAAACATCGTCAGACATACAAAAGCTAAGATAAGATGGACAGGCCATGTGGTAGATCAGAGGAAGACAGAGTGTTAAAGACAGTGTTTTTTGAGAGGCGATAGAAGGTCAATAGGCCATCCCAGAAAAAGATGAAAGGATGATGAAGAATCGAAGTATCCTGAATTAGTAAAGGCTGCTTGTAGAATTATTTGCATATTTGAAACAACGATGTGAACCATTTTATTTCACTTTAAAATTCGTGAACTCCAAACGGCAAGAGAAAAATTTAATATCTTTTATCTACGACTGATACATAATATATGTATTATACTTGTGGTGTTTGCAATATAATGCCATATAATAATCCCTTAGGGATTAATAATGCGGGATTAATAGCTATTAATCCCTCTGGCACAACAATCACAAAATTCACCACGGAAACAAAATAATCAATCTCAAAAAGTGTCACTGTCAAACGAATAGTATATTTGACAGTTTGTGTTGAGATGGACGAAAATGAAGAATCTTTTAATTGTACACCACCAGAAATTGTAGAACTAGCTACAGCAACAGCATCTACCTTAATACCTGAAACATCGAAATCCATTTATAATAAAACGTACGCAACCTTCAACGAATGGCGTGTTCGAAACAACGCGAAATCATTTTCCGAAAATGTTCTGCTGGCCTATTTTGCTGAATTAAGTGCAAAATATAAACCGTCTTCATTATGGTCATTCTATTCAATGATTAAATCTATGTTGAGAATAAACCATGACGTTGATCTGGACTACAGCAGATACTATCGCTAAAGAGATAAACAGTAATGTACCATCTTCTTGTTCTACAGCAATCGAGATCCCAAATATTTGTATTAAAAACTCTACTAAAGTTAATGATGATTCTCAACCAATTCAGTTTATTAATTGTACTATTACTAATTTTAATGTTTTTAACAAATAAAGTTGTTCATTAAAAATCTTAAATTAATTAATTTGTCGTAGATAAAGTAGAGTATACTACTTGCAATAATGGCTCTCATTCCCTCGGAATGTTACTCCCTCGCCGCTAACGAGGCTCGGTTCGTAAATATTCCTCGGGAATAATAGCCATCATTATTGACTCGTGGTATAATCTACTATTATACACTTTTTAGATAATTGTTTAATTGCGGCTCGCGAAATATTTCAAATTTTGAAGAGTGGTTCGGACTATCAAGGAACTTGGCCACCCCTTCTATATAGTTTCGGATGTTGGCGACCACAATGGCAATCTGTACTTTACGCAATGTTGATCTGAAAATAATTGGGTTGTTGTACTGAACCACGTACGTAGATTTTTCAGCTAGGAAATCCTTCGCCTTTCTGGTGCTCGTTTCCCTTCTACTTTTTTAATTTTACGTTTAAGTCAATATCTTTGTTAGGCATTGAGTACCTACCCTCATCATTGGGGGGTTTGGGTTCGGGAACTTGGACTCGGGTGTCATGTTTTAGTTGTAATTTTTCTTTTTCCACTTTCTCTAATGTGATTGGTATGTAATCATTAGCTACGTATATAGGATGGAGGTATGTATTTGGTTAATAAGCAAATTTATTGATTTTTATCTGTGATGATGTCCTCTTTGTTAATCTCACAGTGTGCTAGCTGTGTTAGATTTCTGAAGACTAGCTGGTTTTTTAAACCTTTTTATGCATATCAAACGTATCGTGTTTTTGTTTCAACAATTCTACCCCTTCAGACTGCGATTTTAACCAATATTCTTTGTTCTTTAATATTTCGGTTATACGTTTCTCTTAATATTGTTGTACATTCTTTTGTGGATCGTTGACTTTCTTCTTTCTCTCATGAGTTGCAGTACCTATACTACCATTCATCCAATTTTTCTCTTCTCTTTCTTTTCTCTTAGATGCTCTTCTCTGATCTTGTTAAATATTTTATATATATTTTGAGGAAATTCTTGTGCATTATATGTTTGCTTCATGTTACTTCGCTTCTATGGAAGAATCCGTGTGACTGTCTCTGTTGATTCCTTATCTTTTAGCAGTCTAATATTGCATTGTTTGTTTCCATTCCTTTTTGTAACTTTCTTAAATCTAAACCTAAATTTACCAACAACATGAACATGATCTGACTCCCTATATGTCACCACTACAGCAACTTTTAACTGATAGGCATCCATTACAAAATCTCTTGTTCACCATATATAATTAATTTGATTCCATATTCCATTCCCAGGTTGATCTTGCGGATAGACCAGGTATAAAAGCGTCTTGGTGATATTTTTTTCCCAATAACCAAGATACTCAAGATACCCAATCAGGTATTTTTCGTATTTGATAATTTTTTCTAGGCATATGTCTTTTTTTCCTTTGGAGTTGTATGACTACGGGCCCTTAGGCATATGTTTTATCACATGGATATAAAAACATAATTAGCGAAATATACAGGGTGGGGCATTAGTGTGACAAAGTTCAATTACTCGTTTGTCGTAAGAGATAGGAAAAAAAGTTATTTAGGTAAAAGTTGGGGCACATATAGTACCATAATTTAAAAATATTTTCAATTATACAGGGGCGTGCGTATTGACAGGGTGACACAAACTTTGTTTTTTGAAATAGAACACCCTGTATATTTTTACATTTTTGGATTCTCCTCTATGTTTTTATTCTTAAAATATATGCTTTTGTAATATTATACGAGGTAGTTTAAAAGTTAATTAAGTTTTTTTGTTAATTTCGTAGCAATATCTACACCCTGTAGAATTGTAGTGATTGGACATCAAATTTTCCATTTATATTCAAACGATTTTTAATATAGTCTACTGTTAATCATTAACATTATAGCGAAATGTTTAATTTTAGTATACAGGGTGGGTCGAAACTCGGAATGAGTATTTTCTGAGTTTTCTTAAATGGAACACCCTGTATTTTAGTATGGTAATGAAATGATATTTTATGGTACTTTTTTATTTCTTAAGCATTCCCTATACCTAAGTGCTTTAATTTGTAAGTTATTCGTGATTTTTTAAGCCAAACATTAATTGCAACAAAAATTACGTGAAATTTTATTAGGTGGCCGTAAAAATATGCAACCAAAAATAATTTTTCGACAAAAAATACATAATAATCTAGCGTGATCCTTAATTTATTAATATTGGATGAGATATCCAAATACATTCGTAGTTAAAGTTGTTGGTGCTTAAAATATTAATCAAACATACAAAATTCTCTCTAGTTGGTTATACTATGACACAAATTTGCTTAAGCATTTAACATAATATTATTTATATAGTTCCAGTTAATTTTTATCATTACTAATATTAATTTTTCTAATGAGGAACCGATTGAAATGGCTTTGTGCTAGGAGGGTATAACAAAAATGAGCTACTTGCAATAAAAATTTATCATCAGCAATTCCCTGATAGACGACAACCAAAAAGAGAAACTTTTGCAAGTATACTAAAACGGTTTCAACAGACTAGATACTTAGATTGTAAGAACGGTTGTACTAATATGCAGATCCTCAGTGACACTAAGAATTACATTTAATTCCTGTTTTCTTCACTTACAATAGTTTTTGTTCGATCAGATTTATCATAATCTAAGTGTCCAGTCCGTTGAAACCGTTCTAGTATATTTTTAAACGTTTCTCTTCTTAGTTGTCGTCTATAAGGGAATTTCTGATGAAAAATTCTTATTACTAGTAGCACATTTTTGTTATACTCAATTAGCACAAAAATCTTATCAGTTCCTCATTAGAAAAATTCATATTATAGTAGTGAAACTAATTTAGTGTCATAACCGACTAAGTAGAATATTGCATGTTTTTATTAATATTTTGCGCACCAACAATCTTAACTACGAATTTATTTGGATATCTCATCCAATATTAATAAATTAAGGATCAGAATAGATTATGATGTATTTTGTTTGAAAAATTATTTTTGATTGAATATTTTCACGGCCACCTAATAAAATTTCACGTAAGTTTTCTTGAAATTAATATTTAGATTAAAGAATAACCAATAACTTACAAATTAAAGCACTTAGGTATAGGGAATGCTTAAGAAATAAATAAGTACCATAAAATATCATTTCTTTACAATACTAAAATACAGAGTGTTCCATTTAAGAAAACTAAGAAAATACTCATTCCGAGTTTCGACCAACACTGTATACTAAAATTTAACATTTCGCTATACTGTTAATGTTTAACAATAGTAGACTATATTAAAAATCGTTTGAACATAACATAAAAATTTGATGTCAAATCACTACAATTCTACAGTGTGTAAATTTTGCTACGAAATTAACAAAAAAACGTAATTAACTTTTAAACTACCTCGTATAATATTACAAAGTCATATATTTTAAGAATGGAAACATTGAGGAGAATCCAAAAATGTAAAAATATACAGGGTGTTCTATTTAAAAAAACATAAGTTTGTGTCACCCTGTCAATAGGCACGCCCCTGTATATTTGAAAATATTTTTAAATTATGTTCCTATCAATGACCCAACTTTTACCTAAATAACTTTTTTTCGTATCTCTTACGACAAACGAGTATTTGGACTTTGCCATACTAATGCCCCATTCTGTATACAATACAATCGATACTCTCTACCTATATTTCTATTTTAAAACTGTAACTTGCAACTATTGAACATGGACAACTATTTTTTTAATAGGGAAAGACGCCGAAGGCAAAAATACAATAGCTGAAGATCTACAAAACTCAACCTCCCTGGAAAATGTGTCTTCAATATTGTCCAGCGCTGGAATGAACCCCGGCGACGTACACGAAACCGTCATTCTGCCAATAAATCATCATCAGAGCGTGGATATCGGAAAAAGTCAACCCGTAGCTGTTCAGTTGTGCCAGACTTCAGGTCAAGTATTTCTTATAATAGTAAGTAAACTTCAACATCGCATGATCATCAATTTTATTAGATTTAAATTTGTATTTAATGCATTATAGAAAATACAGTAGAAACAACAAAGTTCTTTATAAAAAAATAGTTTACCCTAAAACGACACCTAAAAGGAAAATATTAAGTTGAACAAATGTAACACAAAATGTAGGATTCGACAGAAAAGGTCTTCGTCTCATGCGTCTCCGCATAATGGATCAAATCGACTTTTTTGCTTTTAAAGTTAAAAACATAGGATACCAAAGATTACAGCCAGTAAAAATAGAAGCCTTATTGTATGCGGATGGCATAGTCTATAGCAGATTCCGTGACAAAAATGCAAAAGCTTATAAACATGTAAACAGATAACCTAAAAATTAACATAAAATAATGGGAATAAAATAATGGTCATCGGCGAAAAGGAAGAAAATGAAATATAAAATGCAAAAATACTCAACTGGAAATTGTTATTTTAGAAGTATAATTACCAAAAATGGAAAAATAGACCTCGAAATAACAAACACAACAAAACAATTGAACAACTGTACTACGCACTAGCACCAATTCTGAGGACAAAAGAATTGTCCCAAGAAACAAAAATGAAAATATATAATACGATTGTGATACCGACGATACTATAGGTCTGGATCCCGCGTATGAAAAAAAATTTGATTAATAGCAAGCTGAAAATTTGTTAATAGCTTAAGGGTGTCTAGTCGGACAAACTTTGATATAAAGGAACACTTTAACAGGGGAAGTTTTAATTGTGGAACAGGTTAAAAAATTGGAACGGTCAGACCACAAAAACGTAACATGTATTTTGTCCGACAGAACTTCCAATTGATTTGTTACCCTTTCATTAAACTCTCATGCAAAACTCAGACTGCTATTTATCACCAAATAGGAATTGTAATGAGTGGAACACGTAGAATATGTCAAATGACAGGAATTATGACAGGTGATAAATAGCAGTCTGATTTTTGCATGAGAGCGTAATGAAATTGTAACAAATCAATTGGAAGTTCTGTCGGACAAAATACATGTGACGTTTTCGTGGTCGGACCGTTTCAAATTTTTAACCCGTTCCACAATTAAAATATCCCCTGTTCCAGTGTTCCCATATATCAAAGTTTGTCCGACTAGGCACCCTTAAGCTATTAAGAAATTTTCAGCTTGCTATTAATCAACTTTTTTTTTCATACGCGGGATCCAGACCTACTATATACGAGTGAAAATTTGACTTTGCAGAAAAAGTATAATAGTAGGATAAACGCAATGGAGATAAGACAGCTATAGCCGGAAAGACCAAATGGGATAAAATAAGGAATGAGACAATAAGAGAGATAACCAAACGGGAACCAATAGTGCACAAAATCATAAAGAGACAATTAAACTGGTGTGGACATCTGATGAGAGTGAAACCCAGTAGATTAACGAGAAAAATTCACGAAACAAGAAATATGACAAAAAAGGAAAAAGACAGATCGAGGAAAAAATGTATACATCAAATAGGATATGCGGGATAGACAGAAAACGCTTTAATAAATAACAATGATAGCACAATACAGAAAGAAATGTAAGAGATCGGTGAATATTTAACTAAACTAAACCCAAATCCGCCACCTGAAAGGGTATAAGGAAGGGGAGAAATAAAGAAAGAAATAAAGTTAAAAACTTCCTTTTGGTGGTCATGATATTCGCAAAACGCTCAAAACCAAATAGTCCTGTTAAGGTAAAATAAAGCGTAACTATAATTTTCTGAGCCTACACCAAATTGCACCAACATTTGACTATATGTTCTACTTACTCTCAACTTCAAAGTTGACCTTGTGCCGTAGGGTCAAAGTCCACAATTTTGTACTCTACAAATTTTTGCGTATTTCTAATAGTTTTTTAGGATAATAGAAAAAAGGATTTTTTTTAAATACAAAAATCGTTCTCTCATTTCAAATTTAATTTATTTCAAAACTAAGCATTTTATACCAGACAAACTTCTAGATCCCAGAGCATACTATAAGTACATCAGTAAAGTGAATTATAAAGGTTAACGATTATTTTTAATTAGGGGACGATTTTCACGATTTTTGTCGGCGAAAAAAATACGGACAAACCTTATTTTTGTCATAATTCCCTCAGGATTAGTGATGAAGACTATTACAAAAAATGAAAATAAAGATTTTTCAAGTACTATAAAGAAGGTTCTAAGAGTTTTTCGTGAAAAATGCATTTGTTTCTTCATATTTCACTTTGCAACTTTCAATTTCGGCGTTTGACGTAGAAGAACCAACTTTCAACAAACATGCCTCCGCTTATATTGAGGTTTAAATCGGAAATTAAAATAGATGTTTAAAAAAATCACATTTTTCTAAATTATAATAAGTTTTGATCAATACAGTAGTTAAGTTGTATAAAGTTTGTTGATTCTATTGTAAACCCTGTAATAATATAGTGCATTTTGGTTCAAATATTATTGATAACAGTAAAAATTATTAACTATAGCAATACAGACATCATTATGACATGTCTGGGTTTAGATAGCACAGGGATTCCTACGTATTAATAATTACAACAATTTAGCTCTTTACAGTATTTTTTTAATAATGGATGATGCTTTAATTAGTCACGGATACTGATCACTGGTCGCCGATCACCAGTCACCAGATATTTCACGCTAATTACACTGTAATGGTTTGTTTCAAGACCCAAATTGCATTTTTGCTTTATTTTTATTGATATATTATACTATTTGACAATATTATAATTATTTATTTGAATATAAACAAAATTTGTTCAAAAATACTTGTAAAAAGCCGACGAAACTAATACATTTTCATCAATGTCGAAAAAAATTTAAGAAAACCTTTACTTTACTAACTTTATCGTATTCGGACATGTTATTTATAAGGTTTGTTCCAACTCGATACAAAACTATTCTTGAACGGTTACGAGTATGCGCAGTAACGAAAAAGTGTTACTGCGCATAATTATTCGTTATTACACATGCGCGTAACGATTCAAGAACGGTATTGTATCGAGTTGGAACAAACCTATTGAATTTCGGCCCAGTATCGGGCTTCGTCGGTTCCATCTTTGTTCGCGAAGCAAAACTCTTCGAAGGTTTACCGATGAGGACAGTTTCTGCATGTAAGAAGATGGTCCATATTCTGTATTTCTCCACAGTCACAGTTCACATCATCTTGGTCTATTTTCACCAATTTTACTTTGTTTGATTTTATTGGAGCGACCCCCGTTCTAATCCTATTAATAGTTTTCCACGTTTTAAAATCTAGCGATTGGCTGTTCCACTGAACCTGGGAAAGAGGAAAATACTTAGGCAGTTCATCTTGCACTGTTCCAAGGAAGCTTTTTGTGGATTTTAGCCCCTTTCGTGATGATCGAGCTGTGTATAGGGCATGCCGCTCGTCGGCTATCTGTTTAATTTTCTCTATGTGCTCTGCGACGCCTCTGTGTCTTGAGGGTTCTGCAAAACCCGCTGCTTTATATAGATTTGAGAGTTAAGAGAAAATAAAGGCTCTTCATCTTCTTTTAATGTTACATTAGTATTTTATAATAATAAAATAAGCGAGTCTTCTACAGCTGGCGCCGCTTCTAGCATCCTAACTTCCAGCGTTTTCTGTCGAAGCAATCTTCAGTTTTTAGATCTTTGGCGGTCATTGCATCTTCGACATCTTCTCTCCAGAATCGTCTTGGTCGTTTTCTCCTAGCGGGTGGAGTCCATTTTTCTAATTTTTTGGCCATCTATTTTCAGACATTCTCTGAAGGTATCCTTACTAGTTGAGTCTTTTGGCTTGAATTGTGCCTATTATATCTAGACCAATTTCCATTTCTCATTAGTTCCCCCTAATTTTGGAAATTACATTGGCAAGTTGTTCAGGGTCTTCAACTAATCGTAATAGTTGCTCGGCACTGCGTATTCCTGTTCCAATCGCCAATCGCCATGACATCTGCTTCCTTCCAATGCGACCCTCGATGATAAGCTGAAGGATTCTGTACCGGTCTTCTCTGAGAATTTGCCCAAACTATTATATGAAATTTTTCTTATTTAAGTACGTTCTTTGAAGGTAAAATATTGCAAAACCGCTAAATTTTAAAGAAACGCTTGGATTGACATGAAATTTGGCATACCCATAGCTAACAAGTCAAAGAAAAAAAGTGATATTGTGCCGATGTGTTCTTTTGCCCTAGGGGTAAGTTTGACCCCCTTTTGGGGGTGAAAAATATATGTTCGAGATAAGTCAGGAAATTGATAAAATTACTAATTCTAAGCAACTTTTGTTTTACAAAGTTTTTTCACCAAGTGTTACTTTTCGAGTTATTTGCGAATGAATATGTTAATTTTTCTACAAAATAACCACGTTTTCAGACGGTTTTTCGCAAATAACTCAAAAAGTAAGTATTTGGTCGAAAAAAAATTCTTACCAAAAATATAGAACGTAAAAAAGTGAAAAACATGGTGTATATAATAGGCCACTTTACCTAGCAGAAGCAGAGTTATAGGTAATGAAAAATAGGTTCATATTCGTCAAATTCCAAATCGAATATTTTAACATGCGATAACCAAAAAACGTAGCACTTTTTTGGGGAAAACTTATTTTAACTTTTAAAGAGTTTAAAAAATGCTTATTTTTGTTTTTTAATAAAATTTTTTAGCATCAAAAGTAAACAAGTTACGCTCAAAATAAAGTTGGTCTCTTTTTTAGGTAAGAAATCGGGAAAATAACCCCCTAATAGCATTTCAAATGAAATTAAATGTTACCACTTCACAAGTTTTTTACTCGCGTATGTATTGGTCTAATGATCTGTAAGTTTCGTCGGTTCAAAGTCCTTATTTTTGAAAGATCTGTAGTTAAAAGGGCTTGAACGAGTCACTTATCACGAGTGTATGCAAATTTAGAAACACCGGATCTTAACCAATTTTTGTCTTACAGAAAAGCAAAAGAATAAAAAATACTCAGAAAAGTAAAGCCGACTTTTTTTATTGTTTAAGATTTTTGGTACCTCTAATAATTTTTAAGTTATTTTGAAGAAAAGCATTTTTTTCAAAATTAAATTTTTTAAAAATTTTACTTTAAAACCAAATTTTTTCAAAAATAAGCACTTTGAATCGATGGAACTTACAGATCATATAAACACAACATAAGTAAAGTAACTTGTGAAGCGGTAACGATTAATTTCATTTAAGGTGCTAATTGGGGGGTGATCTTCCTGATTTTTTTTGTCAAAACAAAAGGGACTAACTCTATTTTGAGCGTAACTTACTTACATTTGATACTAGAATTTTTTTTATAAAAACAGAAATAAAGCTTTTTTTAAACACTTTCAAAAAGTTGTAATGTATTTTCCCCAAGAATGCTTCATTATTTGGATATTTTACATTGAATTATTCTATTTGGAATTTTTCGAATATGAACCTATGTTTCATTAGCTATAACTCTGTTTTTGCTAGGTATAGAGACCTATTATATACACCGCTTTTTTAAATTTTTTATAGGCTATAGTTTTGCTAAGAATATTTTTTTCGACAAAATACGTTTTGAGTTATTTGCGAAAAACCGTCTAAAATCGTGGTTATTTTGTTGAAAAATGAACATATTCACTTGCAAATAACTCGAAAAGTATTGATTAGGTGAAAAAACTCTATAGAACAAAAGTTGCTTAAAATTAGTCAGTTTATCCATTTCAGGACTTATCTTGGACATACATTTTTTCTCCTCCTAGATGGGGTGAAACTCACCCCCAAGGCAAAAGCACACACCGGCACCATATCACGTATGCCAAATTTCATGTCAATCCATGTGGTTCTTTAAAATTTACGGCAAAAACCATGAAAGAATGTACTATTAATAGTTTTAAGTAACCCACAAACGATATTTTTACTGCAGTAAACACAGCTTGGTAAACACAGATCTGGTTGGTCTGCATCGCGGTCCAAGGTATCCAGAGCATTTTTCTATGCAACCATATCTCAAACGTCTCTCGGTGATCGATCGTATCAGCCTTCAAATTCCAGGTACTTGTGCTATGTAACAACACTTACCAAATATAGCATTTGATCATAATTTGACGTAATTTTAAGTTTAAACTGTGGTTGCAAAAGAATGATGTCCCTTTTAGAAACGTTGTGCGCGCTTTATTTCGGTTTGTGTTTTCTGTAATGTGGCATCACAGATATTAAAAGTAAGTAATTATCTCAATGTTTTATTGATTAATCTCTAGAGAAGCGTTATCGTAATCTTGGTGACTTAGTATCATATATTTTGTCCTAGAAGCATTCATTTTTAGACAAATTTATCTTTCTGTCGTGTGTACGTAATTCATTAACTCTTGAAGACCCTGGAGACAGTCCCATAAAATAATAGTCTTTATCTTGCAAAGCCTGTTTGAAAATTATATCCCAGTAGATTTTAAATAGCAACGGGTATAAAATGCATTTCTGTGTGACGCCAACTTGAATGTAACTTTCGTTGGTTAATCTCCTATCTACTTCTACTACTTTCTGACTCCAATACAAGTTTTCTATAATACGTATGTGTCTACCATCAATGCCTTTGTTTCTTCAAAAGCATTAAATAATATACCCTGTGAAACGCCTTTTCATAATCGATTTTTTTTCTTAAAAATGGCTTTGGTAGAGCCAATTAGCCAGGATGAAAGCCAAACAAATGCCTTTATGTTGATTGCGGCAATTTTCGAGAAGTCTACACATTACTAAATCCAAACTGGGTTTCATCTACAGTCGGAAAAATGAAAGAATACCCATGAACGAACATATAAAACACGCTGTATTTTCCTGTCACCGTGTCACAAAGAAAATTGCCCAGCACAAGTATATGTAAAAATAATTATTACATGTACTTGCGCTGGCCAATTTTTTGTGTGACACGGTGACAGGAAAATACAGCGTGTTTTATATGTTCGTTCATGGGTATTCTTTCATTTTTCCTACTGTAGGTATCTTTCTCAATGACTTCTTATTCTTCTTTGAATAATGCGAAGAATTCTTTTTTAATTTGTGGCTTATCGGACTAATTAACCCTTATTCGTCACATCATTTTGCCCGCTGTTTCTTCGGAATAGCTATTAAAACAGACCGAAGCTATACCTCGTGTATTTTACCAGTAATATACACGTCAATAAAAAGTTCAACTGGAGCACTGATGTAGTCTTCTCGTATTATTTTTAAGTGTGTACGATAAAGCTTGTACATTTCATCATCATCATCATTCTCTTTGTCTTATCCCTATGCGGGGTCGGGTTCCCTAATTGCATTTCTCCACACAATTCAATCTTGGGTCATATCAATGTTAATCCCCTTTACCAACATGTCCTGCCTCTTTGGTCTTCCCCTCCTACTCCTTCCAGGAATCTGCACTTTAGCTATTCTTCGTATTGGGTGATTAACGTCTCGATGTTGAACATGACCAAACCATCTTAACATATGCTCTCTCATTTTGGCATCAATTGGTGCCACACCAAGACTTCCCCTAATATACTCATTTCTAATTTTATCCCTTTTTGTCACTACACTCATCCACCTAAGCATTCTCATTTCCGCCACATGCATTCGTTATTCCTCTTTCTTTTTCACTGTCCAACGTTCAGTTCACTACATCATAGCCGATCTTATGGCTGTTTTATAAAATTTTCCCTTCAGCTACATTGGAATTTTTCTGTCACACAACACACCACTCGCTTCTTTCCACTTCATCCATCCAGCCCTAATTCTACTGCATGCATCTCCATCTATTTCTCAATTACTCTGTAATACCGATCCTAGGTACTTAAAACTATTGCTTTTCCCAATCATTTCACCATCCAAAAATATCATTTTATTTGTAGTAACTCCATCTTTAAACGAACATTCCAAATACTCTGTTTTTGTCCTACTAAGTTTTAAACTTTTTTCCTCCAGAGCTTGTCTCCACTCTTCCAGTTTTTGTTCTATATCTCTTTCACTATTTTCTATTAACACTACATCATCAGCATACTCGTACATTAGGCACCATGGAATGCTACCCTGTAGTTTTGCTGTTATCTGGTCCGAAACTAATGGGATTAAATAAGAACTAAGCACCGAGCCTTGGTGCAATCCTACTTTCACCTGAAATTTATCAGTCTCTCCCAGACCTGTCCTAACACTAGTCGTTACTCCCTCATACACATCTCTCACAATCTTTACATATTCGCTAGGGACTCCTTTCTTATTGAGTGCCCACCACAGAATCTCTCGAGGGACTCTATCATATGTTTTCTCAAGATCAATGAATACCATATGAGCGTTGGTCTCTTTATTCTTGTATTTTTCCATCAGTTGCCTTACAATAAAAATTGCATCTTTTGTTGATCTGCCCTGCATAACGCCAAATTGATTATCGGATATTTCGATTTCTTCACGCATCCATCTATCAATTACTCTCTCCCATATTTTCATGATGTGGCTAAAAAGTTTCATAGCCCTGTAGTTTGTACATTGTTGTATGTCTTCCTTGGTTTTGTAGACAGATACTAATATACTGCTTCTCCATTCGTCTGGCATTTGTCCAACTTCCATAATTCTATTAAATAGAAGTGCTAGCCAACTTATTCCTGTCTCTCCCAATGCTCTCCATACTTCCCCAGGAATATCATCTGGTCCGACTGCTTTTCCTTTGTTTATTTTTTGAAGCGCTTGAGCCACTTCCTCGTTTGTTATTCTGGTAAGCATTGCTGTTACTGTCTCCATTAACTCCACAGGCTGTCTGTCGAATTCTTCATTTAATAAACTGTCAAAATACTTTCTCCATCTCTTTTTGACATCCTTTTCGTGAATTAGTATTTTATTATTTTCATCTCGGATTCATCTAATCTAATTAAAATCTCTTGCTTTCTTTGCGCTCTGTTTGGCTATTTTACAGTCGGAAAAATGAAAGAATACCCATGAACGATCACATCATGCACATATTTTGTATTTGCGGTTTTTTTTCATAAATAACAAACGAGAGAGATATATTATTAATAATATGAATAATATGTGATTGATGTGATCGTTAATGGATATTCTTTCATTTTGCCGACTGTATACAGGGTGTCCCCGAAAATAGTGCGTTTCTTTAAGGTATGGTATGGTATATAATACACAATGTAGAACAAAAAATTCCTATAACATTTTTTTCTAAAGTTTACCGTTTCCAAAAAAAAAATACATTGTTCGCCATATAAGCGAACTTTTATTTTAATGAAATTAACTGATTTTACATTACTGTACTAGAACTGTTTGTGATTTAGTTTATTGTCACCACAAATTGTATGTCAGACAGGTACACCTGCAAAATAATTGTACCACCCCATGAATGAAATCCAACAAAACAAGAATTTGTTTGTTTGTTTAGGATGAAGACAGGGTTTAATGTAAATACTTATGGCTAAAATCGTTAAAATACTGCAACTATTTTTGAATTGTGATTTGATTGTCTGTTTAGATTTTTGTATACACAGTTGTCAGATTTCAATTTGCATACCAAAATATATTTTGGTTTTTTATAGTCTGGGCTGATTATCGGAGAATAGCCCATTTTTGGGAAAAGTTATTTACCAGCAATTTTATTGCTGAAATCGAATTATAAGATCCTATATATTAATTATATAGGTATGCAAAGTCCTCAGATAGTGTGCTACTTTTTTTATAAACAAAATGGCGCCCGAAAATCGTGTTTTTTCAACTATTGCTCTATAACTCCGAAGATTTTAATTTTACAAAAAAACTCTCAAATAAAAATTCACCGTGATTAAATTCTGCATAAAGACGTGTTTTTCCCGATCTGCTCCGATGAAAATTTTCCTCGGAAAATGGGGGTTTTCCCAACAAAATCTTTAATTTTCAAATAAAGTTTTAGATAAGTAATTATCTACCAATATTTAAATAATTTGGTGACTTAAAAGCCTTCTTGGTTTAGATTATAGTTCCAGAAGTCGATGCAAATTAAACGAATATTTTAGCAACAACTCAATTGTTAATTAATAATTTACGGTCGCAATAATAACCAAAATAATTATGATACACTGATCAAACTTTGAAATCTTATAAACATGAGATTCCTTTTTAACATTTTGTCGACAAAATATAAATTTTTTATTTTTTTTGCATAATCTTTAAATGTTTAAAAAAAAATAGTTATAAACACATTAAGGTTTCTCAGAAAGTTTTTATTATATTGTAATTTTAAAAAATAGCTAAAATGCGCATTTCAAATATCTTGAGAATGAGTTCTTTAAAACTTTTTTGCAACCATTTACAAAAAAGTTATGAAACAGCAAAGTAAACATACGATTACTACGGTGTTTATATATTTTTTTAATTCTTTCAAAGCGTAGAAGTGAGTATAATGTACAAGCTAATTACTTACAAAAAAATATCGATTATCAATTTAATGGTTATATTTTAATTAAAGATTATAAATATATTTTTTTGTAATTTACACGCGCGAAAGTAGAATAATACAGCACTGTAGCTGAAATTTTCACTCGGAGCGACGACCGGCCGCGCGAGACTTACACTTTTATAAAATAATATATGCTGCGTGTCAGTCGCTTCGAGTGAACATTTTAGCTCCGACTATGTATCAGGCCTACTTTTGCGCTAAAAATTACAAAAAAAGTATTTTTAATCTTTGATTAAAATATAACCATTGCACTAATTTTTGACATTCTTTGTGAGTAATCAGATTGTACCATAGACTCACTTTTAAGCTTTTAAATAATTAAAACAAATTATAAACAACGGAGATTTTGTATATTTACTTTGCTGTTTCATAACTTTTTTGCAAATGGCTGGAAAATTTTTTTAAAGCATTCATTTTCAAGACCTACGAAATACACATTTTAAGTATTTTATAAAATTAGAATATAACAAACAATTTCTGAGAAATGTTAATTTTTTTATAACAATTTTTTTAAACATTTAAAGATTATGCAAAAAAATGAAAAATTTATATTTTGTCGACAAAATATTAAATAGGCATCACACCTTTATAATCTTTCTAAGTTTGATCAATGTCTCATGATTATTTTGGTTGTTATTTTGACTGTAAATTTTTAATTAACAATTGAATTGTTGCTAAAATATTCGTTTTATTTTCACCGGCTTCTGAATTTATAATCTATACCAAGAAAGCTTTTATTTCACCAAGCTATATAATTATTGATAAATTATTGGCCCAAAAAATTTATTTGAAAATTCGAGATTTTGTTGGGAAAACCCACATTTTCCGAGGAAAATTTTCCTCGGAGCAAATTGGAAAAGACATGCTTCTATGTAGAATTAAATTGGGGTGAATTTTTATTTGAGAGTTTTTGGAGTAAAGTTAAAATCTTCGGAGTTATAGAGCAATAATTGAAAAAAATACGATTTGTCGGCGCCATTTTGTTTATAAAAAAGTAGCACACTATCTAAGGACTTTGCATACCTATATTAATAATACATATGATCCTATAATTCGATTCCAGCAATAAAATTGCTGGTAAATAACCTTTCTTTGTACTTTACTAATTAGACCAGCGTATTATAACTATTTTTTTTTTCAAAATTTAAAGATTATGCAAAAAAAAGAAAAATTTATATTTTGTCGATAAAATATTAAATAAGCATCTCATCTTTATAATCTTTATAAGTTTGATCAATGTGTCATGATTATTTTGGTTATTATTGCGATCGTAAATTGTTTATTAACAATTGAATTGTTGCTAAAATATTCGTTTAATATTCACCGGCTTCTGGAATTACAATCTATACCAAGAAAGCTTTGATGTCACTAAGTTATTTAATTATTGATTAATAATTACTTACCTAAAACTTTATTTGAAAATTAGAGTTTTTGTTAGGAAAACCCGCATTTTCCGAGGAAAATTTTTGTCGGAGCAAATCGTGAAAAACAAATCTCTATGCAAAATTTAATTGCGGTGAATTTTTGTTTGAGTGTTTTTGTTGTAAAGTTAAAATCTTCGGAGTTATAGAGAAATCATTGAAAAAAATACGATTTGTCGGCGCCATTTTGTTTATAAAAAAAGTAGCACACTATCTGCGGACTTTGCATAACTATATTATTAATATATAGGATCTTATAATTCGATTCCAGCAATAAAATTGCTGGTAAATAACTTTTCCATGAATTTTGCTAATTAGCCCAGAGTATTATCCAAACGGTTGCATTTAGAAAAAATGTTTTTTTTATAAAAAAAAGACTTTTTGCTCTACATGGTGCCTTCTACCTATACCTTTACGGAACGCACTATTTTCGGGGACACCCGAAATCTTTGCTTCGCCGTACCTGGTATCAAGTTGATCGTATAGGTTTGAATACGCTTCTGCTTTAGCTTTTGCTACTGCTACTTTCGCTTCCTTTTTGACGACCATATAGTTTTGAAAATCTATGTCCGATCTGGTTTCTTGCCACTTTCTATATAATTTTACCTTTTCTTTTATTTTTCCTTGTACTTAATTTGACCACCACCAAGTCTCTTTATCCTCAAACTTCTTTCCTGACGTTTTCCCAAGTATTTCAATAGCCATCTGTCTAATAATATTGGCCATTTTTCTCCAAATTGTATTAGGGCTTCCTTTCATGTTCCAACATATTTTTTCTACTATTATTTCCATGAATAGACCTTCTTTCTCATCTTTTAGCATCCACCACTTGATTTTTTGTGGTCCTCTCCGGTATTTTTGTTTAGTTTTGGGTTTTACTTTAAAGTCCAGAACAAGCAGCTTATGTTGTTGGATTACTGTCTCACTAACTATTACCTTGCAGTCCTTGCATTCACTCATTTCCTTATTTCCTTATCATAAAGTAGTCTATTTGAGATTGATGTTGTCCACTTTTGTAGGTAATAAGTTGAGCTTCTCACTTTTTAAAGAATGTGTTAACAATCGCCATAATCAATGCTGTTGATAAAGCTTGTACATATGTGAAATTATAAATATAATTTCAAGGTTGGACTCTATTAGGTTTGCTAGGTCCAAGTGGGAATATATAACGGGTTTATCAACAGACAATATTAATATATATAGAAAAAGTCTTACCAAATTTCTGTGAAACCTTGTCGCGCTTTTTTCTCGAGCACTAATGCCGGTCACATACGAATTGACTGTTCCACGTTCCACGTGTCTCGCGTTTTGACTGCCGCGAACTGACGTGTGCCATGACTCGCGAATTAACCGTTCGTGCACGAATTGTTATTGTTCGTATCGGTTAACGGTTGTGACTGTCTAATTATATTGTCTTATTTTGCGGAGATGTGTTCGCGACTTAGCGGTCGTAGGAGAAGAATTCATGTACCTCCAACGCGTGGTAGATGGCACGAGATTATACAAGTTGACCCTCGAGCGGGCAGTAGCAAAAAAGGTTTATGTACCCTTAAGTGATGAGTGGTACTCAAGTTGATCCTTGGGTGGATCGTAGTAAAAAGATGTCGTTGTTGATCCTCAGGGTGTATTGACCCTACTATTGGAGAGATTAATGTACCCTCAAGTAATGAGCGGTACTTGAGTTGATCCTTCGACGTATCGTATTGGAAGAGAGTTTTTTCTTTCACTCCACTATCCAAGCCGTAGTTGTCTGTATGGTTAAGAGTGAGGGTAAGAAAAAGGAGGGATAAAATGGTACTATTGAACAGGGCTGACTTTGTTATTATTTAAAATTGAGAGGTGTAATTACAGATTTAACACAGTAAAAAATATAATAATATTTTTTACATGTGAAAATTGAACAAAGAATGGAATGTTGTCTATTCCACTTTATTTTTTTGTTTTGGCTGATTTTATTAAATGAACAACTTCATATTTTAAAATCTAAAAGCTATATCTACCGACAAGGATACCAATGTATTGCATGTGTGGATGACTTTCTTACACATATTAACAAAATATTGATAGAGCTAAGGATATTATTTAAAAGGATATACAAAAGCGCTCAAGAATAAATGAAGAACAGAAAAAATATTTGGAAATAAGGGGCAATGAATAATATATTAACAAGATTTTAAAGATATGTATCCAGAAAATATCCACTTCACATAATCAGAAATCAGATAGATTATAAATATATTCTAATAAATAAGAGATTCAAAACTAGCGTTAACAGAATAACGACATATCTTAGTGTAGATATCAGTTTAGATCATAATCCTCTAATAGCTGAAAACAAAGTCAAACTCGATAAAATTTCAAAATGTCACAAAACACCAAAAATAAAAATAACAGTGGATAATTAAAGACAAATAGATAGGACAAAATCTAAATAAACAGCATAGTAAAATAAGACATGAAAACATTGTTATAGAAATATGGAAAATAATATCAACACAAATAATTTAAAGATAATATTTTACAAATAATAGAAGAATATACTACAAAGAATCAAAGACAAAAAACAATGGATGGAAAACTAAATTCTTGAATCGATAGAGCAGAAAAATAAACAGAAAAATAGGAGGGAGTTTAATAGCATTCTGAAATATTAAAAAAATTAAATCCAGTCATCTAACAGAGAAATTAAAAGTGTTACAAACTCAGTTTATTTATTGCGTTTTCTTTTAAGCATAATATGTTCAATATTTACGTTCGCTGTTCCCTACCAACGATTTGTTTTAATTAGATCTTCGTCCAAACGGATAGCCACAATAGCCAAATCACGACTACTGAAATGTTTCAACATTTTACACAGAGTATCTTATACGATAAACTGGCAAGATAGACTAATGTAAAGTCGGAAACGAGTATGATGCGAGTATGACAGGTGTACTCATTCCTTTTCGATCCCGCACCGTTCAGATTTTTACAGCATAATCGTACATGAGTATGAATGGAAAGCTGTGCCAAGCCTTTAAACATCACACGACAAGCATCCCACAGCATGAATAGGAATGGCCCGCAGTGTCGGTTTTATGATCGGAAACAACAGCGGAGACGGGTGGTAGCAGGAGTGGTCAAGTGACGCGACGGACAAGTGTGGGCTGCAGTATTAAAAAACACAGTGTCCTTAGTAGGATCGGAAGGCTGTATGATAGGTATGTCCAAGCCTTCAGAGGTGACCCATGAGCCAATCCCTTGTGTGTAATGTTGTGCCCAAATATTTGGTTCTGATTATCTCTCACATAGATGTTTTTATAGTGCTTGGTCTGGATATTTTGTTTCATTTGACCTGATTGATCTCGTTAATTTCTTGATTATTTTATTTTTTAATTAGCATATCACTATGAATCACGATTTATTCAATGTCTTGAATTAGTCACTGAAGGTCGTTCCATGCCATTATCATATTTTCCTAGACATAAAAGTATTTCGTATTTAAGTATGTTACCATTATATATTTATTGTACATGTATGTTTTCTATTATTATTATTCTGTAAAGTGCATTGTGTAATAAATGATCTTATATAAAATGTTTTAATTGTAGTTATATATTTCTAGAACTAATAATTGTCACTTTTCAAGTATTTTCCTGTCACCATAAAATTTTTCAACATGTTTATGCTTTTTAAAAAATCGTTAATAAACTTAACTAAAATTCATTATAGATTTTGTCATTTTTATACGGAGAATATATCATGCTTTAAACGAACTAGTGTTTTAAATTATAATAAATATTATTAATAGAGTAATAAAACCTATACTGGAGATATTGTTACGCAATAAATATCATCAAATATACCAACATCAGTTTCTAGTGGAATACAGCAGTTAAAAAACACAGTGCCTCTGCCGCTGTTCTTAAGATACCAGGACATGCACCCCATTTACTTTACCGTTAGTTGCCTCAGTCTGGGTTGTTCCTACTTTCCCTCTCGTTTTTATGTAATATTGCCTGTAAGTGAGGCACCGGTCCAGAATAACCCCAAGATAATATCCGGCAGGCCGCACATGAAAGAAACATGAAACGTGAAACATTAAACGTGAAACATGAAACAAATAAATTGTAAAAAAAGTAACCGTTTCATGTGATATGCTAATCGATGAAACAAAAATAAAATTTTTATAGTCGGCAATGGATAGTGACGTGGTCGTTGCTGTCGGCGGCGCACTTTAATTGCTTTTTAATATCAAAGAAACGTGAAACATAAAACGTGAAACATGAAACAAATAAATTGTGAAGAATGAAACCGTTTCATGTTATATAGTGTAGGAAACAGAGGTTGAACTTCGCAAATAACTCCGGTTTTATTTTTTTTTCTAGTGTATCAAGGGGTGCTTTTAATGAGACTAACTTTTTCTTAAAAGATTTTGCCCGAGAACACCAATTTTCATCCCTTTAAATGGGGTAGTTTGTGGTTTTTGCGAAACGTAGCCCTTCCTGTACGTTATTGCAAAAAATTCCCTAATACAAATACGAAGAGGACTATATTTCCTACAATTTCCTACAAATCCTATCCTACGTAGGAACCTACGCGACAGCATATATCTATCACATACCGTTTAGCGGAGGTGGCGCCCCAAAGTTGACGTGTTGTTAAAAAAGATGTTTAAAAAAAAATTATTTTTCCCTAACCTTAATGGGAATCAAGAAGCAACCCAGCGGCAATTAATCACAAATAAATGTCTGATTTTTTGGTATACGTTTCATTTAAGGACAATTGTCCATTTTTTTATTTATTTTTTTATTTTTTTTTATTTTTATAACAAGGCCTTTGATAAAGTGCGGCATGATCAGCTAATCAGACTCCTGGCAGAAAAGAATTTAGATAAACGAGACATTCGACTAATAGCAAATATGTACTACAATCAGAAAGCAGTAGTGAGAGTAGAGAATAATACCACTGAAGAAATTGAAATAAAGCGAGTGTGAGACAAGGGTGTATACTGTCACCAACCCTGTTTAATCTCTATTCCGAAGACGTAATGAATAGAACACTCTCTGAGCAATCCATAGGTATTAAAATAAATGGTGTTAGATTAAACAATCTGAGATTTGCCGACGACACCCTTCTGATCGCAGAAACACTTGAAGAGCTACAGACATTGGTGAATAAGATAGCAGACTGCAGTGAAAAATATGGACTATAAAATAATAAATTATGGTTTTGCTTGTTTTCGATTCAGAGGGTTGCACACCCGCCAGTGGCGTAGCGTGAGTGTCGGCTGCCCTGGGCGGAGGACAATTTTGCCGCCCTCTTATTTCGGTATTTTAATTTAATGTATATGTATACTATACATTATATACATTAATTATAGAGAACTTTATGGCGAGAACAGTCATCATTGTTTTGCATTATACAGGTTAGATTTTAACTAAAAAAGTTTATCTAAGTTTTACAATCACGTTTAATAATTCTCTGTCAATATTATCTGCAAAGCATTTACTTTCTGACCGCACAATTTTATGTTAAGTCCCCTTGTTTGTAAATATTTTTGTGCATCATTCACTTCATGTAGCACCGGTTGCTACAGGCCCAAAAAACAAAGAAATGAAAATGACTGTATCGAAACTAGCATCTGTTCTAGTGTTTAAGCTTTCCCATGCCTCTGTCAGTTTTTCCAAAGTGACGAGAATGTCTTTGAAATGATGCCATGTCACATTTGCGGCATATTTTTTAAGAAGCTTTTGCATGTAGCTGCTATCATAACTTCCCAACGATGTGCCGATGAGGAAAAAAAGAATAGCAACTTTCTAAAGTGCCAAAAAATTTACTGAATCCACCTCAACTGAGGCAGCGTGTAAACAAACTAGGTTTAACGAACGATTTGAGCAAGGTACGAATTCAGCTTTTAGGGCAGATTAGGCTTTTAGGGAATTCAGCAGAATTTAGGGTTTATTTCTTGAATTCTTTGCTGAACTCCTGAATACTTTCCAGCCATAACAGCAGCATTATCATATGCATGGCCTCTACAGTTGCTTATATCTAGGCCATCAGCTTGAATCTTGTCCAAATCATCTTTGAAATTCCTTCAGTAGTTTTTTCTTTAATTTCAATGAACTCTACAAAAGATTCCATTACTTTTACTTCCTGGTTTTCAATTACTACGTATCTTAATACCTGACTCGTTTGATCTTTATGAGAAAGATCTGGAGTGCTGTCGAATATAATTGAATAATACTTAGCCTTTTTATTTGCCCGATGATATGTTGGCGAACATTATTTCTTAAAATGGCAATAAATTCGTTTTGTATTTATGGTGACATATAACATAACACATTTTAGAACTTACATGATGTTCACGAAGTACAGGATCGTATTTTGCAATTAAATTAACCAATTCTAAAAAGTTTCCTCTATTGGTACTGGTGTCGTTTTCTATATGTCCACGTATAAAAGTAAATTTGTAGTAAAGCCAAATTTTGTTTGGTAAGGAATCTTATAATATCAAACATTCTGATAAGAAAAAAAAGCGTCTCACTTCCAACATGTGAACAAGTCATATCCAGACCTCCGATGTTACCTAGGGCAAATTATATAATATTTTAAACATCCAGGCTTAAGGTAGCATTTTATACCTATGTTTCCTTGACGGACTACTTTCACTGGGCTTTGACCCACATATTTTTGTATAATACCATCTTGGTGGTTAGCATGTACATTGCACGTAAGCACTGATGATGACTGGTAAACCAGTCGAAAACTAGTTATGTGAATTTGATGTGGCCCTTTTGAGGGTTTTTTAAATATACCTTTTATAGAGGATTTATTGTTTTTTGTATCACATGGTATACAGCCAACTAAAGGAAAACTTTTTCCTTATGGATTCTGATAAGAATTTCCTGCCATTTCCTTATTTCTTTTGCCACTATGTCTTGCTCTTTTTTGTCAATAGTCTGTCCTTTTTGAAGTCTGCTCTCCAACTCCTTCCATTTTCAATAATTTTGGATGTGTAGTGCACTTGATTCGTGACTTGAAACCTTAGGATTTAATTTCCACCAAGTATTGAATCCATCAGGTGAGCAAAATAATGATGCTTTAGTACATGATGCATCCAAGTACGTAAAACTTTTTCGCCGTTAGTCAATGTACGGTAAAACCATCCCTTAGTAAGCCGTCTTGTCTCTGCTTTTGATTCTAAAGATTCCGTGCTCCTTTCAATCGGTCCGAATTTGTAGTTGCGATAAAAATATAAAATGGTTCATATATTTACAAAATACTTTATTATTTATTGTTAAATTTTGCCGCCCCCTAAAAGTGCCGCCCGGGGCGGGCCGCCCCTGCCGCCCCCACTACGCTACGCCACTGACACCCGCTAGACAGGCTGTTTCTACCATTTCAGGCGTCATCAGTAGCTTTTGTTAGCGTGCACACCTCTGAATCGAAAAATAGCTCTACCATCATTTTAAAGGGAATCTGAAAAATAATTAAAATTTCCCATTAGACGCGATACAGCGACATCTCATAACAAATTGAAGAGTCTCAGATGCAGAATCCACCAATTTAATAAAAATTGAAATGGTAAATAGTAATTTAAACCTGAGACTTTTCGCGTTGGAAGTTCTTACTGGTACATCCTTAATCTGCCACTTTTTCAATTAATAAGACAGCAGACAACGAATATAGAAAACGAAAGGGAAACGATCACATTCCGCCTTCATTCGTCTCGGAAAAGGACAGCAGAGGAACTTTCAGTACTCAAACCGAGTAAAGGAAATAAAACAATAAATGATGGTTTTGCTTGTTTTCGATTCAGAGGGTTGCACACCCGCTAGACAGGCTGTTTCTACCATTTCAGGCGTCATCAGTAGCTTTTGTTAGCGTGCACACCTCTGAATCGAAAAATAGCTCCACCATCATTTTAAAGGGAATCTGAAAAATAATTCAAATTTCCCATTAGACGCGATACAGCGACATCTCATAACAAATTGAAGAGTCTCAGATGCAGAATCCACCAATTTAATAAAAATTAAAATGGTAAATAGTAATTTAAACCTGAGACTTTTCGCGTTGAAAGTCGTCTTTCACGTTTCATCTTTTCAAATTGGTGGATTCTGAGACATCTGAGACTCTTCAATTTAATATGGACTATCTTTGAACAAACTAAATTTATGGTAATATCGAAATGAACACGAAATGTCCAAAATTTATATTTACACAATCTTTTCGAACGAGTTAGCAAATACAAATATTTAGGCACTTTTGTAAATGAAGACAACGATAGCTCAGCAGAAATCAAAATAAGAATAGAAAAAGCCAGATCCATATTCACTAAAATGAAGAGAGTGTTCTGTGGAAGAGATTTGAGCCTTGAAATGAAATTTCGCCTGATGAGATGTTGCGTACTTTCTGTGCTGTTCTACGGAATGGAGTCATGGACGCTGAAAATATTGATATAAAAAAATTGGAGGCATTAGAACTGTGGATGTATCGCAGAATCTTGAGAATATCATGGACGGAGAGAGTCACAAACGTCGAGGTCTTGAGAAGAATGAATAAAGAAAAGGGAGTCATATTTACGATCAAAAAACGAAAACTGCAATACTTGGGACACATTACAAGAGGCGAAATATATGAACTGCTTCGAATAATAATTATGCAGGGGAAGATAGCAGAAAAAAGATCCATATGAAGAAGACGAAACTCCTGGCTAAAGAATCTACGGGAATGGTATAGCTGTAGCAATGGTATAGCTGTAGCAACATCGGTTACCCATGTACAAGTATTATTTACAAATTTGTATAATTCACCCCATATTTACCCCGAAACCACCCAAAAAAAAGGAAAATGAATAAAGAAAATATGCAAAAATTGAGTGTGGGCCATCACTGTGGCTTTAAGGTGCAAAGAAAGTAAAATATGTATAGGTCATAATATGTAGCAGACAGTGTGTTCTTTTATTTGTCATAAGTATTTTATTAATAAAATGAATAGGCGACGAAAAAAAAAAAAAAAAACAAAAGCTCGAGCCTGCCAAAGCATTTCTGAGGTTTGCGGCGCCATTGTGCCGTAACGGTTGCTTACACGAAAAAAATGCATAGGACCTTATTTGTAGAGAAAATAGAGGTCTTTAATTCTGTATAAGCGTTGTTTCAAAAAAATATATAGGCAATGAGAAAATCGTAAAAACATGCTTGCCAAATCTATTTTCAGGAATAGGGGTAGTTTCCGCAGGGATGTTGCAATAACCATAATATATATGTATTTATATAAAACCCTACTGATGGAGTAGGATTTTTCCCTACCCCCTTTAAAGAAATAAAAATGGGTGTTCCGGGGCAAATTTAAAAAAAAAGTTAGTCTCATAATAAGCACCCAGAAAAAAATATACCAGAAATGTACACTCTTAATAGTCCAAGGCGCATCTGTTTTGAGATGGACGTTGAGAGGTGACTCAAAGTTTTTAGCAGAAATTGCTTGAAAATAACAAATAATAATATTTGAGTTATCTTCCCACTCAAAATGGTCCGGAACATTGTTTAAATAATCAAAATGTCAAAATATGAAGGAAAAATTCGATTTTTTATTGGTTTTTTGATTTTAACTTTAAAACTGTTCATTTCTGAGAAAGTTGTATTGCCATAAAAGTTGAATAATTAAATTTACTACAATACAGAATTGGTTAAAAATTAAAAAAATAGTCACACTTGTTGCAAAATAGCAATAATTGTGAAAAAAACCGTACAAAAACAAGTATTCGCATTTTTCGTTTTTCAACCATTTATTCTACACTTAGGACCTTCATATTTTACCCAGAAAAACTTTATGATATAGTAAAATAACACTGTAAATTTCATTAAGATCGGTTTAATAGATTTTGCAAAATAAATTTTGTAATCCAGCTTTCGCAAAAAAGTTCATTTTTTAAAATTGTTGCAGGACTGAAAATAAAGCAGATAGCAAGTTGATTTTTTTGCTTATAGAAGTGTACTGCACCTTTCATTTGCAATTTGCAAAATTAAAATCGATTAATTACCACGGGGCGTCAGGAAATTTTTTAAATATACATTAATTTTTGGTGCTACGCGCAGGACAGCGGTGTTCGATTCACACAAGTTTTTTGACACAAGTCACCAAAATTTCTTCCAATCTTTATCTAATATATTATTTTCTTATACTCTATATTTTGTTGTATTTAATATTTTAATTCCACAAAAATCAAACTAATTTTATTATTGTTTGTGAAATATTGTTTAAACAATTGCATATATTTAAAAATAATAAACTTTTATTCACTAAGTTAAAATATATGAACAAAGAAAGTTTTTGCTAAAAAGTGTTATTTCAAAGTAGAGTATGTGTTTTTATTTTGCAATAAACAAATTTATTTATTTATATCGAAATGTAATAAAAATTAAAATGTATCAATTATTATCAAAGGTCATTGGAATGTCCAATCAGAGCAAACTATCCGCTGTCCTGCGCGTAGCACCAATAATTAATGTTTATTTAAAAAAATTCCTGACGCCGTGGTTGTTAATCGATTTTAGTTCATTGCAACAACACCGATCAGAGTAAATAAACAACAAAATTTGTGAAAAGTTTGTTATTCAATTCAAATGAAAGGTACAGTACACTTCTATAAGCAAAAAAATGCCATCTGCTTTATTTTCAGTCCTGTAACATTTTACAAAATTTATTTTGCAAAATCTATTGAACCGATCTTAATGAAATTTACAGTATTGTTTTACTGTATCATAAAGTTCTTCTGGGTGAAATATGAAGGTCCTAAGTGTAGCATAAATGGTCGAAAAACGTAAAATGCGAATATTTGTTTTTGTATGGTTTTTTCGCAATTATTGCCATTTTGCAACAAGGGTGACTATTTTATAAATTACTAACCAATTCTATATTGTAGGAAATTTAATTATGCAACTTTTATGTCCGTGCAACTTTTCTCGGAAATAAATACTTTTAAAGTTATAATCAAAAAACCAAGAAAAAATCGAATTTTTCTTTAATTTTTTGACATTTTGATTATAACAATGTTTCGGACCTTTTTGAGAGGGAGGATAACTCAAATATTATTATTATTATTATATTATATTATTATTTGAGTTATTTTCAAGCAATTTCTGCAAAAAAATTTGAGTCACCTCTCAACGTCCAAATGTACCTACTAATATTTTTACAGATGCGCCCTGGTCTATAATGAATTAAACTACTCGCCAAGTTAATTTAGAGATTTTTAGTGTATTTAGACAGAATGCTGCATTTTTATGAATGTTTTGCATTAAATATTGTTAGTTTTAGACTGGCAAATTAAAAAAAATCTTAGTCAGAAAAGTAATAGTGTAGTGCAACCTTTAGAAAACACTTAGCCAAAAACCAACTTAAACAGATATAAACATAATTGCATTGGTAAGTTTTGTCTTATTTAGTTACACAATATATTATGTAATACTTCACAATTATAATAATAATACACAATTATTTACAAAGGTAAGTGCTGCACTCGTTCTGCTACGGAATGGTTTAAAAACTTTTGAATTTGAGATTTTGTATAAGTATGTTATAAGGTTAAATACAATAAAATCTCAATAAATTTAAATTTTTCAGGTATTGTCTTTGGCAACTGTGGCAAAAGGTAAACAATGCATTTTTAATAAATAGTCCAAAAATATATACTTTACTATTACATAATAGCGTAATCACATAGTTAGACAGTGTGGCAAAGCCAAATGAAATAAATTCCTTATATCGTGAGTGAGCGATTTTGGAAGTAAATCCCGAAACATGGCGCGGTGACTCTTTATTTCCATGTACAGCAAAATCTGCCGATTGCTGTTAGGCTAAGGCTTCACGGGCGACAAAATTGCGCTAGCAGTAGCCGTAAAACGAACTTAAGGTTCCGCGGAACGGAATAGGAATAGCCGAACTGAACCGACCACAGAACTTGTGCGTAGTCGGTTCAGTTCGGCTATTCCTATTCCGTTCCGCGGAACCTTAAGTTCGTTTTACGGTTACTGCTAACGTAAATTTGTCGCCCGTGGAGCCTTGGCCGAGCCGACCGGTCCTAGCGGATTCAGTGCGCGACCTCCTTTATCCTTGTGCGCCCATCAGTGCCACCCAAACAAAACCTGGATTCATCACTGAAGCAGACAAAATTTCATTGGTCATTCCAGTTTTGCCGAGCTCTGCACCATTATAAGCGTCGAACCTTATACTGTGGTGTCAAAGGTAACACCAAAAGCGGACGGTAAGCTCTCAGTCCCATTCCAAGTAATTTTTGATTAACTATTCTTCTTGCTACTACCCTCCGTGAAGCTGGAACTAAACGATCTTTTACTTGATGTACACTGTCCCCTCTCTTTCTGAGAGCAAGAAGTCTAAGGCAAGCCGCACACCAAAGAAACATGAATCGAAAAACATGAAACATGAAACGAAAAACATGTCTCATGAAAAGAAAACACTGCTAAACAAATCTCAAAGTCCGTCTATCAATGAAACTAGTGTGATTCATGCTCATGACACATTTTTATTTTCGGATAGTCTCATAAATGGCCGGACGTATATTTGCTTAGCAGTGGTTTATTTCCATGAAACGTAATTTACGTTTCATGTTTCTTTGATGTGCGGCCTTAGATGGAGAAAATCACGGCCTTGCAATATTGTAGGACGTCCAGATTTCAACGTCTTCGTGAAATTTTTTGTAAACAAAACCGGCCTCTTTCATGTCCACAATGAGTCCTTTTCGAAGTCGCTTAAAAAACGATGAAATTGTCGACGACCACGAACTCTTGGCATTTTAAATTTTTGGATAAATCAGAAAGAATCCAAAATGACTAAAAATTACAAACAAACTAAATTAAATACACAGAAATAAAGATAAATTTCTTATCTTTTTTGTTTTTGAGAAAAGAAAGAGAAAAAACTTCAGTTAAAAAGAAGATAGCGAGGTAAATCCTTTATCAAATACATATTATATATTTGTAGATAAGACTTATAGTAGGGGAGAAAAGTATGCTAAATTTGCAGTAACTCGAGCGCTATGGGGAGCTATTAGGTTGTGAAGAGTAGGTCCTAAAACCAAAAAAAAAGTTAAGTAAAGTTTTACATTTTAGTGGGAGCTTCTATTTAAGATTTTAAAGTAACCCCCACCCCACCTCCTTGGGGGGTCGTCTTTAGTGCCATTCGATAGATTTTTTAAAAATATTAAATAAGTGTATTTTTCAGTTTTTCGATCTTATGTTCATTTCGTGAAATATCGCGGGATTCGTATTTAAAATTTTAAACTTACCCCCACCCCTCTCCGTGGGGAGTCGTGTTTGGTATAATTCGATAGATTTTTGAAAAATATTGAGCAGGTATTTTTTAGTTTTTCGATCTGTCGTTCATTTCGCGAAATATTCGCTTTTTTCTTGTGAAATTTTGAAACTCGACCATTTCATTACGCCCCGCTCAAATTGTTAGATTTTTGCATGTGTCACTGTTTTGCATGTACTTAACCTACCTTAATCTGACGATTTCGAGTTTTTCTAAGGATATATTTTTTTTTCGCCCCACCCCCCTTAACGAACTCCCCTGTATTAATAGCCAATATATGGTAGAGGTACATTTACAGGGTACAAGGTTTCTCCCCATGTGATAATCTGACGCGCTCGAGTAACTGCAAAAATCCCCGCTTGGGCTCCCCTATTGTTACAAAGGAATAATACTTTGATCTACTTGATCTTACTTTTGATCTAAATAAATAACCGTATACAAAATGTTGCATTTTTTTTGGCCATCAGTATACTTTATAATTGAAAAACTATATAGACAAGGCGGAAACGGCGGGTTCGTTGGGAAAAACATTCCCATGAGATATTCTTGCATAATCACATTTGTGAGACATCCCAGAATAAGGTTCAAGAAGTCGCCCACGTGAAAAGTGGGCCAATTTTTTTGTAACAATTTTATTTTAATCAAATTGCAAAAATCAATATTTTGGCCCGGACTATTTTTTTTAGGTTTTTTGGACCATTCTGGACAAAAAAGCTCTCTTATAATTTTTCTCTAAAGTTGATCTTTTTCGAGTTATAAGCAATTTAAAATTTGAAAAACGCGAAAATGGCTATTTTTAAGACTTAATAACTCGGTTAAAAATTATTATTATGAAAGTCAGAAAGTGACTAAATCAAAGTTTAAAGTCGCCGCTACATAATTCTGAAGAAATATGTGTCATTAATTTACTACTAAGCTGTTATTTTTAGTTAATAACAATGAACGGTTAGATCGTATTGACGCCGTTGTAAATGTGAGTGCGAGTAAGATGCACAATTGGACTGCTGGAATGGCTTCTCTCTCGCACTCAGAATTTACAGTGGCCGCACACGTGCATGGTGCTTATTATTATTACAGTGGAACCTCGATAACTCGGATTAATCGGGACCGCGGCCGATCCGGGTTATCGAAAATCCGGGTTAGCCGGAGAATATAGTAAAAATTAATAAATAACCTCCATTACAATTACAAAAACATGAAACACATATGCACAGTACACATCTAAATTACGTATAGTTGTATAGAGTGTAGAGTTTTGTTCATTTGGTAAAAAACTCAGTCATACTGTAGAGATGTACCGACACCATAATATGGTAGGTCTGGATCCTGCGTACAAAAAAAAATTGATAAATAGCAAGCTGAAAATTTGTTATTAGCTTAAGGGTGTCTAGTCGGACAAACATTAATATATGGGAACACTGGAACAGGGGAAGTTTTAACTGTGGAACAGGTTAAAAATTTGGAACGGTCAGACCACGAAAACGGCACATGTATTTTTTCCGACAGAACAGACTTAAACTCTCCGAACAGAGATTAAACTCTCATGCAAAAATCAGACTGCTATTTATCACCAAATTGGCGTTTTAATGAGTGGAACATGTAGAATATGTCAAATGACAGGAATTATGACAGGTAATAAATAGCAGTCTGATTTTTGCATGAGAGTTTAATCTCTGTTCGGAGAGTTTAAGTCTGTTCTGTCGGACAAAACAAATGTGCCATTTTCGTGTTCTGACCGTTCCAAATTTTTGACCTGTTCCACAATTAAAACTGCCCCTGTTCCAGTGTTCTCATATATCAAAGTTTATCCGACTAGACACCCTTAAGCTATTAATAAATTTTTAGCTTGCTATTAATCAACTTTTTTTTCATACGCGGGATCCAGACCTATGGTAGCATAATATCATATTATGATGCTGCAATAAATTTATTTTAAAGATTCGTCTTTATCAATCCTACCTAATGTTTCTAGTTTCTTTTCCATTGTCACTGCAACATTTTTACGTTTTGTTACCATTACGTAGACAAAGCAAACACAATCTGAAGCACGATTACATTACAGAACGGAAGTGATTAATAGGCTGTACTACACACAATACAAGAATTTTTAAATAGTCACGTCTTTTTTAAACAATGCTAAGACAGTTTGACATAAATAAAGAAAAAGGAATACAGACAGGTGTCTGTTCTTTCCGATAAGCTGAGACGGTCGCTCTGGCTGCCGCCGTGTGCATGAATCATTTTTACTATTGTACTTATGTGTTCAAATTACACAAATACACATTATCTCTGAAATATTATTTGGCCTACATACATTTTTATTTGATAAAATTGTTAAATTGTTTATTTGTTAAATTTTTGTCTGATGAAAATCGGTCCGGGTTAGCCGGACTTCCGGGTTATCGGGGCCGACTTATCGGGGTTCCACTGTACTTAAAAATAACAGCTTAGTAATAAAATAATGACAAAAATTTCTTCAGGATCTTGTAGGGGGGCTTTAAACTTTGATTTAGTCATATATTGACTTTCATAATAATAACTTTTAACCGAGTTATTAAGCCTTGAAAATCGCCATTTTTCGTTTTTTTTTTTCAATTTTAAATTGCTTATAAGTCGAAAACGATCAACTGTAGCGAAAAATTATAAGAGACCTTTTTTTTGTCCAGAATGGTCCAAAAAATTAAAGAAAAAATTGTTCGGGCCAAAAATATTGATTCTTGCAATTTGATTAAAAAAAATTGTTAAAAAAAATTGGCCCACTTTTCACGTGGGCGACTTCTTGAACCTTATTTTGGGATATCTCACGAATGTGATTATGCAAAAAAATCTCATGGGAATATTTTTCCCTTCGAACCCGCCGTTTTCGCCTTGTCTAATAGGATTTTAAGTAGCTCGTTTATCTTAGAGTTTCTGGATAATATAAAACTTCATCGAAGCTATAATTTGTTTGAAACATTATGATATATGCGTCAGTGAATGGTTTTATCATCGTTTTCGTTAAAATATTTAAAATCTATAAATACCTCTAAAATAACTGAAATTAGAATTTATGAAATATTCAGGAAAATGATATGAAAACCTTAAAAGACTTATTCAAGAAATATATAATATACTTATTCTTTTACAGCGGTACACACACAACAAGGTAAATCCCAAGAAAAATGAGATTTTCGGAGTAGGGTGCTCATGTCATAAGATTAAAGAGGTCTCACCTTGTGGAGGCGGTACCTCCCCGATCTCCAGTGGGGACTCCGAGGGGACCAATCGCAGCAGACATAACGTTGGGAAGACTTTACATGTTTTTAATCTTGGATACCCTGGCAAATCGGGCATACGGGAGGCCTTTCTGCTATGATTCCGCTTTCGTATGGGTGGTGTTAAGCGCCTTTCTCCCTTAATAGAAGGCTGCCGATTTAACAAACGGCCTTTACCTTACTCACCCGCCGAGCACCTGGAGAATCTGGCCATCAAACCCTTGCCTAAGGGTAAGAACAGAACTAGTGGGTGGCGGTGGAGGTGGAAGTGAAGGTCGCGGTCGATGTCGACATCCATGTAAAACAAACACATTGTAGTACTTACTTACTTTCCGTGTCCGGAACACCAACAACTTTAAATTCTATATTTCCAATGGTTGGCCACATAGATGGCCCTGTCATTTGCTATAATTAAGTCTTGTTCTGTGCAGGTCTCTCTCATCTCTGTGCATGATAGTAGATGCCGGCTGGTCTGAACCGCGCCACAGTCGCAGGTATCGTCCTATTGGTATCCCCATTTTTTCAGGTTACTAGCGCAACGTGAAACGCCGGTTCTTAGTCTGTTTAGCGCTTTCCAAGTCGGATACGGTAAATTGTGTCCAGCAGCCATTTCCTCCGAGGGAGGAAAATGTGTCGCGGTAGCTGACGCTTGCCATAGGTGTATTCGGCGCGTCTCTGGCGCTTCGGGGATGGATCTTGATGTTTTCAGGAAGCTTTTCCGAGATCTTAGTCTGCTTGGCTGAGTTTGGTGGTCATATAAGGGGTGTCTTCGGTCCGTCTCCTGCTTTTTCCGTTCTACCTCTGACGTGACCTTCCTCCTGATAGGTGGTGGAGCAATTCCAGCAATGGGGTATACCTCTTCGATAGGTGTCGGTTTCAGGCAACCCGATATTATACGGACCGTTTCATTTAGAGCCACGTCGACGTTCTTTGCGTGAGCAGAGTTTGCCCATACTGGTGCTTCAAACTCCGCGGCCGAAAAACATAATGCCAAGGCAGAAGTGCGGAGAGTGTGTGGTTGTGCTCCCCATTTTGTATTAGTTAGCTTGCGGATGATATTATTTCTGGCACTTACTTTCTTCTTGACATATTGACAGTGGTATCGGTAAGACAGAGTTCTATCCAGACGGACGCCAAGGTATTTTGGCGACTTGTTGTGTTCCAGCATCTGACCACGCTATTCCACCTCCAGCGACCTTCGGGCATGCTTGTTTCTCAGGTGGAAAGCACATACCTGGGTTTTTGTGGGATTGGGTTTCAGATGGTTTTTATCATAGTATAGAGCTAAGTCTCCCAGGGCATCTGTCAGTTTCACTTCGACTTCATTGAAGGTTCTTCCCTGAGCTGCCACCGCTGTATCATCAGCGTAAATAAATTGCCTTGTTTGTTGGTGTATGGGTTGGTCGTTGGTGTATATGTTGTATAGAATCGGCGCGAGGACACTTCCCTGTGGTAGCCCATTTTTTTGGTCCCTCCACCGACTGTTCTTGGACTGGAGCGTTACGTAGAAGCGTCTATTCTGGAGGAGACATTTCACTAACCTTGTTAGTCGGAAATCCTTTGTAGTTTCGTAGAGTTTTGCGAGTAGCCGTTGATGGTTAACTGTATCATAGGCGGCAGTTAGGTCTATGAACGCTACTCCTGTTATTTCCTTCCGTTCAAAACCATCTTCAATATGTTGGGTGAGATTAAGAATTTGACTGCAGCAGCACTTTCCGGGCCTGAATCCTGCTTGTTCTGGAATAATTTTAGTCTCCACATATTCTGCGATCCGGTTCAGTATCATTCTTTCAAAAACCTTGAAAAGGTGGCACAAGAGAGATACAGGTCTAAAACTCTTTGTATCCGCCGGATCCTTCCCTGGTTTTAAGAGGGCTACCACTCTAGCTTTCCTCCAGATTTTGGGGATTTGTAATGTACGGATGCAGCAATTCATCATTTTTACGAGCCACTCTACGGTTTTTAGTCCAAAGTTCTTTATTTGCTCTGTTCGTATGTCGTCCAGGCCAGCCGCTTTATTATCTTTCATTTGATGGATCGCGCCTCTCATCTCCTCTAGACAAAAAGAGGTACCTAGAACATCTCTTTCTTCGTCGATATTCCGTTGAGCTCTCACCTTGTTCTTTCTTGATGTCGTCTTACCGTTCATTAGAAGATGATGGGCTATCTGATCGGGTGTGACTTCTGTCATGTTGACTGCCGGAGCAGCGGGATCGTTGCCAAGATTCCGAATCAGCTTCCAGGCACGTCTGCTGTTTTGTTTCATGTCCAGACTCGTGACCAGCTTGCACCACCTTTCCGTTCTGTTGGCGGATATCGCATGTAACATTTCCTGCCCAGCCTGTATTGTCGCTTCCGAGAAAGGGTCTTCTTCATATAGCTGTTCGTATCTGTTAAGTAGGGGTTTAGATTCTTCATTGAGCCCCGCTATGTACTCAGTTCGACAACTTCTAGGGATAAATTTCCGTGATACTTGCTTTACGATTTCTACAAATTTATCGTATGAATCAGGGCAAGGTTCTAGCTGGGAAACTTCTTGATCCAATGTTTCAGAGAATTTTTCCCATTTTGCTTTAGTAAAGTTGAACCTTCTCTTGAAAGGAACAATTTCGTATCTGATTGCCGCGTTGGAAAGACAAATTATTGGTCTGTGCTGTGTCTTTGGGAGGGCGCTTCCAACGATTTTTGTCACCTGGTCTCCAATTCTGTCGCTGACAAATATATTGTCTGGGTTGTAACCTCTGCGCCATCTTCCGCTGTTGAAAGACGCAGGCTGCTTTGGATCGTGAATAAGTTTTAGGTTCATGCTTTCAGCCCATTTTTCTAGTTCTTCGCCATTGGAATCTGTTTCGTTGTAACCCCACGCGACACTGTGACAGTTGAAGTCACCCAGTACGAATTTGATTTGCTGTGATTGAAAGTTATTCGGTTCCTCAAAAGCAAAGTCAGCGTTTGGTGGTTTGTAGATTGACGTTACTGTACAGGAGTTTATCTCCACTGTGAGGATCTCGATGTCATTTTGATCTGTTAGAGATGTGAATGCTACGTCGATATCTGGTCTGACGAAGACTGCGCTACCATATTGGTCGTGTGGTCTCTCCAGTATGAGCTTCATAACCCGAATCCTTGGTCTGCGGCTTGCAGTACCTCTATGGGTTTCTTGAACCAGTAGAACATCGACACCATGTTCTCTGCACATATTAGACAATAGGTCTTCTTTATCTGCTGATAGTCCTTCAATATTAATTGAGGTCGTGATCAAAAATGGCCTTGATAAAGACCGTTTTGATTTTGATTGCATCTGTGTTGTTGGTGCACCGGTGTTGAAAGGATTAGCCGACATTACTCGTTTCCAGGGGACGCCGGATTGTATTCACAAGTGATCACAATCTACGTGGAGGCTCCTTTCATGTCCCCCACATGATAGTGAATGGTAGAGAACAGAGCAGGTAAATCGCGGTGGAAGTTTAGCGCGATGCCATTCAGGAGGTTTACATCGATGCTTTTTAAAATAAAAATAGTTTGTTTTACATGGGTGTCTACTGCGCGGCCTACAAGGATGCTTCCCTGTGATTCGTCCGTTCCAAGCCAAGTTGTCATTACCTGCGCTATCTGAGTTGATACTTTTTATATAATCCCTTTTTTGTATTCAGTTTATTTTTGAATTTCTAAAGTAATTAAATTCAAACAATTTTTGAAATATGAAGGAGGATCTGATTATATACAGCTGACATTTCATCACTATCATCACTTGACTGACACAACATCGCAAAAGGACAGTCTTTTTGTTATTCAAATTTCATTAAACTACTTTACTTGATAGTGATTCTAGCTCGACTGACAGCGCAGGTGACCTCCTTGCTATGTGCTGTTGACATCGACCGCGACTTAACTAGTAGCATCCACCGCGACCTACACCTCCACCTCGACCTACTTGTTCTGTTCTTACCCTAACGTTACACGGCTTTAATGCTCAGGATTAACAGTTGCTTCATCTGCGGTACTTTACTGGTGGAAAAAGAAAAATTTCTAGCCTCTTTATGATAACTTAACACTCAGATAGAAATTGCTCAGGTGACCTCCTTGCTATGTGCTATCGACATCGACCCCGACTTAACTAGTAGCATCCACCGCGTCCTACACCTCCACCTCGACCTACTTGTTCTGTTCTTACCCTAACGTTAGACGGCTTTAATGCTCAGGATTAACAGTTGTTTCATCTGCGGTACTTTGCTGGTGGAAAAAGAAAAATTTCTTGCCTCTTTATGATAACTTAACACTCAGATAGAAATTGTTTAAATGTTGTGAAGTACCTAGTAGTGTTTACCTAGGGGGAGGTCTGCATTCTCAGTTGTATAGTGTTTTTACATGCCTCGTGTATGTTTTTATATTTTTATAAATTTTTTTTCATAAAATTAGTTATTCTATATTATTTATTAACCTATTCTAACTACTTCACTTGCCAGGTCCGGTGCAATGCCAACCCATAGAGTCCCATTTCCTACTACAACTGCCTTTTCATGTTGAACTCTTCGAGTTGATACCTTACAATTTGGTGACTGAGCCCCTGTGCCTCGCCAGTCTATTTTCATGGCAGTTAGGCAAGTTTATTAGACTTTCATTTGGAAGATTTTTTAGTTTGTTGAAGATTCCGTACTCTTTCTCATTTATTTTTATGTGGGAATGTTCAGTTCAAGCCTCCCTTGTAATGTGGTTATAATTTGCTACTTGAACTTTTTCCTGTTGGATTTACAAGTTTGCCCCAAGCTAATGATATATTTATTATAGCTGGTATCATAACGTTGTGTGCCATTCTTAACTTCGTTTTCAGCCTTAAACTGTTATATTTTCCAATAAGAGATCCTAACATGCTTCTTAATGTCTTGCTCTTAGTGATAGCGCTGCTGACATGTAATATATATATATATATATATATATATATATATATATATATATATCGTTCTTTTGTCCAGTAGTTCTCTTAAATATTTTGTGAAAGATAAAGTGAAAGAAAGGCAATTTATGTTTTATTTCGCGTCAGAGGCAAGGCATAATCTGCAGACAGCCACTGTTTCTGGTATAACCTTCATCAGTACAGATGCTCCCCGCCTCTGAATCAACACAAAACCAAATTTAAGGAAAATTCCAAAGATAAATTAAAATCTTCAATTTTTCTACCTTTACTCAGATTGTGAGTACTAAGAACCATTTCTTGTACCTTTTCCTATATGAAGGAAAACGGGATGTGATTGAATATTGTAGAATCCTTTCAGTTTTCTATTTCGTCGTCTCTTTGCCTGGTAAATTGTAGAAGGCAGAGATGCAGGATGTTAACAAATAATGGTTCTAATTAAGGAAGGTTTCTAGATTTAAATTAGTGTATATTATATTTTTAATAATGTGTTCTGTATCTGAGACCTTCCTACTTTTTATTATCTTAAATATTTTGCTTGGTCAGACCATTCTATCTGTGAGTTGAACTTCTTTACTTGGCGGTCAGAACTTCCGAATTTTTTTGGAACATGACTGCTTGTGATTTGTCGTGGATTAATGCTATTTTACATTAAATGCACCTATTTTCCATTAAAAACTAATTTAAAGCAGGTTTCATTAATCCTATAATCCTCTAGGTTTGGGCCCAGACTTCTCGCTCCAATTGCTGCGTCATCGGAATACATACTGAGCATGGTTTGAGGGTTGGTTGGTGTCTCTGCGGTGCATATATGGTATTCAGAAATGGTGACAGTACTGCCCGTTGTGGCATACCAGTCTCAATCATTCCGACTTCAGAGAGGACATGTCCTATCCTGTGTTCCTATATTCCAAAGTTGTAATAGTTGGGACACATTATGAGAGATTAAAACTATAAACTAAAACTGTGAACGAAATTTAATGCAGGATAAAACCAAAGGTAGAAGAAGCGAAGACGTAAAATACTGTGGCTACGCAATCTCCCTAAATGGCTTGGCTCAATTCAATTTTGCCTCAATTTTGCCTCTAGTTCAATTGAAGTTTTCACATGCGTAACCTACAAATTATGATTTCTATAATGATTTCCAATTATTCCGATTACATCCGGCAGTGGAATTGAAGGAGAAAAAGAAAAAGAAGAAGAATAGATAAATGTCATATCATGACAATGCTAGAAGAAGTTATGGTGAAAACCTTGTTAGGTTAGGTACAAGTTTTTCCGGAATACCAGTAATATGTCAACGAGAAAAGACAAATTCCAATAACTACTCAGTTTCTTCTTCTTGTTCCTCTTTATAAGCAATTCTTTTTGTTCATTGGCGGATTGGTACCTCTATGGAAGATTGTCACTCCATCTTTTGCATGGTCGGCCGATACTTCTTCTACCGATTGATGATTTATTTCTTGCTATTTGACCACACGTATCTCCCCCATTCTGCTTATGTGGTTATTTCATTCTTTTACTTATTTAGTATCCACTCGTTTATATACTTCTCCTTCTTCTTCTTCTTTTTGTATAGACATGACTCTGCCTGTTTTTTTCAATGTGCCTCTAGTAAGTTGTCGTTCCATCGTTTTCGTGGTCTTCCCACTGATCGTCTTCCTATTGGGGAACAGTCTCTCGCTGTCCTTACTACTCTATTTGTTGTCATTCGGCTTATGTGGTGATTCCATTATATTCTTCTGATTCTTACCCAGTTATTAATGTTGTCCACCTTGCATTTCTGTCGTAAATAATTACTTCGCATATCTATAAGTTTATATATTCTATATGTATACTCTACGTTAGTTATATTTGCTTCTATGTAATGTCTTCACTTCTCTTTCGATCTCTCAGCCTATTTTCTGCAATTCTTCTCAGTACTCTCATTCCTGCCATTTCTAGTATTGTTTGTGTTGTGGCTGAATCGTGTCTTGTTTCTGATGCATATGTTATAGTCAAAGCCCGAATTTCAGGCACTCCTAGGTTTGACTAGGCAAGCCTCAGGTCCGACTGACGGTCTTAGTTAAAGCCCGAAATAAATTACAGTTTTGGACTTTGAATAGTCAAACCTAGGAGAGACTATAACAGCCGGTTTCCGAAAGGACGATCATCTCAAAAATTATGTAATCGATGGTTAATCGTTGATCAAATGCATTTTGAGTTTCAATAACACCAGTTAAACGGGAGTTCAATAACAGTCGATCATATGATTTAACAAACGATTAATCGTTAGTTAACAGCCGATCATAAGTGTTTTGAGTTTCCGAAACGCTGATTAACCAATTTCGCATGTCACACGGCGACCAAAAGGAACTGTCACCTAATTTGAGGTTATTGGTTGATTAAAGGGCTGTTAATGTTTATAAATAGTTGTTTAGAGTTATTAAATAGAGTTTTTTAGTTATTATATAGGTTAAATAGTTATTAAATAGAGGGTATTTTAGTGTTTACTTAAAATTATTAGTGAGAAGAACCAATAAAGAATTGGAAGAACTATATCAAGAGCCAACGATTACGACGACGATCAAAGCACAGAGAATACGATACTTGGGGCACATAGAGAGAATGGGAAGTAAACGAATGCCAAAAATGGTACTTTCACGAAGACCAATACAAAAGAGGAGGAAAGGCAGGCCAAGGAAAAGATGGAAGGACAGTGTATATGAAGACTTGAAGAAAAGTAACATTGAGAGATGGAAAGAACTAGCATTGGACAGAAGGAGATGGAGAGAGGTGGTGAAGGAGTGTGTAAAAAGACTGAAGTGTATTTAAATAAAATTTATAAGTTATATTAAGTTATTTACTATATTATTTATGTAATCAGAAATGTAAACATTTTAGCCCTAGGCCTACAAGGCCTGTTGCGCTTAATAAATAAATAAATAAATCAAATTATTAGTTATTTAATTATAATTTAATTTTTAAAATTAAATATATAGTGTAATTATACAGTGAGCACGTAAAGGTTGGAATAAATTCATTTTTTCATGAATGGGCAATTTTGGAAATAAATCCCGAAACAGGTCAATTTTTATTTTTAAGTTACGACTTTTTGGCCTATATGTCATACTAGTGACGTCACCCATCTGGGCGTCATGACGTTATCCATGACTTTTTTAAACGAGAATAGGGGCCTTGTGATAGCTCATCTGAAAGGTAAGTTAATTCTCTATTCAGTAATATAAACAATAACATAATTATTTATAGAGGCTGTCCAAAAAAAATTTTAATTAAATTTATTAACATAAAAAGAAGAATGTCTGTAATTTATTTAATTCAAAATACATTTTACTGCTATCAGAATACAGGAAAAAAATGTTTATTTGACAAATAAATATTGTTTTTTGCTTAAATTCAATATTAAAGCAGCCACCCACCTGCCTCTTGACACTTTGAACATTTAATTTAAGCGAAAAGCAAAGAATATTTTTCAAATAAACATTTCTTTCTGTTTTCTAAGAGCAGTAAAATGTATTTTGAATTAAATAAATGACATATTATATTCTTCTTTTTATGTCAATAAATTTAATCAAAAAAATTTTTTTTGGGCAGCCTGTATAAGTAATTATGTTAATGTTTATATTACTGATTAGAAAATTCAATTACCTTTCAAATGAGCCACCACACGACCAATATTCTAATTTAAAAAAATCATTGATGACGTAATCATGCCCAGATGGGTGACGTCACTAGTATGATAATAATGCCAAAAAGTCGTAATTTAAAAATAAAAATTAACCTTTCTGGATTTTTTTCCAAAATCGTCCATTCTCGAGAAAATTAATTTATTCCAACCTTTACATGCTCACTGTATGTTGGGCCACACATGTAGATGGTGCTACAGAGGAGCATTAGTTCAGCTCTATTTCAACATATTGTGTTAGTGTGAAAATAAAAAAATAATGTTTAATTTTAAATATTTAATTTAGAATTACTACTTACCTTTTGTTAAATAATTAAATAAAATAAGGACTCACTACATGGCAAGTAAGCAGATGCACCATCTGCAACTGTTGTATAAAGATTAGATTTGGTTGCCAACTAAATCCAACATTGGGATATGCAATATGATATCTGCTTGATATCACATACAATAGATGACATGAAGAACGTGATAAGGAAGCTGGAGGGAAAGGCAGATGAGGTTGGTCTTAAAATCATCACTAATAAGATAGTAGAGATGAGAATAGGAATAAGTGAGCATGGTAAACTATACATCAATCAAGAAGAAATAAAACAGGTTAAAGAATTCTGCTATCTTGATAGTATAATAGTGCAAAAGTTGGAGTTCAGGCAAACATTAAACATAGAATAGGAAAAAGAACAACAGACAACAGGCCTTTGAAATCCTCTCATATCATATCTCAACATAAATTAGCCAAAACACATTTAATAGTATCATCAAATCAATACTACTATATGTGAGGGATACTACGATATGGGAGTGAGACATGAACAATATCAGAAGGAAATGCAAGGAAGAGTTTTTGTAAATAGATTCCCACAAAATATTCTGAAGATGTATTGGCCCAACACCATAACAAATGAAGAATTGTGGAATGCATTAAGACAAAGAAGCAGAGGATGAAGCTAGTAGGTAATAACTCATTCTAACAGGTGGGTAAATAAACTTTGAAAAACACATTTTGATTAATTTTATTATTTAAAGAAATTACAATTTTTATTTAAAATTACTTTATTAGGTACATACCTAACCACTATTACCGAATAATTTATTGACATCGAATTTTTTTATTTGAAGCTCTACTTCTAAAATTTCTTTTTTTCTTGTTGAAAAATACTATCTTACTTCTTTTTTCTAGTCTTGCTGTTTCAATTTTTTTTGTAAAAGATACATTAAGGGTTTCGCTCCCTACATCTTTTACTTTTTTATTTTTTGAACGAGCCTGAGACATCTTGGCTGTCTTCTTGGGCAGGACAGCAGTTGTCGTGGGTGTACTGAGCAGCACAGTGGAAGTAGAGGGTACATTGGATGTCTGCTATGTGTCTTCCAATTGTAGGTAATCTACTTCCACTTGACTGTCTTGTGCAACTATAAAAATAAAAAAAAATTCAATTGTTTTAGATGTACCAGATAGTTTTTTCTTTATAAAAAAAATCTTTCTCGAATTAAGTAGGTAGTTACTTTTATTTATATACTTTAGCTATCTTAATAGCTAAGTGAATAATCTACCTTAATTTAGAATTGGAATAAATAATTATAATAATTAATTCATATTAATAATATTTATTGATATTAATTCTCATATTTTGAGTTTGCTTAAATTTGGTTTACAAAAGATCTTTTTTTTGTTTAATGATGTCTATAGATAGGCACAAGGTCTGGCTATGGGGAACCGCTTATCACCCTTGTTCTCAGATTTATTATTGATCAACATAGAAATAATATCTTTAACAATCAAACTTTAAACAATAATACCTTTCAAAAAATCTTAAATTGACTTAGAACTGTAGGATACAATATCCAATTTAGATGGAAATCTTTCAGATGCCAAAAACATTCTAGATTCACTCAAAAACTTACATCCGGATGTACATACTTACGGAAACAATGGATAAACTTAAGTTAATCTTTAGAAAACCGACTAGACCGACTATACCATACCTCCCTCTTCTAATCATCCTTTTTAACAGAAGGTGGCTTCTTTCTATTGCTACATCCATAGAATACATAAACCTAGCATTATCAGATAATAGTTTTAAATAGTTAAACTAATGGTCACTCTACTACATTTGTGGATAACGTGCTGAACAAAAAAATGTTCTAATTCAGAAGTTTTGTCCAGATCAAGACCATATACAGGTTATTGTTCAGATAATATTGGAAATATTGATCAAGCTTTATATATATAAATAAATTTAAAATTAGTTACCTTTATTTAAATAAATTAATAAAATAAGGACTCACCAGATGTGAAGAAACCAGATGCACTGTCACAACTGTTGGGTAAAGGTTGGATTTGATTGCCAATCAAACTCAACATTTGTGCTCCTACATCTGTGAGACGAGGCCTAAATGTGCCACCACCTGTTGCAAGTATGTCTTTCTGAAAACAATTCATTAGTTCATTACTGATTAAGAAATGAAAGGGTTAAAATCAAAGTGGTGTAAGTCATATTCTTGAAATGATGTAAGCCCTATTTTATAATCTTGATATTATATAGACAGACCTCTTCAGAGAAAAAGTGGTGTGTAAGTTTTTACTGTAAATACTTACACCACTTTTCCTGATGAAAAAATGTCTATTTATCAAAGTTATAAAGCAAGACTTCCATCATTTCACAAATATGACTTACACCTCTTTGGCGTTAACACCCTCAAATACTAAACTTCTATTGTCTCAACACTAGGTTAGTTCCCATCATAAAATTAGTTTCATTGGATTATATTTTTATAAAAATATTTCACTCAGAAATAGTGTAATTCGACTGACCTGGTGTTAAGAGCTTTAAATTTAAGTATACCTACTTTGTCCGCAGTTTGGTCTCTCTTCAACTGGTCCAAAACCTTCTGCTCATTATATTTTTGAATCTGCAATGTAATTAATCCATATAGCTCTAAATCAACCGAAAGTTTTATACACTTACATTTTCCTCTGCTACTTTTTGGCTAGTGACCCTTTTTAAGTTTATATATGCAGTGTTCAGCTGCTTGGGAGTTCTGGGAAATTCAGCGCTATTTTTCCCAGGTTTCATTGTTTTGGTTGGTGGACATAGCATTGGTACATTATTTGTTTTCAATTTAATATGCTTGTATCTGAAAACAAAAATACAATTAGAAATTTGTTCTGTAAGTTAGAAAATTTCGTACTTACTTTCCAATTATTTCCAACAGCAAACATTTCTCTCTCTCTCTCTCAGTATAATTTTTGCGTGGAGGATTTCCGTTTGTATTGCTCATTTTTAATATATTTTTTAATTATATAAATTATGTAGTTATTTACTATGGATTGAAATTTTTTGGTTATAAAATGAAATTTTGAAGGATGACAGCCGATTGTGACAGTATCGATACCAAATCGTATGTCAGATAATCGATTTTCTACGATCATATAATTTTAAGATGATCGACGTTTGAGAAACTCGTCACTGGTTAACAGTTGATCAAATCTAACAGCTCGATTAGATGATCGAAGATTTGAATAACGTTTCGGAAACCGGCTGTAAGTTGGTCAGGCAAAGGTCGAAATTTAATTTTATGTTTGACTAGTCAAACCCCGATCAGCTATTAAAATGTCGCAATTTGTTAGATTAGGTTTAATAAAACGTCAGTTTTTAATTTTGATGTTTATTATTTGTATACTGTCGTAATTAAAATTAAAAAAAAAATAGTGTTTATTCTCACATGTTGAGGCAGTAGGTATGGCATTTAGAGTTGCACAATACGTTAGACCTTTTACACTTACATGATTTTGAAGAGCAGTTTCCTTATTACAGTAACATTTTATAAAGCCTTGTCTTCCAAGTTTAGAATCTTTTGTTCTAATTTCTCTTAGAGACAGCTTAACATCTGGAACATCTTCGAAATTAGGAAAATTCTCTTGTCTTATTTGATTTCTTGAAAAAATTGTGTTTATTCTTCCGTATTTTATACGAACTCTATATAAACCGTCAGTCAATTTTTTTGATCTTGTATGATACCCAAAATATTTCGAACATCTCCTTTGGCTTTATCAAAGCTGGGGATAGGTATTGTTACAGTTTTTCCGATCGAAATTGAAGGAAATTTTTTTTCACTATATCGTTTCATAGCATTAGCCTACACATGAAGACCTTTAATCGCCTTTCATTTATTTATTTTAATCTTTTCTGTCTGTGCACAACGCATGCATGTAACTTATTTTTCAAAACCTTCATAGTATGCACCAAGTGTGCAAGCGCACACAACATGTACCACCTGATTACAAATTATGCACGTATATGCGTCAGAGCTCTCTTTTCGGCAAATACAACAAACCACATCTGAATAAACTACCAAATTACGTATAAATAAGAATTAAACTTTGTTCGATCAACTCAGACGGATTTTGATAGATTCAGAGTGGGAAACGTACAACACAAAATTTCCTGCCTCACAATATTACAAGCTCAAATAACGTTTCATTAAAAAAAAGAAGAAAAATTGAATATATTGGGAGTGTATAATAACTCATACAATTTTGTGGAAGCTATTTCCTTAAAATATTTTTATTTTGTGTAAAAATTTTATTAATATTTTTAAATATTTCATGAAATAATTTTCTCATTTGTTATGGTGTAACACACATTTGTTTGGTGTATTTTCCTCCAATTTCGATCGAAAAAATTGTAACAATACCTATCCCCAGCTTTGATAGAGCTAAAGGAGAAGCTCAAAATAACTTGGGTATCATACAAGATAAAACAATTGACGGTTTATATAGAGTTGGAACGAAATACGGAACAAAAAACACACTTTTTTCAAGAAATCAAGTAAGAGAATGCAAAGAGCATTTTCTTAATTTCGAAGATGTTCCAGACTTTAAGCTGTTTCTAAGAGAAATTAGTACAGAATATTTTAAATTTGGAGGACAAGACTTTTAAAAATGCTACTTCAATAAGAAATGCTCTTCAAAATTATGTAAGTGTAAAAGGTCAACGTGTTGTGCTAACACTAAATGCCATACTGCCTTAACATGTGAGAATAAACACTAATTTTGTGTGTATTTTGCTTAGGAAACCAGTCTGCACTGAAAGAGAAAAATGCCCCGAATTTGCAAAACAGAAAGGTATTAAGTATTTAATGGTAAATGAAAATTTACCATTTGAGTAAGCTAAAATAAAATATACCAACAGTTACACGGCAGCCATACAATCCTCAAATTCAGGAAACAAATACACAATAACTACTAAAAGAAAGTGGAATGAAGGTACGCAAACTAAATCAGTGTATCCATACATGGAAGAACATAAAAATATTTTAGAAACTCCTGGCACTTCTTCGTTTCCATCTCTACCAGTACCGAAAAACATCTCAATGTATCACAATAAAACGGTAGAACAAAATAAAAATCCAAATAAAAATATTAGTGAAACTATATTAGTATTAATTAAAAGCATTTTAGAAAAAAATTCAATAATATTACAAAATAAACAAATTTTGGAAGAATTTAAATCAAATCTTGAACAAATTTTCAATGGAACTAGCAAGTAGTAAAATTTTACAATGGAATTCACGATCTATAATACATAATAAGGGACATTTTGAAAAATTCGTAAATGAAAACAAATTTTTAGCTATACTATTAAGTGAAACGTGGCTAACACCAAAATTAAATGTTTCATTTTCACATTACAATGTTTTTCGCAAGGATCGATTAGACGAGTATGGAGGAATTGCAATTTTACTCCAGAAAAACATTAATTATCAAAATAATTTAAATTACTATAATATAAATAATGTAATGTGTATTGCACTACAGATTAATTTAAAAAATAGGGTCATGTATTTATACTCCATATATGTGAAACCTAAATTAGGTATATCAAAAAATGAATGGGTAACATTTTTCAATAGCTTAAGTAAGCCTTTCCTAGTTGGTGGTGACTTTAATTGCCACAATAAAGTGTGGGGATGTGATATAAATGATCGTGAAGGAATTAATTTATATGAAGCAATGGAAGAATGTGGACTTAATTTTTTAAATGATGGATCCGAAACATTAATTCGGGGAACAACAAAAAAAAATAAATCGGCTATAGATTTATCAATATGCTCTAGAGATATATATTACTTATTTAATTGGCGCACAGAAACAATAAGCTTAGGTTCAGATCATTATCCAATTATCATGGAAATGATAAATAATAATATAAATGATAATAATAATTTTAGTAATGACAATATTAAAACAACTAGCTATAGTGATAATAATGATATAAATAGATTTAGGACAAAATGGGATATGAAAAAAGCGGATTGGACACTTTTCTCTTATTTGTTAAATAACGAGAATACAGACGACATATCTGAAAATATTGAGCAAGAATATCACATCTTTTATGAATCATTAAATGCATCTATTAGAAGCAGTATTCCAGAGAAGAGAAAAGTGACCAATTCAAAATTTAATAAATCCTGGTGGAACAATGAATGTAAGTTAGCAATAAAACAACAAAAAGAGGCTTTTTTACAATTCCAAAGAGTATCAAGTCATGAAAACTATCTAAAATATCAGCAAGCAGAAGCTTGTAAAAAAAGAATTATTTTGAATAGTAAAAGAGCCTCATGGAAAACCCTATGTAACAGTTTAAATAAAAATACATCAACAGAAACAGTATGGAATGAGATAAGAAAACTAAAAAATGTCTATAACCCTCCGAAGAATCCAATAAATGAAAACGATTGGACTGAAGGATTTTTTAACAAAATTGCCAAGCCATGGGTAGCTGAGCAAGGATTTAGTCATACATTGGACACTACAATAAATCAATCAAATGAAGGAAGCATATTTTTTATTCAAGAATTTAACTTCGAAGAATTTAAAAATTGTTTAAGAAACAAAGACAATTCAGCCCCAGGAATAGACAACATCCATTATAGTATGCTATATAATCTACCTATCAATAAACAACTACACTTACTAAAAATAATAAATCAAATATGGGTCAGCATGTGTATACCCAGCTCATGGAAAGAATATGTTGTAGTACCAGTACTTAAACCACATAAACCTGCTGATTGTGCAGACTCCTACAGAGGAATATCATTAGCATCATGCATTTTAAAAACATTAGAAAGAATGATTAAAAACAGGTTAGAATTTTGGTTAGAAACTAATAAAAAATTGTCCCCAACACAATTTGGGTTTAGAAAATCGCATTCTACAATGGAAAACTTAACACACTTAGTACTAGATGTATATAATTCATTTTCAAACAATAAATCGCTGATAGCTACATTTATAGACGTAGAAAATGCCTATGATAATGTTAACTTCACAATTCTATGTCAACAAATGAAGAAAATAGGATTACCAGATAACTTTTGTTGGAAAATATACAAACTATACTGTAACAGAATTCTCTATTTGCAAATTAACAACAAGTTAATAGGCCCTAGAATTGCAAATAAAGGTATACCACAAGGAAGTATATTAAGCCCATTATTGTACGCTATTTACACGGTAGACTTAGGGAAAGATATAATACGCAGTAATGAAGGCAAAATATTAAAGTTCGCTGATGATATCTGTATATATGTCGATCAAAAAGATGTTGACAAGGGTTGTAAAAAAATAAATGACATATATAATCGTTTATATGTGAGGATTTGTACCAAATAGGGCTATCTATATCAGTAAAGAAATCACAAGTATGTATATTTTCTAGGAAACAAAAACTTCCAACGTTCACAAAAATAAAAAACGCACAGTTTCCAATCCAATCTAAAATTAAATATTTGGGTGTAATACTTGATAGAAAAATGAATTGTAAAGAGCACATTGAGTACCTAATTACACGAGCTGAAAAAGGATATAACGCATTACGTGCAGTAAGCTATACAACCTGGGGAGCAGATGCAAATATATCACTACTCATGTACAGATCTTACATTAGAGCAATTTTGGACTATGGATGCATATTCTACAATCAAGCAGCCAAAACACACCTGAAAAAAATAGACGTGCTAGCAAACAAATGTCTTCGATTATGTATAGGAGCACTGAGAAGTACACCAACATCCAATTTAAGTATAGAGTGCAATGAACCTCCTCTAAATATAAGACGACAAACTCTTACTGAAAAGTTTATAATTAAAATAATTGCCAAAGAGAGTTCAATAGGGGATAAATGCCACACACTATTCTTATACGATCTCACCTGTGAATATTGGAAAAAGAAACAAACGTTACTATTCGTTGATAGTTATAACAACTTAAGACAAATTAAAAATAAATGATATATATCACGAATGTCACCAAATTTTGAACTATACCTAAAAAATATTCCTACTATTCAACCACACTATCTCAGAAATTATTCAATATATCCAGTAAACCTCAGAAATATTATGTTTAATGGGGATATAGAAATACTCTTCCCGCAGTATCATCAAATTTATACAGATGCCTCAAAACTTGAATGTAAAGTAGCTGCCGCCATATGGGATCCTAGAACGAAGTATAAAGAAGGAATAAGACTTGACGAAAATACTACAACGTTTACAGCAGAATTAATTGCAATATTGAGGGCAATGCAATATATTGCTAGAATTACAGACAACAAAGACAATAAATTTGTAATAATTACAGATAGTAAAAGTGTTCTCCTTAAATTGGGAAATTGGCAAGATGGTATGAACTATATATTTATAGACATTATAAAAATTCTTATTGACCTGAAATCCAAAGATACGCAAGTCGCATTTGGTTGGGTAAAGGCACACTGTAATATTCAAAATAATGAAATTGTAGATGGATTAGCCAAGAGTGCCACCGAAAAAGAACCTAATTGCTATTATAAACTAACATTAAATGATTCATTCGCGCATATTAAAAATACCACAGTCAAGAATTGGAAAGAATGGTACAACAAATCTAATAAAGGGCAATTTTATAAAAATATTCAACCAGATATTCCAACTAAATGCTGGTTTATGTGGAGAATTAGGATCAGCAGAACATATGATATTAAATTGTAAAATTAAAAAACAGGAAATTAATAATTTTATTGATCAAATTGTTAACTGTAGTAACATACAAAAACCTTTCAATTTACAATCACTTATTGTCAGTCAAAATATAAATACATATGAGATCCTAATTAAACACATTCTTAATATTAAACTAAAATTGTGAAAACCTATATTTAAGATTCCTTTATTTAACCCAATTGTGTACCCATTTTCCGTGGTCTAATCATGTTTGTGTCTTTTGCTCTGAAAGACCCCTGAGCAACTGTGTTCCTCGTTAATTCCTCTAATCATTAAAAAAATAATATAATAATAAATAATTAAAAATAAAATAAAAAAAAAATAAAAAAAAAAAATAAAAAAAAAGAATACAAAAAAATAAATAAATAGAAAAATAAATAAAAAAAATTATAATAAAATAAAAAAAAATGAAAAAAAAAAAAATAAAAAAAAATAATAATAAACAGCAAAAAATAATAATTATATACATGATTAAATAGCACAAAGTAATTAAAAATAAATACAAATGTAAAAAAAAATATTGAAGTGTAAATCATTGTTATCACGGTAGATAGTATGATATAATACATAGTCAATGCTTGTAAACATATGTCTCTAGAGCAAAATAAGTTCGGCTAATGGATTAAGTCCACAGTCAAGAAAACCAAGGACACACACACAAACACTAATTTTTTATTAAAATAAAAAATGACGTTTTAATAAACCTAATCTAACAAATTACGACATTTTAATAGATGATCAGCAATAAAATTTCATAATTAAATTTCCACCGATTTCATAAAATTAAATTTCCACCTTTGTCTGACCAACTTAGTCTCTCCTAGGTTTGACTAGTCAAAGGCCGAAACCGTAATTTATTTCGGGCTTTGACTAAGACCGTCAGTCAGACCTGAGGATTGCCTAGTCAAACCTAGGAGTGACTGAAATTCGGACTTTGACTATAACACATATTATGTCATTGTTGGCCTTATAGTGGCTTTATAAATTCTTGACTCCATCTCAGTGTTAATATGTCGGTTTCGCCATATAGTGTTATGGATGCATCCTGCCAGTCTATTTGCTTTTTGTACCTGATTTGGCACTTCTCAGTTTACTTTTGAATAACAAACGCTTCTTCTTCTTCTTAAAGTTCCCTCTCCTATCGGAGGTTGAATATCATAATGGCTATGGTCACTTTGTTGGCTGCTGCTCTGAACAGTTGTAATGAACTACAGTTAAACCATTCTCTAAGGTTCCTCAGCCAGGAGATGCGTCTTCTTCCTATGCATCTTCTTCCTTGGATCCTTCTTTGCATAATAATTATCAGCAATTCGTATTTTTCTCCTCTGGTAATGTGACCCAAATATTCCAGTTTTCTAGTTTTTATACTCTTCATAATTTCTAACTCCTTATTTAAACGTCGTAGCACTTCAACATTTGTAATCCTTTGAACCCACTGAATTTTCAATATTCTTCTGTAACACCATATTTCGAACGCTTCTATTCTTCTTATGTGTTGTCTCTTCAATGTCCAAGCTTCCATTCCGTATAGAAATATAGAAAATATGTAGCATCTTAGAGCCCCCAATCTGAGAGGCAACTGAAGGTCTTTGTTTGTAAGCAGTGTCTTCATTTTTATAAATGCTTGCCTTGCAGTTTTAATTCGGACTTTAATTTCTTTGCTTTGGTCATTTTTGTCATCGACCCAGGTTCCCAGATATAAGTATGTGTTTACTTTTTCTATAACAAACGCTGGTAGTCCAATATTAAATAAAGCACTAAAATAAAAGATATTAATTATTATACCTGTGCAAACATTACAAAGAGTAGACTAATTATTCTTAAGCAAATATTTATGAACACCCGGTAAAACAAAAACATACAAGTTCTAGTTAAATATACATATTTATTTATTGCAAGTGTCATAGAAAAGTGCAATTTCGAAAATATTGTCGGTATATAAATAAATTACACTTGAAGGATAGACACAGACAAACTATCTGAGTTGTTTATGTATCTGCACCAAGTGGGTCATGGGGATGGTTTATGAGGCGATTAAGTGTAATGCGTTCATTAGGATTAGCACGTTAAACTTTACTGCTCTTCATTCTAATTGGGATTGTATTTATAAATATCAATTTGGCGTCAAGAGTCAAGAGGATTGGAAATTGTGGATCAAAACAGACGCACAATAGTCGTTTAAATGTATGTATTGTTGTTAAAGCTTCAATATATCTCTACTAATACTTCTGGGGTCTAACCAACCAAATCCAACTAAATAGCCAATTTTAGGCAAAATCAGATTATAAAAAAATTATTTATCGTGATACCCTAGGGAAATTATGAAAACGGTTTAATATCTCGAGAAATAAACTTCCAAATGAAAAAACAAAAAACACATGTTTAGTATCATTTAAAAATCCATGTAATAGGACTAAACACGACCCCGCATCCCCACCCCCTGGGGATGGGGTGAGGTCAACTTTGAAATCTTAAATACATACCCACATTTTTTATTGCAGATTCTGATTCTTCAAAACAATCTTAAGAAACTGTATTCAGTACCTTAAAAATATGTTTGCAGACTTCAAATCTGTATGGGTTTCTGTTATTATTAAATCTAAAAAAAAATCAGATGATACATGTTTAGATTATTGGATGCTGCACGTGGTCCAGTTGGTGTCCGTTCCATCTGCTATTTAGCTGCCTTTTTGCCTCGTGACAAAATATTAATAATTTAAACGTTTTTTAACACTATAATAATATATAACTACTCTTCCCTTTAGATATACTTTAAAAGAGAATAATTAAGATCTAATCGTTGAGCTCTGATATAACCCTACTTTCACATGTACATAATTTTTCAGTTACTTTCACATTTATCCTAACACTAGTTGTAATTCCATGATAACTATACAGGGTGTCCCGAAAAGATTGGTCATAAATTATACCACAGATTCTAAGGTCAAAAATAGGTTGATTTAACCTTACTTACCTATATACAATAGTGCACACAAAAAAAGTTACAGCCCTTTGAAGTTACAAAATGAAAATCGAGTTTTTTTGATATATCGAAAACTCCTAGAGGTTTTTTATTGAAAATGGACATGAGGAATTTTTATCGCAGCAACATCTTAAAAAAAAATTATAGTGAAATTTGTGCACCCCATAAAAATTTTATGGGGGTTTTGTTCCCTTAAACCCCCCCAAACTTTTATATACGTTCCAATTAAATTATTATTGTGCCACCATTAGTTAAACACAATATTTTTAAAACTTTCTTGCCTCTTAGTACTTTTTTAATCAGCCAGTGTTTATCGAGATATTTTGAATATTTGTCGTATCCACCACATATTTGTATATGGTTAAGTATGATTATAGACACCTGTTAATAATCTGAAAATTTATTTATAACTTAAATTTTTTGGTATATTTTGAAAAAGAAGCTATATCTCGATAAAAGTTGACTTATCAAAAAAAGACTAAGAGGCAAAAAAGTTTTAAAAACACTGTGTTTAACTAATGGTACCACAATAATAGCTTAATTGAAACGTACACAAACATTTGGGGGGTTTAAAGGAAAAAAAAACCCATACATTTTTTATGTAAATATAGTAAAAAAAAGCCGCATCTCGATAAAAACTGGCTTATTGAAAAAATACTAAGAGGCAAAAAAGTTTTAAAAACGTTGTGTTTAACTAATGGTACCACAATAATGAATTAACTGGAACGTACACAAAAGTTTGGGGGGGTTTAAGGGAACAAAATCCCCATAAATTTTTTATGGGGTGGACAAATTTCACTATAATTTTGTTTTAAGGTGGTCCTGCCATAAGAATGATACATACCCGTTTTCAATAAAAAATCTCTGAGAGTTTTCGATATATTGGAAAAAATCGATTTTCATTTTGTAACTTCGGAGGGCTGTAACTTTTTTTATGAGCACATTTGTACTAAGGTAAGTTAGGTTCAACCGAACTATTTTTGACCCAAGAATGTGTGGTATAATTTATGACCATTCTTTTCGGGACACCCTGTATATTTCAACAATTTTATCATATATTCACTTAATGGTGGTGGTTTGACCCCCATTAACTTGTCGTTATCTCAAATTCCTCTTTTTCTTAAATATTACTACTATGCTAGTACTTTTTTGTTACAATTAATTTTGCATTATAGTCCAGTCGGGTTAGACGAATAACAGGCCTAACCTTGCATTAGGAGCTGCCCCAAACTTTATTTTTCTAATCTTTAGAGAGGGTCAATATTAGTATAAATTTAAAATCTCGACTGAATTCCACCGTTGCGTTAGCCGCCATCTTGATTTTAAACGAGAACCGTTTTTGCTCAATATCTCCGCCATTTACAATTTTTTCACAAAAAGTGTAGAAACTGAAATTGTTGAAAATGCGATTTTATATAATTTCATTTATTATAATTTTTTTTGTGCGGTCGATATTTTCCGAGTTATGAGGGGAAAATAGTGAGAGTTGGAGCATAATTATTGAATTATTGAATTATCTCGTTTATTATTAGTTTTACAACAAATATGTACCCATACAAAAATGAGGAGAATTAAATTCTACACAATTTTGGTCTCTTTCATTTTTTTGCTAAAATTAATATTTAAGGTAGTATGTATGCGGTAATGGCGCGAGCGTAAGACCGGATTGATTTTATAGCAATTGTTTTTGTTCAATATCTACGCCATTTCAACTAAAATTGTTCAAAATATAATTTCCTACAATTTCTGTTTAACAATTTTTTTCATGCGGTTGATATTTTCCGAGTTAGATGGGAAAATAATAAAAAGTGGTGGGGGGAGCATAATTATTGAATTGAATTTTGTTTCCGAGCTGCCACAAATTTTATAATTCTATCCTTTAGTAGAGATCAATAGTAGTGTAAATTTAAAATCTCGACTGAATTCCGCGGTTGCATTAGCCGCCATATTGATTTTAAATCAGAACTGTTGTTGCTTAATATCTCCGCCATTTTCAACTTTTCGACATAAATGGTGGGAAAGAAAATTGTTGGAAATGCAATTTCCCATAATTTCTGCGGCACAATTTTTTTATACGATCAATATTCTCCGAGTTAAGGGGGAAAATAATGGAAGCGGAGGGGAAGCATAATTATTGAATTGTCTCATTTATTATTAACTTTACGACATAGTTGTACATAAACAAAAATAAAGAGAATTATATTTTATACAATTTTTGAAACTTCCAATGAAACATCAACAAAACTAAATATATAAAAGACATAAAAAGACATTATATGCATTAAGTTCACTTAATTTTATTAACTAGCGGGTTTTATTGGTTGAATTTGTCTGTCGATATTTTAAGTTTTATGTCAGCTAATATATCGTGATGTTTCAACAATTTTTTTTTAATTTTGGACCCTGTTGGGGGGAATTTTCCCATTCCCCCCTTGCAGACCCGCCACTGGTTCTCTCGAAAAATTGTAGTAAATCGTAATTGCAACAATTTCAGTTCTTACACTTTTTGTCGAAAAGTTGAAAATGGCGGAGATATTGAACAAAAACAATTGCTACAAAATCAATCAGGTCTTACGCTCGCACTTTACCACATACGTACTACCTTAAATATTGATTTAATCAAAAAAATGTGCGGCATCAAAATTGTACAAAATTTAATTCTCCTCATTTTTGTATAGGTATATATTTGTTGTAAAACTAATAATAAACGAGATAATTCAATAATTCAATAATTATGCTACAACTGTCACTATTTTCCCCTCATAACTCGGAAAATATCGACCGCACGAAAAAAATTATAATATATGAAATTATAGAAAATCGCATTTTCAACAATTTTAGTTTCTACACTTTTTGTCAAAAAATTGAAAATGGAGGAGATATTGAGCAATAACCGTTCTCGTTTAAAATCAAGATGGCGGCTAACGCAACGGCGGAATTCAGTCGAGATTTTAAATTTATACTAATATTGACCTTCCCTAAAGATTAGAAAAATAAAATTTGGGGCAGCTCCTAATGCCAGGTCAAATTCTATCCCGACTGGGCTATTAGTTTTTATCTTAAATATTATATCCTAAACCCTATTATTTTAACTTCTACCATTTTGTGTGTTATATTTTTTGTTTCTGATATACCTATTTTTTATTTCGCTTCTTACTTCACTGTAGAGTGTAGAGCATAAGCAATTATTTTTTTGCTTACATTATCAATATTTATTATATTGCTCTGCTTACGTTGAGGTATACCTCTCCTATTTTATTTTCAAAATAAATATATATTTTTATTTATTAAGCTCAACAGGCCTTGAAGGCCTAGGGCAAAAATGAATACATTTCTGATTACATTTTATTTTATTCTTATAAATTTTATTTAATTACACTTCAGTCTTTTTATACACTCCTTCACCACCTCCCTCTATCTCCTTCTGTACAATGCTAGTTCTTTCCATCTCTCAATGTTTTTTCTTCAGGTCTTCGTACACACTGTCCTTCCATCTTTTTCTTGGTCTGCCTCTCCTTCTCTTTTGTATTGTTCTTCGTGAGAGTACCATTTTTGGCCCATCTTCTCGATGTGCCCCAAATATCGTATTCTCTGTGCTTTGATCGTCATCGTTATCATTGGCTCTTTTATACAGTTCTTCCAATCCTTTATTGGTTCTTCTTCTCCACTGATTTCTCCATCTTTCTAAAAGGTCTATTTTTGACTGTTTCAGCACTCATGTTCCGCATACGTGTATTACTGTACGGTTGTTCAGTAAGTTTTGGGGTTCGATAAGAGAGGGAGCTGCTACTAGCCTTATTTTTTTTTGGTATGTTGGCACACTCTTTGTATGAACGTATGTGAAGTTTTATTTCAATCTGTCAATTCATTATTTTTTTAGAAGCCATTTATTATCGATCGGTCACAGTATTTTTTACAAATGATATAATCAAGTATCGTACAGTGATTGAATTTTTATTTTTGGAAGGATTAAAAGCGAATGAAATTTATGAACGGATATTGAAAGTGTATAAGCACTCTTCGCCTTCAATTATTATAGTAGAAAGTGAGTTGCTCAATTTAAACTTGGTAGTTCAAGCCTTGAAGATGATCTACGTCAATAACGCCCAAAAACGTGATTTAGTAGAATCCCTAGGCATTACAGTGGGCAGCGTAAGCAATATTTTGGCCGAAGTATTTGGTTTCAAAAAGCTGTGGTCACAATGGGTGCTGCATTTGCTGACAACGGAACACAAACACATTCGAATGGGACTTTCTCAGCAATATTTAGGGTGTTTTCGAAAGGATAAAGTAGATTTTGTGTGTCGATGCATTACAATGGATGAGACGTGGTCTATCACAATGATTCTGAATAAAAACAAGAGGTTAAATATTGGTAGAATCTGATTTTTCGGGGCCAAAACGAGTTTGTGTCCAGAAATCGGCCAAAAAAATTTTAGCATCACTTTTTGGGATATTAGAGGAATTTTTGTGTGGATTACTTGCAAATTGACAAAACAATAAATTCTGGAAATTATTGTAACCTTTTAGACCAGCTGAAGGAACAAAATCGTAAAAAAGACCCTCTTTGCAAAAGAATAAAATCCTATTTCATCAGAACAATGCACCGCATATGAGCATTTTACCAATTGCTAAAATCCATGAAGTAAAGTTCGAATTGTTGGAACACCAACAAATTTGGTTCCATTCTTATCGAACCGCAAAACTTATTGAACAACCTAATAGTAGACCAAGAGGCAGTGCTGAAAAATCTATTTGAATTTACTAAAGCTAGATTTTTCACAGTTGATTACTGTTAGTGTGTAGAGAAACATACTGCGGTCGGTCAAGCGAAACGTAGAACAGGGGTTACTGAGAGGGTATCAAAGTTGCTTTCCTACGAAGGTAATTATTTCCATTTACTAAGGCTGAAAATCAGTACACGCATTCTAAATTAAATATAAATAGAAGTTATTATAGTCGATCAGTTGTATGACGGGACAGAACCGGTCGGTCGGCCCCAATAGTCGATTGAGGAAATGAAGCATTTTGGCTCGCAATTTTTTCGTCCAGCATGGATTTGCTTAAAAGTTTCACATAAGGTAGGGAATAGCTTAAGGATATTTTTCTATATCATGCCGCTATCATACGCTAAAACCTTGGGGTGGTTGCCACCCCATCTCGGGGGTGGGAATTTTTTATTACATTTTAACCATGTAATTAAATGGAAAAAGTGATTCTAAGAAAAAAATGTTTTTTACATTTTCTTCGTAAAACTAATATTTTTCGAGTTATTCGCGCTTGAAAATAACAGATTTTCGACGAAAAAATCGACTTTTTTAGAGGGTTTTTTGAGAATACCTCGAAAAATATGCATTTAATCAAAAAAACTGTGGATATCGAAATTGTATCTTTTAGTAACTCAAACCAAATTCTTTTCCTATAATATCTTTAAGACCAATAAAAACCGAGATACGGCATGTTAAAGGTTAGCTTTTTTCGTCAAATGCACAATTTGAAATATTCAAAGCCAAATAATGGGAAAAATTTGCATTTTTCGAGGAAAACTTAAATAATCTTTTTTAAGTATACAATTAGTTCTTTCAAAAAAAAAAAAATAATAAAAAGTTTTCTAGCATTAATATTAAGCGACTTATAATCAAAAAATGTCGGTACCTGCTTTTCTCTACGAAAAAAATCAGTGAAAACTTCCCCCTAACTACCTTTCTAATTCAAAATTGGTCTTCACGAAATATCTCCGAAAATACTGAAGATATGAAAAAAAATATAAATTACTAAATTGTAGCTTTTTTAATGATTAAAATTACCCTGTCCCAGATTTTCATTACAGTGAACAGTTAGCCAGATATAGCTGTTTAAAACCTCTATTTACCAGTAAACACCCCCTTATTCGAGCCTTTTAACCCCGCCCCAATTAAAAACTAAGGCATCTTACGGAATTTAATTTACACAGTCTTATAGCTTTTTAAAAATCCTACAAAATCATTTTTGAGGCGTCTCATTACTGAGAGGGTATCAAAGTTGCTTTCCTACAAAAATAATTAAATCCATTTACTAATTCTGAAAATCAGTACACAGTGAGATATAATATTTTTCCAAAATTAGGCATTCTAAATAGGTCAAACTCTTTGAGTGTATTGATAATATAAATATAAAAGGAACTACAGAAAGGTGAAGACCAATTTTGAAATAGGAAGGTAGTTAGGGGGTTGTTTTCACTGATTTTTTCGTAGAGAAAAGCAGGTACCCACATTTTTTTGATTATAAGTCGCTTAATTTTCATGCTAGAAACTTTTTATTATTATTTTTAAAGGTCTAATTGTATACTTGAAAAAATATTATTTAAGTTTTCCTCGAAAAATGCAAATTTTTCCCATTATTTGGCTTTGAATATTTCAAATTATACATTTGACGAAAAAAGCTAACTTAACATGCCGTATCTCGGTGTGTATTGATTTTAAAGATATTATTGGAAAAGAATTTGGTTTGCGTTACTAAACAATACAATTTTAATATCCACAGTTTTTTTTGATTAAATGCATATTTTTCGAGGTATTCTCAAAAAACCCTCTAAAAAAGTCGATTTTTTCGTCGAAAAACTGTTATTTTCAAGCGCGAATAACTCGAAAAATATTAGTTTTACGAAGAAAATGTAAAAACATTTTTTTCTTAGAATCACCCTGTCCATCGAATTACATGGTTAAAATGTAATAAAAAATTCCCACCCCCGAGAAGGTTTTAGCGTATGATAGCGGCATGATATTTATAGAAAATGATCCTTGGACTATTCCCTACCTTCTGTTAAAATTTCAAGTAAATCAATGCTGGACGAAAATATTGCGAGCCAAAATGCTTCATTTCCTCAATCGACTATTGGGGCCGACCGACCGGCTCTGTCATGTCATACAGCTGACCGACTATAATAACTTTTATTTATATTTAATTTAGAATGTGTGTACTGATTTTCAGCCTTAGTAAATGGAAATAATTACCTTCGTAGGAAAGCAACTTTGATACCCTCTCAGTAACCCCTGTTCTACGTTTCGCTTGACCGACCGCAGTATGTTTCTCTACACACTCACAGTAATCAACTGTAAAAAATATAGCTTTAGTAAATTCAAATAGATTTTTCAGCGCTGCCTCTCCGTCTATAGGTCTGATAACAGCCATAAATTCTGATTTTTGTTTTTCTTGATACCTACGTATTTGGAATTTCATTAATGGTCGTAATGCTCCATACTTTTATTTCCTTTAGCTATTCTTGCCTTTATCTCTCCTTCCTCACATTCCTCATCCTCATTTTCATCTATTTTGGATCCCAGGTAATTAATTTCTTTGGCTCTTTTGAACGAGTATGTTTTACCTCCATCTATTTGTACTATAATGTTATATTCTTTTCCTTTTTGGATCTCCCATTATCATATACTTCGTTTTTTCTTCATTTATTTTTTGGCCAATTTTTTGGCTTCTGTTATTATGTTCTTCATTAACTTTTGTAGTTCTTTCTTACTTATTGCTAATAGTGAGAGATCATCTGCAAACGTTTTGCATTGGTGTCCGTTTTTAATATCGTTTCTTGTATGTTTATTCTGCTTTTCCTGATTATTCCTTCCAATGTCAGATTGAATGCAGTTGTTGATAGTGGGTCTCCTTGTTTTAATCCTTCCTTAGTTTCAAACGTTTTTGAATGTATACCCTTTCCACGCTATTTCGTTTGGTGTATATTCCATCGTCATCTATACCATCCTGACAATTTTACTTGAATCAAAATTCTTTCATGAGTTCGTACATCTGCCGTCTGTTTACTGTGTCGCAGACCTACTTAAAGTCGATAAACAAAGCATATTAGTACTGTTTTATGTTCGTAATAGGTAGTTTGTATTTCTTTGGCAAATATTTGGTTCGTCGTTTATCTGCTGTTTCTAAAACCTGCCTGGTATTCTCCCAATATTTTTTCCGAACATTGATTAGCCTTTTGCCTATACTTAGTGCCAAGATTTTGTAAATTATTTCTAGTAATGCAATGCCTCTATAGTTTACGCATAGCATTTTATCACCTTTTTTATGTATAGGTAGTGTGACCAACTCCAATTCAGTCGAATTCGGGACACGACTGAAAAAACACCTAAAATCCGGGACATTTCAATGAAAAAGCCATTTTTTTTTAAATGTTATAGAACACTAATATCATGCTTGTATTGATGTAGGATGAATTTCTATTGTTTCGGAATCGTCTTTTTACAAGACGACAATTAAACTACAGAAACGAAAAAAAGTTAACAGTTTGAGTTTTCGTGGACTATAAAGGCGGAGATACATATGCGCTCTGCTCGGTGTGCGAGCCGCTCGCGCGCAGCGTATTCGTCAGATTAGTACGTGTTTTCAAGTGACGCACAAACGGCACGCACACGGCGCACCACGATCTAAATTCTGTCGGTTTTTCAACAAACGCTTTGATGGTTGGCAATACGTATTTGGACGGGTTTGCGAGTGGTTTGTTGGTTTTGGCGCGCATGAGTTGAATATTTGTTAGTAATGGAATGGTCGGAACTGTCGGAAGGAAATTGATGTTTACCGTGGAAAATCATTATTGTGGGATCCTCAATAAAGAACCATTTAATTTAAAGAAACAACTTAAATCCGATCTGAACGGAAATAGAAGCTGAAATAAAAAAATGTACATGCGGACCTTTTTAAAAAATGTTAGTTCATTGTTGTACTAAAAATAACATGTATTCAAAATAAGATTTATTATTTTATTTGGGCATAAGCCACAATTCGAGTTTGAAATCAAGTTTACTTGACCTTTCGACTTTCACTTCGGAAATAGTTATCAATATCAAAAAAACATTCATAAGCAGATATATATTATGTGTCACCGGAAAGCGAAATAGGTAACGCACGACTTGGAGAACCTATAGTTTTCTACTTCGTGTCTGGTGAAGCAACGCAGTTGAAACAAGCGGATATATTATAATTGTGTCACCGGAAAGCGAAAAAGGTATGGCACAACTTGGAAGACCCAATAGTTTTTTAACTTCGCTTCTGGTGAAGCAACAGAGTGGGAACAAGCAGATATATTATAATTGGGTCACCGGAAAGCCAAAAAGGTAACGCACAACTTGGAAGACCCAATAGTTTTCTAACTTCGCTTCTGGTGAAGCAACAGAGTGGGAACAAGCAGATATATTATAATTGGGTCACCGGAAAGCCAAAAAGGTAACGCACAACTTGGAAGACCCAGTAGTTTTCTAACTTCGCTTCTGGTGAAGCAACGGAGTTTGAACAAGCAGATATATTATAATTGGGTCACCGGAAAGCCAAAAAGGTAACGCACAACTTGGAAGACCCAATAGTTTTCTAACTTCGCTTCTGGTGAAGCAACGGAGTTGGAACAAGCAGATATATTATAATTATGTCACCGGAAAACGAAAAAGGTAACGCACAACTTGGAAGAACCTATAGTTTCCTAACTTCGCTTCTGGTGAAGCAACGGAGTTGGAACAAGTAGATATGTTATAATTGTGTCGTCGGAAAGCGAAAAAGGTAACGCACATCTTGGAAGAGCTTACAGTTTCCTAACTTCGCTTCTGGTGAAGCAACTGAGTTGGAACAAGCAGATATATTATAATTGGGTAACCGGAAAGCCAAAAAGCTAACGCGCAACTTGGAAGACCAATAGTTTTCTAACTTCGCTTCTGGTGAAGCAACGTAGTTGGAACAAGCATATATATTATAATTGGGTCACCGGAAACCGAAAAAGGTAACGCACAACTTGGAAGAGCCTATAGTTTCCTAACTTCGCTTCTGGTGAAGCAACGGAGTTGGAACAAGTAGATATGTTATAATTGTGTCGTCGGAAAGCGAAAAAGGTAATGCACATCTTGGAAGAGCTTATAGTTTCCTAACTTCGCTTCTGGTGAAGCAACTGAGTTGGAACAAGCAGATATATTATAATTCGGTCACCGGAAAGCCAAAAAGGTAACGCACAACTTGGAAGAGCCTATAGTTTCCTAACTTCGGTTCTGGTGAAGCAACGGAGTTGGAACAAGTAGATATGTTATAATTGTGTCGTCGGAAAGCGAAAAAGGTAACGCACATCTTGGAAGAGCATATAGTTTCCTAACTTCGCTTCTGGTGAAGCAACTGAGTTGGAACAAGCAGATATATTATAATTGGGTCACCGGAAAGCGAAAAAGTTAACACAGGGCTTGGAAGAACCTATAGTTCTCTAATTTCGTTTCTAGTGAAGCTACGCAGTTGAAACAAGCAGATACATTACAATTGTGTCACAGGAAAACGAAAAAGGTATCGCATGACTTGGAAGTACCTATAGTTCTCTAATTTTGTTTCTGGTTGTAGGAACAAGCAGATATATTATGGTAGGGGAGCAAAGTATGCTAAATGTGCAGTCACTCGAGCGCTTTGGGGACCTATTGGGTTGTGATTATTAGGTCCTAAAACCAAAAAAGTTAAGAAAAATTTTCCATTTTAGTGGGGACTTCCCATTTTTTAATTTAATTTTCCATTTCCAACAATCTTTTTTCCGATTATAGCGCCATCTATCCATAATTCAAAAAAATGTTTCGAATAAAAGTTGTTTATTTTCATACAAACAATCCAAATCTGCAATAAGAAACGGGGTCTACCATTTAAGATTTTAAAGTAACCCCCCACCTCACCTCCGTGGGGGGTCGTGCTTGGAACCATTCGATAGATTTTTCAAAAACATTGATAAAGTGTATTTTGCAGATTTTCGATATGATGTTTATTTTGCGAAAGATCGCGGGATTTGTATTTAAAATTTACCCCCCACCCCTCTCCGTGGGGTCTACTTTGGTATTTTTCGATAGATTTTTGAAAAATATTGAACACGTAGTTTTTAGTTTTTCAATCTGACGTTCATTTCGCGAAATATTCGCTTTTTTTGTGAAACTTTTTGACACCCATTTCCGTACGCCCCGCTCAAATCGTCATATTTTTGAAATATAGACTCTTTTGCATGTACTTAACTTACCTTATCTTAATCTGACAATTTCGAATATTTTAAGGATAGATTTTTTTTTTGGGCCCCCCTGAACGAACTCCCCTGTGTTAAGAGCCAATATATGGTGGAGGTACATTTTTCTCCCCATATGATAATCTGACGCGCTCGAGTAACTGCAAAAATCCCTGCTTGGGCTCCCCTACCATTATATTTGTGTTGCCAGGAAGCGAAAAAGGTAGTTCCCGAAATGTTCCCAAACTGTGGCTTATTCCACATAAAATAGTAAATTGCATAAGATGACACAAGAAAATAGTTTCAGAACAATACCAAAATAAGATGTAGTAGAAGTACAGGACAGAGCCATGATTATCTACAATTACTAAACGTTCGTAAGTTTCCTCTGGATCGTCAAAATGAAAAATTTTAACGAACAATAACCGCGCCACGAACGCGCGGCGCACACACGGCGCGGAGTTCGCGGCGCGGATATGTATTTCCGCCTTAATACCACGATATAAAATGTGGACGTTTTGGATCTGGTATTACCTACACTCTAGAAACTTTCGACCTTTTTTCGTCCCACCAATTTAATTTGATGTGAATTCGTACAAAAATAACGTATTCAAAATCTCAAAGTAAAATTTTACCAAAACGTTGAAAATTCCGAAGCTCGGAAGTCTTATCTGGGACGCCGGGACACGACTTCGTAATTCGGGCCATGGCAAACGGACAATTCGGACTAGTTGGTCACACTAGTAGGGCATAGTCTTGCTTTGGTCTACTCTTCTGGCATTTTGTATACTTCCCATATTATTTTTATCAGGTCATATATCAGTCAATCATTTGTGCCGATATTTGTAGAGAGGGCAATACCCAATACTTAACCTAAAGAACAGTAAACTGTGGGCAATTAATTTTTTTTTGTTTTGTTTAATTATTCGAACAATTTTAATTTTGTTGCTTTTTTCTTTGGGTTATTTATTTTTCCTATTATAACTTTTTTTAGCAGTGACGGTTTAAGGCATCATGGGGCCCTAGGCGGCCATAAGAAGTAGGCCCTTTTATACCGATTATTTACTTAAAACAAATTTACAGATACTTATGTTGTTTTGGGAAGTAGTTACTCCAAAAATAAATTACGACAATGTAAAAAAGATCATTTTTCTTTTTTTTTACATTTCGCAACAACTTCTCATTAAGAGCCCATAGCTAATATGCCAAAGAAAAGAGGGATATTGTGTCGATATGTGATTTTGCCCTGGGTATGAGTGCCACCTCTTCGGGGGTGAAAAAAGATACATTCAAAATAAGTGCGGAAATGAATAAACTGGTTAAAGTAACTTTTGTTCTATCGAGTTTTTTCACTAAATCAATATTTTTGAGTTATTTGCGAGGGAATATGTTCATTTTTCAAAAAAAATTAAGTATTTTATCGAAAAAATATTCTTAGGAAAAATATAGCGTATACAAAATTTAAAAAAATGGTGTATGTGTGAAGTATGTAGACCTATAAGCAGAACTGGAGCTAATGAAAAGTAGATTCTTATTCGACAAATTCTCGGTGAAAAATCATCACAACTTTTTTAAAGTGTTAAAAAAAGTTTTGTTTTTGTTTTTTTTTAACAAGTTTCAAGTATCAAAATTAAGCAAGTAAATCTTAAAATAATGTTGATTCTTTTTTTGGCAAAAAAATCTTAAATTTATGAAAATCTTGAAAAAACTTATAAGTATTTTATTTATATGATCTGTAAGTTTCACCGGTTCTCAGTGCTTATATTTCAAAACATTGCTATTTAAAGTAAAACAAATGTTTTGGAAGTTTGAAAAAAAAATTGTTTTTTTTAATTAACTAAAAATTATTAGTGGTACCAAAAATCTTAAAGAGTAAAAAAATGTAGGTTTTGCTTTTATAAATATTTTAGATTTTTGCTTTTTTCGAAGATAAAAATGGGTTAAGATATGACTGTTCAAAATTTTCATACCATTGGTAGAGAGTTTTTCATTTATTAAAAATTAATAAAATTAAATGAAAATAGCTTCTATCCTTGTGGGATCGGTACTCACCGGAGGGACCGCAGACGTTCGGATACAATTAGCGTTTCTTTGCAAAAACAATGACGTATTTGCTAAGTAACAAGACACTTATTCAACACACACACACACTACCCATTACACTAGGTACCTGATTGGAAAAATTCACTGTACCATTCCATTGGCCATATAGTTGTCGAGGCATTAAGCCAAATCAAAAAAGTGCATACGCTCGTGATTAGTGACTTGTTCAAGCCCTTTCTACTACAGCCCTTTTATAAATAAGCACTTTACTCTTATAAAACTTACAGAGCATATAAACAATACATAAGTAGTAAAGTAGCTTGTGAAGCGGTAAGGATTCATTTCATTTGGGATGGTAATTAGACGGTTATTTTCACCAGTTTTTTACCCAAAAAATGTGATCAACTTTATTCTGAGCGCATCTTGCTTAATTTTTAAGCTATAAATAAAAAAAAACAAGAGTAATAAAACAAGTTTTCAGTGAAAAGTGCTTCATTTTTTTTATTATTTTACGTTGAAATATTCGATTTCGAATTTGACGAATAAGAACCTACTTTTCATTAGCTTCTTCTGCTTCTACTGTGTCTATACAGACTAAACACATACATTTTTCAATTTTTTAAAAGCTCTATTTTTGCTAAGAATATTTTTTCGATAAAATACTTACTTTTTGAGTTATTTGCGAAAAACCGTCCAAAATCTAAAAACGTGTTATTTTTTGTTGAAAAATGAAGATATTCACTTGCAAATAGCTCGAAATATATTGACTTGAAAAAACTCAATCGAACAAAAGTTGCTTAGAATTAGTCAGCTTATCCACTTCCGGACGTATTTTGACAGTATTCACCCCCCGAGAAGGGGTGGACTCAACCGTAGAGCAAAAACACATATTGGCACAATATCACATTTTTATTTGACATGTTAGCTATGCTTATACCAAATTTTATGTCAATCCAAGCTCTTGTTTCAAATCCAAAGGTTCTTTAAAATCCGGAGGTTTTGCAATATTTTACCGTGAATGGACTATAAGGCCCATCGGTGGGTAGAAATTGAAAAAAAAACGTACCATACCTAAATAATTACATTACCAGCTTCTAAGCGAAATTTACTTGCAAAATTGATTACCAAATTGAGGGAATGGTTAGAACATTATAAAAATGCCTTTGAAGATAACTGCTTAATTTGTCTTGAAGTCGGTTGTATTTTCCTGATATTTGATAGAAGACAAAGCAAAAAACTGAGTTTGATTGGGAATCATAAATTAACCATTCTGTTTTTTTTTTGTCGCAATTAGTCCTATTTGATTTTTTTAACATTTAAATTTTATTTTAAATTACTGCTTAAATAATTCAATATTACTCACACATGGAACCCATTAATTATTTGAATTCAATATTAATTAATGCATTTGTGTGGGTTGCGGGCCCCATCAAGTGCCCGGACCCTAGGCGGCCGCCTAGTCCGCCTAATGGTTAATCCGGCATTGTTTTTTAGTGTTTTAAAGAAACGATTTCCTCATTATTTAAACGACTTAGCACCTACAGAATTAAAAAATATACAAAATGCGAATATCCGGACTTTTTGACCAGGAGTGTAGAATATTATCTCCCGGTTTGCTTTCCATACAACTAAAACAATTCGTTCCTTCAGAAAATAATATTGATTGTATGAGGTTAATAACCCCACCAACATGAATGCAACACTTAAAACAAAATAAATGTCCTAATTAAAATACGTTCCAGACTTGAGATTTAATACTATCAATTTAACTTAAGGCTTACATTGTTTACTTTGAAACAATTTATAGGCTAAGAATCTCAGTGTTATAAATACTTTAATTATTTTAGTTTAGTTTAAAAGGATACGAGGCAGCATTTAGTAAACTTTATCAAACATACACAATTTAAATAATTCAAAAACAAATAGAAAATAACAATAAAACACTAAAAAACTTTGTTTTTCTACGGCCGTGCTAAAAGAGCCACTTTCACGCACCCATTGCTTTTCCGAAAGTTGCACTTTCCCGACCGGCGTCCGTGCACGCGGCGTGCGGGAAAGTAAAATACCTCGTAATACGGCATTATAATATATTATAATACATGCAATAAACTAATATTTAGATATTATTTACTAATTTATTTCAAATTTTTCTTATTGTGTTCATGTTTTAATGAAATTAGCGCGATTATTTCATTTATAGGAGATTCTGACCAATAGAAAGCTACAGAAATAAAAATTAAAGAGATAATTTTTGATAATATCCCGTCGTCAAGTATATTACGTCAGATGCCCTTCGCTGCTACGAAAAAATACATTCAGTGACATTAATTACAATTAATGTTTTAAAAATTATATGTGGTGACTTTCAACCGTCGAACATTTATAACAACTGTTTGTTTAATTGTACTAATTTGTACTAACATAAATAAATTACAATAAAATTTTGGTTTTGAACAGTTTTATTCATGAAATAATCGCAGCAAATTGTACTCGATCTCTAAAATTATAATCGAATTTTTGCCCTCGTGACACTTTGACATAATTTCACTCCTTTCGGGTCGTGAAATTAAAAAACTGTCAAAGTGTCACTCGGGAAAAATTAGATAATTTTAGAGCTCTTGTGCATTACTACTGTTTATTTCATTCAGAGGAGATTCTGACCAATAGAAAGCTACAGAAATCTAAATTAAATTGATAATTTTTTTATAAATATATTACGTCAGATGCCCTTCGTTGCTACGAAAAATACATTCAGTGACATCAATGACAATTAATGTTTTAAAAATTGTAAAAGTGATGACTCTCAACCGTCAAATATTTATAACAACTGTGTGTTTAATTGTACTAATTTGTACTTACATAACCAAATTACAGTAAAATTTTGGTTTTGAACAGTTTTATTCATGAAATAATCGCAACAAATTGCACTCGATCTCTAAAATGAATATAGAATTTTTGCTCTCGTGACACTTTGACAAAATTTCACTCGCCTTCGGCTCGTGAAATTAAAACTGTCAAAGTGTCACTCGGGAAAAATTCAATAATTTTAGAGCTCTTGTGCAATTACTACTGATAATTCGATGAAATAAAATTATTTTGACATAATATTTAAAAGTCAGATCAGTAGACAATTACAATGGTTTTGAGTCGTCGTCATGGAAACCAATATCGTCGTCGTGGTAACCCATTATATTGAAAGTTTGGTTTTGACAACCTTGTCAAAGAATTCATTTGTGTATTTTCACTTCTAAATAAAAAGTGATATAATTCTATTTTTTGTGGCTTTTTTTCAAACGTACGGCCCTAGAAAACATATTGTTCCTAACTCATGCGGAAAGTGTCTTCTCCGCACTCGACTGCTTGCCCGAACTCCGCTATCGCGTCGTTCGGGTCAACGGCAGTCTCGTGCGTGAAAGTATCACTTTCCGCACTAGTTAGGAAAATAACTATTTTCTATGACCGTTCTAAAACAGCCACTTTCCCGCACGCATTTCGTTTCCGAAAGTTGCACCAGTGCGGGAAAGCAAATTTTCCCGCACTACTGCGGGAAAGTAGAGTACCTTGTAATATGGCTTTATAATATACAGGGTGTAATAAAAATACAGGTCATAAATTAATAGTACATTGTTTACCGGGTAGGAAAAGCTTAACATTCCTGGACGACTGTGAAGATTGCTAAGTCGAGGCGCAAGCCGAGACTTAGCAACACAGAGTCGAGGAATGTGGCTTTTCCTACGAGGTAAACATACTATTTTTCCGCAAATCGTTTAAAATTCAACAGATATTGATTGATTTAAAAAAAACGCGATAATTTTATTCCCAAATAAATGGTGCTTTGAAATTCCTAATAAAATTACTTGGGTTACTATGGAAACGTATTGAGGTTGAATTGTCAAACTTGACGCTTATAAATTTAATTGCTGGTGTTCTCGAAAGTAAAATGATAAGTGATGATGAAATTTCCATTCCTGGGACTCCTCCAGAGCTGGTTGAGGCAGTGAATACTGCTTCATTAGAATTATTGCCAAAGAAATCAAGAGAAAAGTACGAAAATGCATACAGACGTTTTATGGATTATTAATAATTTTCTATCATTTAGGTAGAACACTAACAACTGTACGGAAATATCATTTCCTTACAGTAAGGAAATGACATTTCCTTACAGTAAGGAAGTCCTGACTTTTTCTTCAAGAAATTTTGACAGGAATGTCAAAATTTCCTGGCGATTTGCGGAAAATCACATATTCTGGGACCAAAAATAGTTCGATTGAATCTAACTTACCTTAGTACAAATGCGTACATAAAAAAGTTATAGCCCCTTGAAGTTACAAAATTAAAATCGATTTTTTCCAATATATTGAAAACTATTGGAGATTTTTTATTGAAAATGGACATGGGGCATTCTTATGGCAATAACATCTTTAAAAAGGATAAAAGTGAAATTTGTGCACCCCATATAAAATTTATGGGGGTTTTGTTCCCTTAAACCCTCCCAAATATTTGTGTACATTCTAATTAAATTATTATTGTGGTACCATGAGGCGGCACACATAGTGGAAGCGGTTTCCGCTTACGGGCAAACCGCGCGGATCTCGCGCGCGGGTTTGGTAACACAGTGAAGACGGGTAAAAGCGAGAGAGATCGTTCAAAGGGTACCCCCCGTTAAGATAGGCAAAATGCCCTCACTCCCAGAATTCAATTTTGTTAATTTTTTTACTTTCTATGCAACTAAAAAATAAGATAACGCGGATTTTTAGCTCGCCACCCCCCTTACCCCTCCCCCCACAGCCAAAAACGTAGATTTTTAGAATTAATTTTTTTTAGTTGGGTTGCAATTGATTTAAAAATTTCAAAAAATTTACACGTGTAGCTGAGGCTTTCACAAAACATGTCCATTTTTTATGGACCCATGGGTCGAGTGTACATAACCTCAAATTTTTTTTTTAACTTTTTTAAAACCTATAACTTTTTTTCGGAGAGAGCTACAGGTCCATTTTTTTTTGCATTTTGTGTATTTTATCAAAAGCTATGTATCTGATTTTTTTCAGATTTTTCTGTCAGGTGCGCCATCTTGAAAAATCAAGAAAACTGTTTTTTTAGGGGGTTTTTGGGGATTTTCTCCATTTTATAGACTGCAACATAGATCAACTCAAGGTTTTATTAATAGATTATGTATAATTTAAAATAACTGAGTATATTAGGATATTCAAAAGTTGGGCGAAACACTTTTAAACCCCCCAAAATCCATGTTTTTTTAAAGTTTTGTAAGGATTTTTGCGGGTCTAATTATATTTTTTGTGGTCGATACAGCCTGAATATTTTTTTAATTTTTATTACGTTCTATATGATTTTAAAAAATAGGAGTCACTGTAATTTTAGCCCACTTCCCCTATTCCCCCTCCCCCACAGCCAAAAATGTCAATTTTTCGATTTTATTTTTTTTTTAAGTTGGTTTGCAATTACAAATGTTATTCTGAAGCTATTTCTTTGTGGCATTCTTGTAATTAACTATTCTAAATGGTCATTTTTTTTAGTTAAATTGTGTAAATTTAATAATTAATAATTATTAAATTATAATTTACAAAAAATTCACACGCATAAGCTGAGGCTTTTACAGATCATCTATTTTTATGGACCCGAAGGTCGAGTGTACATATTATAACCTCTTTTTTTTTGTTTTTAATAGGTACGTATATTTTTTTGGTGATGGCTGCATGTCTATTTTTGTGTTTTGTGTATTTTATCAAAAACTATATTTCTGACTTTTTCAGATTTTTCCGTAAGGTGCGCCATCTTCAAAAATCCGCAAAACTGATTTGTTCGGTGCTTTTTAGGGATTTTCTCCATTTTATATACTTCAAAATAGATTCACTCAAGGTTTTTTTTATAGGTTATGTAGGAATAATTTGAAATAACTGAGTTTTTAGGTATATTTTATATAATTTGCTATTGAATAAACTTAAAAACCACCTGCTAGTTTTCACAATCATAAACTTGCCAGGATGACACGTTCCACAATTAAAATTACGTTTTACAATTAAAACTTCCCCTGTTTCCATACCTACGTCAAAGTTTGTCCGACTAGATACCATTAACGCGGGATCCAGGCTTAATATTTTTTGAGATAAATACAGCCTGAATATTCTTTTTTTCGTTTTTTTTTACGTTTGATGTGTTTAAAAATAAGCCTTAGCTCAATTTTAGCCCTCCTCCCTCTCAACCTGCCCAATAAATCATCATTTTTTCGTTTTCATTTTTTTTTTCTCAGTATATCTGTTGCTTAGTTTGTCCTCAAGTAAACTACATTTAACAAAATAATTTCAAATTTTTGCAATATTTTTGTATAAAGTAAATATGTCATTGTGATATCTTTTAGGTAGGATACAAAAAACCAAAATAAAACAGAATAATCAATTTAAGAAAAATACATTATTTTAATATATCATACTTCTTGTCGTTTTGTGAATCAAAACATTTTGTTCTTTGTTCATTAGTTTGTATTTAGTAGGTACCCTAATATTACCTTACATTATACATATTGTAATTATTCAAATATGTGCTTGTACCATCTACATAACCTATATCTCTGCTCTGCCTATTAAAATGTCATTTTGCTTCACGTTTACTGCCACGTAAAACACCATAAAAAGAATAAAGAATGTATTACCAAAGAATATATAGCTTCGTATATACCCTTAGCGTATTCGGAGAGTATATTCGTTGGTATTACACTTTACAGTTCTAAAGTCTTCATCGCTGTCTTCGTCTATTACAGGTATAACATCTGTATTGTCAAAGAGTTTTGTAAGATATTCTGCTGGCTTGATGATTTTTGTAAAATATCTTCCATGCGATAAATATCATATTATGGCAGCTACATGCGAACAACAGCCTATGGTTATGTTGCCGTTTCCGCAATTCACATCTACAACAGTATCTATCGTTTAATGTTTTCCAAACCATCTTCGTTTGGCTCATATTGCAAATAGTCCATGCTGTATGCTTGTCCCCATTAGGTAAATTATTCCGATTCATTTTTTTGCACAAACTTGCTCAAAAACAGGTCCTTATAACAAATCCACAAGGTGAAAGGCAGTACAGCGGTCGGAAAATTGTTTAAACAATTTTTTAAACGAATTCAAAAAATCAATTTTTTCACTTAGGACAAACTTGTTTTAGATTCTCTGGATCAACCTGAGCAAAAAAGGCCTCTTGTGATTTTTCTATAAAATTAACTGTTGTCGAGTTACATGCAATTTAAAATTTGAAAAACGCGAAAATAGCCATTTTCAAGGCTTTAACTCGATTAAAAATTATTATTATGAAAGTCATAAAGTGACCAACTCAAAGTTTATATGTTTTCGTTATAAAAGGTTTGTATATTGTACACTCGACCTACGGGTCTAAAAAAATCGATATGTTTTTTAGAAGCCTCATAAAATTTTTAAATTAATTGCAACTTAACTAAACAAAAAAAAATAGAAAAATTGACGTTTTTGTGGGGGCAGGGGAGGGGGTGGTGGGCTAAAAATGCGATTAGTCTTATTTTTTAATCACATATAACGTAAAAAAATGAAAAAAAATATTCAGGCTGTATCGATCTCAAAAAATATCATTAAGCCCGCAAAAACCCTTACATAACTTAAAAAAACATGGTTTTTGGGGGGGTTTAAAGGTGGTTTGCCCAATTTTTGATAATCCTAAAATAGTTATTTCAAATTATACATAATCTATTAAAAAAACCTTCAGTTGATCTATGTTGCAGTCTATAAAATGGAGAAAATCCCTAAAAACCCCCTAAAAATACAGTTTTCCTGATTTTTCAAGATGGCGCACCTAACGGAAAAATCTGAAACAAATCAGAGAGATAGACTTTGATAAAATACACAAAATGCAAAAAAAACTGGACCTGTAGCCCCCTCCAAAAAAAAGTTATAGGTTTTAAAAAAGTTAAAAAAAAATTTGAGGTTATGTACACTCGACCTACGGGTCCATAAAAAATAGACATGTTTTGTAAAAGCCTCAGCTACACGTGTGAATTTTTTGAAATTTTTAAATCGATTGCAACCCAACTAAAAAAAATGATATCTAAAAATCTACGTTTTTGGCTGTGGGGGGAGGGGTAAGGGGGGGTGGCGAGCTAAAAATCCGCGTTATCTCATTTTTTAGTTGCATAGAACTTAAAAAAAATTATAAAATTGAATTCTGGGAGTGAGGGCATTTTGCCTATCTTAACGGGGGGTACCCTTTGTCAGTTGCGTCTACTACTTGTAGCAAAATGTCGTCTTCCGATGATTCCGTTTCCTTCCTCTAGATTATGTTTTGACTAAACTGAAAAGAAAGAGAGTTGGTGTACATCCTATTAATCGAGAAAAATTAATTTATGGAGAATATCATCATCTAGTTCAAAAATTAAAGAAGATAATGAACCATTCTTCCTGAATATGACTTTTAATTATATTTTGGAGAAAGTGGAGTATCGTTTAACTAAATACCAACTGGTGTAATTTACATAAATACATATTTACATATTCATTGTAAAATCACTGAACTCGCGCGACAAAAAGACGGAAAAAACTAAATTCTCATTCTAGTAAAAGCGGTCAGGCGGGTTAAAGCGTTTGGCGCGCGCGAACCTGCTTTGACTATGTTCGTGTACATTTAAACACGTGCATTCATTTTGAAAACGTTTAAAAGCGGGTACGCGCGGTTTAACCGTAAGCGGAAAACGCCTCCACTGTGTTCGCCGACTTAGTTAAACAAAATGTTTCTAAAACTATTTTGTCTCTTTGTAATTTTTCGATAAGTCAGTTTTTATCGAGATATTTGGAACATTTGTAAAAAACACAAATTTTTACATGGTAAGTAGATTATAGGGACCTGGTAATAATATGAAAATTTTTATTGTGAACTTATATTTTTTAAGTATATTTTGAAACATATTAATATCTCGATAAAAAATCGTTTATCGATAAAACACTAGGAGGTTTATAAAAGCTTTAAAAACATTGTGTTTAACTAATGATAACACAATAATAATTTAATTGGAACGTACACAAACATTTGGAGCATTTAAGGGAACAAAACCCCATACATTTTTTATGTAAACATATTAAAAAAGAAACTGCATCTGGATAAAAACTGACTTCTCGAAATAGTAATACAGGTAAAAAAGTTTTAAAAACATTGTGTTTAACCAATGGTACTTCAGTAATAATTTAATTGGAACGTACACAAAAGTTTGGGAGGGTTTAAGGGAACCAAACCCCCATAAAATTTTTATGGGGTGAACAAATTTTACTGTTATTATTTTTTTGACATATCCCTACCATAAGAATACCACATGTCTGTGATATACTTAAGTGATGTATTTTACAACGTTCCTTCATATTAAAGTCTCTAGCTGAATAGTGTGAGGATTGGAGAGCTGTTTGGCTCAAGTTGGTCATTCAGAATTATATCTGTATTTTTTTAATTGATTAATATTCATAGATTCTAATAAAAATAGCTTTGATAGAAGAATTTGATACTGTTCATTAAAGGAATGATTACGATCTAGAAATCTAGAAGGTAAAGCGCGTACGTAGAATCTGTTTTTCTATTATTGAAAGCCCCTTGGTGTTCTGCTATGCTTTTATCAAAGGTTTTGCAAGTTTGACCGATGTAACTTTTTGGACAGTTATCACATGTCACTTTATATACACCACGCTGTAATTGCTTTTTCTTTTGGCTTTTATTGTTCTTAGTACATATGTTTGGCTTAAGTTATTTAATCTGAAAAAGTTTAACTTTATAGATAATAATAATGCATAATGAATTTTGTGGAAGCATTGAAAACAAAAGTTTTCAGTGTTTTATTGTTAAATAAAACGAATTTCCGCCAAATAACGGTCAAAACGGGCCCAAATCAATGCTAAAGTGTTACGTTTGGCCTATGCTCTTGTACGGAATGGAAGCATGGACGTTAAAGGTCAGTTCCATTAACAAACTTAAAGCCTTTGAAATGTGGTGCCTGCGTCGAATGCTTAGAATGTCATGGACGGACAGAGTCTTTTCAGAGAAAAAAAAAAAGGTTCTTTTTTTTCGCTACTTTTTGCGAAAACAAAGCCTCTCTTCTTCCCTTGTAAAAAATTATCTAAATAAAATATTTCCCAATGGATAAATTCGACGATGCTATTGATTGGCCAGGCAGATTACCATACCTTACGACGTTGGATTTTTTCTGTGGTGCTTTCTCAAGAGGGACATATACCGCAGCCAACTAGCATTGCAGATCTCAGAGAAAGAATAACAACAGAAATAAAAGTACTTCATCTGAAACTGTAAATATAGTTACAGACAATTTTTATATCCGAATGACTTATTGCGAACAGTCAAGTAGAAAATATTTTCAATATTTCTTTTAATGTTGTTTAATGAAAAAAATCAAGTATTGTTTTCATTCAATTTTGTAAAAAGTAAAAACGTTGAATTATCCACGTCGAATTATCCATAAACACTCCTCCGCCATTATACCAGTAGAATGACAAATGAGGTGTCGAATGAAAGATTATAACTTAAGGATGGTTCTAAAGGTGAGGAATTTGACCTAGGACTTCCGGTTTTAGAAATGCGACTGGAAGTACTGTTTTAAAGTCGCCGGAATAGTACAAGCGATATATTATTCGAGGCGTCTTAGCAAGACGAGAACAAATATATTGTTCTAAAGCTATTTCCCTGTGGCGTTTTTACAATTTTAATTATTTATAATGGGAAATAAACCACAATATTATTAAAAAATGATTTTTATTAACGTTTCGACGCCCAAATCGGGTGCCGTTGTCAAAATACAAAATACTACTAACATAAACAAAAATGTTATTGCTTAGTAAAAAAATTCAATAACATTCAAAACAACCAACACATTGAGATCTATTCTATCTAAGATTAAACCTAACAATAAACAAGAAAGGACAAAGAATTGTATTTATAAAATACCTTGTGAATGCGAACAGTTTTATATAGGTGAAACATCAAGACCATTAAACGTTAGAATAAGTGAACATCAATCTTATATTAAAAATAGAGAGTTTGATAGATCTCAAATATGTCAACATGCATGGGATAATGAACATAGAGTTCAGTGGAGAGATTCAAGTATAGTCCTGAAAGAAACAGATAGTAAAAAGGGAAAAATCAAAGAAGCGGCTCTAATTATGCTAAACGAAACCAATTGTGTCGCAAATTCCTCGGTGGAATGCAGTAGGATGTGGATACCCATACTGAAAGAGGAAGTCAATAGAAAGAAAATACCACAATTAGTAAGTCAATAGTCGAGTTAGTGCATATTTTATATTTTAGTATTACTTATATATACATGTATTATTGATATTATTTATAATTTAAACAAAATTATAGTAAAGTCAGAATTTGGTATTAATTTTGAGAGTAAATTAAATGTAAGACCAAATACTTACGATGTCGGGATAGTATCACGAGGTTTTTCCTGGTTTTCCTTCGCGATTTACTATGAGATCTCTAACGCGAGAATTTTAATGTCACCGTTGCATGTGGTTGTCTTTTTAAAGACAGATGACATGCTATGATTTTTTTGTGATGGATATTCTTGAGTTGGGGTTGATTTCATGTAATCGAATGAACTATCTTTCAGTAAAGTCGTCCCAGGAACGCAACTCATAAATATTGGCAATATCATTTTAAAGTCTTCTACTTTAAAATGTATCATATGTATCTGAATTGCCGATATAAATGAGTCAAATTAAATAAATTATTAGAAGAATTTTTTTACTAAGCAACAAAATTTTTGTTTATGTTAATAGTATTTTGTATTTTGACAACGGCACCCGATTTGGGCGTCGAAACGTTAATAAAAATCATTTTTTAATAATATTGTGGCTTATTTCCCATTATAAATAATTAAAACAAATATATTATACCTCCGGTTTAATAACTGCCTGTTCGTCTGGCCGCGAGTATAACTTATCTGTTATTAATACAGATATAATGACAAGTGAGGTGTTGAATGAAAGCTTATAACCCAAGGAAGGTATTAAATATGAGAAACTTGACTTCAGACTTCCGGGATTTTTAGAGTTGCAACCGGAAGTACCGTTTTAATGTCACCGAAATAGTATAAGCGATGTATTATTCGACGTACATTAGCATGATGAGAACAAACGTATACTTTTGGATTTTATATAATTTCCGGTTAAAAAGTTCTAACCGGAAGTGCCATATTATAGTCACAGAAATAGTATATGTGACATATAAATCGAAGCGTATTTGAAAGTCGAGCTTGAATATTTAGTTCTGGATCTGAAGTCATTTCCGTTTAAACAGCTATGACCGAAACTTTAGTAAAAATGATTCAAAATTAGTGAAATCGTATGTCAATCTACACAAAGTTACACGAAGAGGTCAACTATCGACTTCCTGTTCTACTTTCGGTCACATTGGGTGAAAACCCTAGGACTTACGAAATCCAATTACTGGTTTTTTCATTTATTTACCTATAAAAATTATAAGACATTTCAGAATTCCACTCTGAATTATTCATGTTAACCATAAATATTATGTTCTTTGAAGTCACATTTTAAAAATGTAAAACGATTTAGATCTATAACCTAATAGTCTAAGAGCTAGTGAACCCTCCGACTAACGGTCGTCCTGTAGGGCTAGAAATTTGTCTAGTGATAATTCATAGCACACCAAGGCTAAAAATCATGACCTGGCAGGCATCAGCCGTGCACGTGTATCTACCAGGTGAATCGAAAAGTGCATAGTTTAGGGGTAAAATAAACTTTCTCCTGTAAGTTTTAAATTTAAGTATGTGTTTGAGTAAGTCATTTAGAAAAAGTGTGTACAATGACAGGCGATTCTGAAGAGCATAAGACCTTGCCAGGCGAGGGGAAAGATTAGGGGTTTTTTCTAAAATTATTTTTTTTGCATCGAACAATTTTTTTTTATTTTTTTGAATCATTCCAAACAGAAAAGGTCTTTAGTGATTTTTCTCTTAAGTTAATAGTTTTTGTTATATAAGCGATTGAAAATTTTGAAACTTGCGAAATCGGCCATTTTAACCCTATATCGGACATTTATCTAAAAATTTCAAAAGTTGCCAAGGTAGGTAGATATTCTTTAAACATTGATTGATGAAATCCCAAAGAGCTTTTTACAATACAATATCAGAAACCCCTTTGTTTTTAATTGCTAATCAAGCGGGCGCGACACTGGAGTATAAAAGTGAGGACGTTTGAGTTGGCATAAATTCATTATCTCGAGAATGGGCAATTTTCAAGAGAAATCTTCAGGCAGGTCGATTTTTATTTTTAAATTAGGACTTTTAGCCATACGTATAATACTAGTGATGTCATCCATCTGAGTGTGATGACGTAATCGATGATTTTTTTAAATGAGAGCAGGAGTTTTGTGATAGCTCATTTGAAAGGTTATTTAATTCTTTATTCACTTGTATAAACATTGATGTAATTATTTATACAGGGTGTACAAAAAAAAAGTTTTAATAAATTAACTTTGATTAAATTTGACAAAGAGAAGAAACATTTTTTTGTACACCCTGTATAAATAATTATGGTAATGTTTATATTACTGAATAGAGAATTAAATAATCTTTCAAATGAGCTGTCACACAATCCCTACTTTTATTTAAAAAATCATCGATTACGTCATCACGCCTAGATGGATGACGTCACTAGTATTATATATATGCCAAAAAGTCCTAATTCAAAAATAAAAATCGACCGGTCTGAGGATTTCTCTTGAAATTTGCGCATTCTCGAGATAATGAATTTATGCAAACTCAAACGTCCTCACTTATACTACAGTGTCGCGCCCGCTTGATTACCAATTAAAAGAACAAAGGGGTTTTCGATATTTTATTGCAAAAAACTCTTAGGGATTTCATCAATCAATGTTTAAAGAATATCTACGTACCTTGGCAACATTGAAATTTTTAGATACATGTGCGATTTAGGGTTAAAAATGGCCGATTTCGCAATTTTCAAAATTTTCAATCGCTTATATAACAAAAACTATTAACTTAAGGGAAAAATCACTAAAGACCTTTTCTGTTTGGAATGATTCAAAAAATCAAAAAAAATTGTTCGATGCAAAAAAAAATATTTTAGGAAAAACCCCCAATTTTTCCCTCGCCTGGCAAGGTCTTATGCTCTTCAGAATCGCCTGTCATTGTACACATTTCTTCTAAATGACTTACTCAAACACATACTTAAATTTAAACCTTACAGGAGAAAGTTTGTTTTACCCCTAAACTATGCACTTTTCGATTCACCTGGTAGATACACGTGCACGGCTGATGCCTGCCAGGTCATGGTTTTTAGCCTTGGTGTGCTATGAATTATCACTAGACAAATTTCTAGCCTTACAGGACGACCGTTATTCGAAGGATTCACTAGCTCTTAGACTATAAAGTGTATTGAGAGTACCAGCCCTACGTCAATTACCCTATACAGGGTGTCCAAAAACTCTACCTGCAAACGAAGACAGGAGATTTCTCAGATATATTTAAGACATTTTAACCCAATTCTTTCTAGTCCAAAAATGCTTCCTTCCTAAGGGAGCTACAGCTCTTTGAAGATAGCGTTTTGTAATTAGTTTTTCTTAAATAACTCCAGAACATTTTTATTTAGAAAAATGAAAATTGGTAAGAATATTTATCTTCCAAAGATAAATCGACTACATTTATTGTGAACTTCTATTACCGGTCATAGGCGTCCGTTTTGGGTAGGGCAACGGGTATTTTATCGCATAACTTTTATGTCTTTTATGCATTTTTGACACTGGATTATTAAATTATGATTATAAGGTATGCTAGTACTAAGAGGTAGTTTTGCTTTAAGTCGGTAGAACACACCGTTTTCTAGAAACATCGATTTGGAAATTTTTCGTTTTTTGAATTTCCAAAAAAAAAAATTTAAAAAAAAATATTTAGAAAAACGGAAACTGGTACGTTAACTTATATTCCAGTGATGAATTGATTTCATTAATTGCGAATTTCTAGTACCGGTCATATGCGTCCGTTTTGGGTAGGTCAAGGGTTATTTTATCGCATAACTTTTTTTGTCTGAAATTTTTAAGAATTTTTGACTTTACATTATTAAATTATAAGGTATTTTAGTACTAAAAGTTACTCTTGGTATAAGTTGGTAAAATACACCGTTTTTTTTTTGAAAAATTTTTTCAATTTTTTTTCAAATTCAAAAAACGAAAAATTTTCAAATTGACTTTTCTAGAAAACGGTGTGTCCTACCGACTTAAATTAAGAGTACCTTTTAGTCCTAGAATATCTCACAATATAATAATCCAGTATCAAAAATTCTTAAAAGTTAAAGACAAAAAAGTTATGCCATAAAATAACCGTTGCCCTACCCAAAATGGACGCCTATGACCGGTACTACAAATTCACAATGGATGAAATCGATTTATCTCTGGATGATAAATATGCGTACCAATTTTTGTTTTTCTAAATAGAAGTGTTCTGGAGGTATTTAAAAAAAACTAATTACAAGACGCCATCTTCAAAGAGCTCTAGCTCCCTTAGGAAGCATTTTCGGACTAGATGAATTGGGTTCAAATGTCTTAAAATTATATAAGGAATCTCCTGTCTTCGTTTGTCGATAGAGTTTCTGGACACCCTGTATATTTATAGATTTATTCAGAGAATGTACGTACAATTATTACGTTCAAATGTTGACGTGTCTCTGTATTTACTATAATGTTGTAAAATAGCGCTTAAAATAAATAGAATTTAGCAAATTCAAATAAAAATTTACAGTTTATAGAAATAAAACTAACAAAGTGCTTAAAGTGTTATAAACGATGCAATCTAACGCGTGTTTTATTGCAAATGGAAGTTTTATAGACAATTCGAAATATATTAGGACGTCCTGTGCTATCTAAATATTTGATTGTAGCTCTGTAGTTTTAAACTCGTTACTATAGTAACCATTGCGTCAAAGTCTTAAATGCCTTTAAATAAGAAAATTATAACTAATAAAACTGATATTTATTAGTTATTACGAAGGTTGTACCATTAATTTTGCAATTGATTATATGAAATCCTACATTTTTTGTATAATAATTGTTTATTATACTCATAAATAGTAAAATGGTATTGTTTTATATACTTATTGATACTTATTTATAAATGTATAGGTATTTATGCAATTCCTGTAGTTAAAGTTATCCAATTTGAGGTCAAAGTACCTACTTAGTTTTTTTTCTCTGATTCTGGCCTTGGTTTAGAACTAGAACCTTTAGCCACGTAATTGTATAACTTATCACTAACTCAGGTGTAATGTGTAGTGTGTGTGTTGAGTAAGTGTCTTGTTACTTTGCAAAGTCGGCCTCATTGTCTTTGCAAAGAGACGCTATACCTACTTAGTTCCAATCAATATAAAATTAATAAAAAAAATCTTTTCATGAGCCATCTCTGTAATTGTGAATGTTTTACTGTCATTTTTATGATATGAATAATAAATAAAAGTGTTGTGTGATTGGGTAGAATGCGATCTTACTCTTCAAAAAATATGTCACGTATTTCAGCACCTGGTTAATTGGAAGGATACTACAAATCTGGCCTCCACATAAGTGGTCTGTAGCTTCGACATGATAGGTGTGAAATTTTAAACGTTCTTGTTGTTGATTGGATAGGAAGGGTACCATAATCGAGCCTCCATGCTAGGTACATAGCCTCCATACGGTACTTACAATATTTAATATTTTATTCAAGTGGACAATAAAGGTAAAACACAAACAACTTTTGTTTCTTAATTATTTATTTGCACAATAATGTGACATTTTACATAGAAATATGAGTATTCAATGTGGATTTAATATATGTTTACTTGTTGAATTTTTCCACCGTCTGCACACAACAGCTGATCGGAGCCATTAGACCTAACAACAAAACGCGAAATAAAATGTGTATTGGATAAAGAGTAGGTACCTACAATCAGAAACTCTCTATCTTACAATCAGAAAAACTTACTTTTAAAACGGTACTCGATTGCAAAATAACAAAAATATCAAAAAACACGACTGAATATTATTCTTTTTATGGTGACACAAACAAACACAAAATAATAACCGACCATAATGACTGAACACAGACAGCGCTGGATTTGTCAAAAGTCATGTTCCACCAATCACGATGTCGACATCAGCGCCTCTGTAAAATTTGAAGGAAACTAAATAGGATTACATTGTTTTACTAGAGTGCGCGGGGCATGATATGAATACTCGAATAAAGTTGACTTATGTGTATTACTCAAAAACTACTTTTGCACCTGCAATAAATTTCTCAAAGTGTAATACAAAAAATAAAATGATACAGAAAAGATCAAGTGTTGGAAAATAATTAGTGTTGCCCAAATGCAAGACCAAGACGAGACTTAGACAGTCTTGGTCTTGGTCTTGTGGCAGTACACCTGGTCTTGGTCTTGGTCTTGGTATTGCGCTCCCAGTCTTGGTCTTGGTCTTGGTCTTGCAGCAAGAGTCTTGCAAGTCTCGCAGTTGCCCATTAGCCTATTGCATATCTTAGAACAACGTAACAGAGAGGTACATTTTAAGCTTGAATATCATAGCCATAGTAAAGACTAGCCAAATTAATAAATATCTAAACAACTGACACCGGGTGGGGTTTGAACCCACGATCTAAAGTGATCGCTGTTATGTTCTAACTAACTAAAGTTAAAACTACCTCTTAAAACCCACAAAATTTCATTTGCGTATTTCAGCCGATTTTAGAGCAATAAATAAATCGTCAGTTTGTAAGAAAAATTTCAACCCCTCCCTATTTGGTAAACAAAGCATTTATAAAGTAAACGTTTATGAAGTAAACTGTCATTAGTTTTTCGTGCAGAATTAGCCATTAAAGTTTGCCATACTTATTTAAAAACATTCTGTATTGATGAAAAACATGGATAGTTAAAAAAGTACCTAACTTTTTTATTATCCAATATAAGTGAATGAATTAAAAAACATAATGTTAAGAAAATATGAGGCTTTAGTTGGGCTTTAATTTCAGTATGCTATTATTGCATGCTAGAATAATAAGTTAGCATAATGCTAGAATATTCCACAGAGTGAGAAAAAACACAGTTTGATTGGTACACCCGGTATACACTGACAAAATTGACCTGTCTAGCAACAATATCTATTATTACTGCGATACTTATAAAGAATAGAATAAGACCAAATATTAAAAAAATCACTTAAATTTAAATAACAACAGGTTTAGGAAATTTGAGACATTAAAAATGACCCATTTTTAAGGTGGTGCCATGGACGTATAAATAAAGATGGGTGGTGCGTTAATTTCTTGGAGAAGTGTACCTATATCGTTAAAATAATATTTCGGTATTATGTCTACACGATATCCGGCATATTATACGGGGCCTTGGCGCTGCATGTCGAAACAAAACTTCCATTGAAAAAATTGAACAAAATATTCTACAATTTCCCTAATAAAACGCTTTGAAACAGTGTATTGTTTGGATGTCGACTTTTTCGTATAATGGATTCTTTATCTATAATATTGTATTGTAAATCATAATACATATATCCATTTGCCGCCGTATTCCATAACAACAAAGAAGCTTTGTTTTTGTTTTCAAGTTAGGTACATTTCATGGTTCATTTACCGTTGGCGGTGACACACTGTAAAATGGCCAAATTGCAATTTTTGTTATCGCTTAATCTTGACGATTTGGAACAGTGTGTATATGTATTGTTTTGGGTATATTTGCGTGTACTTAATCTATTTATTGTTTAGCCCATTTTTTCATTGTCCAGTCACCCTTGGCTTATATAACAAGTGTTGTTGAAAAAACTGAATCTGTTTTCAAATCTATTTTTTGAGTTTGGTTTATTAGAGTTTATTAGGTTTATTAGGTTCAATTTGTGCAGTCGATTCAGAAAGTTTAAATTTTAAATTCTGAAAATATTGTGAAGTGAAAAAAATTAGTGAAATAAAAAGAGTGTAGCTAAGTGGAGCGATGAAAAGAAAATGAAACAAAAAAAGGAAGAAGTTTTGAAGAAGATAATACCCAAAATGTCTTCATTTTTCCATCAACCAGATTCTCAAAGTGATTTAGATTGCAATGGTAAGTACTAGATCTAGATCTCTATCTACTAATGAAACAATAATTAATTCTTATCTAATTGTCGTCTATAACAGGGGTGGCCAAGGTCCTTGATATTCTTTGATAGAAATTTGAAATTTTTTAGAAGCCGTCATTAAATGCGTATTAAAAAGTTATGCAAAAGATGTGTTAAAAATTTTTTTACAGAATTTTGTACAGAATATTTATTGAACACGTGTAAATAAAAGTACAACCTATTTGTACTAAATTTAAATATTATAAACTTATTTTACTTCTTTTGATAATTCTTTAAATCTTAGTGAATAAATGGTGACAGCACTTCTTAGTAATTCTTTCAGATGCTGGTTAGTTGGTACTGATGAGTAATTGAATTTCAGGAATTTTAAAGTGGAATAAAATTATTCACACATGTCTTCTTCTTCATGTGCCGTGCTCGATTATCGAGTGTTGGCTATCAAATTGGCTATAGTAATTTTGTTGGCGGCAGCTCGGAAAATGGAAGCTGGAGTTTCTCAAACCACTCTCTTAAGTTTCTAAGCCATGGCGTTTTTCTTCGACCTGACCCTTTTCTTCCGTCTCCTTTGCCTTTTATTATTAAATGGAGTATATTATAATTCTCTGGGTGGCGCATTCTTCTCTAGGTGCCGTCTCCGCTTCGAAGGTTGGCAATCATCAAAGCGATTTTTACTTTTGAGAGTGCGGCTCTAAATAATTCGTTGTTACTACATCCAAACTATGCCCTAAGATTCTTCAGCCATGAGTTAAGGTGATACGGTAGCGATCAATAGGTAGCCAAAACGCGTTCCAAGATTGCGGCTGTAATTTTGAATATTTTTTCGAGATATTTGGCACACTTATTTGTAATATAATAAAGAATGGCGGTACAGAGCCCAATTTGAAAAATATATTAATATTGTGGAAATTACTCTGTAATTAAATAAAATATTAAAAAACGAGGCTGTACCGCCACTAAGAAGAACAAAAAAATACACTTTCTTCAAATAAACTTTTTTATCAGATGCCTAGATTTTGTGTCATTTTGGAACTACTAATGAAATAAAAAATTTTAGTAGTTCCAAAATGACACAAAATCTAGGCATCGGATAAAAAAGTTTATTTGAAGAAAGTGTATTTTTTTCTTCTTCTTAATGGCGGTACAGGCTCGTTTTTTTTAATATTTTATTTAATTACAGAGTAATTTCCACATATTAATATATTTTTCAAACTGGGCTCTGTACCGCCATTCTTTGTTATATTACGAATACGTGTGCCAAATATCTCGAAAAAATATTCAAAATTACAGCCGTAATCTTGAAACGCGTTTTCGCTACCTGTTGATCGCTACTGTTTCCTCTTAAATCAGCTATCAGCTTCCTATAAATCTTTTTCCTGGATTTTACTTACATAATGAAGTGGAGTATTAGATATTTATCTCCTCTCAGCACATGTCCCATATATCTCAGTTTTCTTCTCTTAACTGTTAGAAGTACTTCTCTTTCCTTATGCATACGTCTGTCTCATTACTTCTACGTTGGTTATTCTATTTACCCATGAGATCTTCAGCACTTTTCGGTACACCCACATCTCAAATGTCTCCGGTTTTCTCACGTCAATTTTCTTCAGTGTCCACGCTTCCATCCCGTAGTATAATACGGATAGCACATAGCACCTCATAGCATGGCCAAAAAAATATTCAAGTTTGCGAGTTTTTACTGTTCTGATGACTTCCCGTAATTTTTCCCCTCCAATGTGTAACAACTTCGCCGACCTGAAGATGATCTGTATATTGTAGAGATCGAAACCGGTCGTCAAAGTATAATTAAATGATTGTGAGTAGGTCTGTGTTTCATTACTATATTTAATATGGACTCACATATGCAACCCATTCAATATTTGTAACAACTTTCTTTACGAACTCTATCCACCCAACTTATTCGTAGGATCCTCCGATACACCAAGGTTTCAAAGACTTCCAGGTTTTTGAGAAGGGTATCCGTTAAAGTCTAACCTTAGACACCATACAAAAGAGTACACATTCACATAAGTACGGTGTTCCATCGAGCATTTTCTAGCACTACCTTATATCAGTTCTTGAAAAGGGCCCCGCGAAAATCTTTGATACGGGGCCCCTGTGGGGTTAGCTACGCCACTGCTGCTGAGAAAGAATGTATGACTAAAAAATTTTATTTTTACATTATAATATTGACCTTTCAGTACATGTCAAGTGTTCTTTTAATGGATATTTTGATTCGCTATGTATGTTTATGGTATTGTTCGTAATGCGCATAAGTCCAATTTTCAAAATTTTTGATACAATTTTTTTGTTTCTCATAGAGTATCTAAGAATACAGCCGTACATATATACTCCCTAAAACGACCCTCAGTTCTAACTGCAAGACGCAAGAGTCTCGCAGGCTTAGTCTTGTTCTTGCTCAAGTCTTGCACGGTAAGTCTTGGTCTTGGTCTTGCTAAAATTAGGCGGTCTTGGTCTTGGTCTTGGTCTTGCGAAAACGCAAGAACAAGACCAAGACTGCAAGACCAAGACCGATTTTAGGCAACACTAAAAATAATCCAGTCGCCTGTCACCACAGTCCACCAAATCTCTTAGATCAGCATCTTTGTCAACTGTGACATATCCTCCGTATTGTTTCATTCCTCCTGCCATTTTTCAATTGGCCTTTCCCTTTTATTTTCTCATAGGTATAGGTCTATTCTCTCATATAGCTGTTTTCTTTCCACTGCTAAAATATGCAAAGGAACTCATTCACTGATGGCTCACAAGGCTGCCGCAGACACATGCCTGTAGACACATGCCAATCGCAGCAGAATTGTTCTGTCCACTCGTATGATGAGCCTCCTGTAGGCCAGTATCTATACTACCTACTCCAGACTGGTGCTGCGTAGAGAATGATCGTCTGCATAACACCGTGTTAATAAAATTACCTATACTAAATCTACAATAAAGATGCAATAGAAATAAAAAAACCAAGAGACGTTAAATGCTACTAGGAGCACTCCTAAATCATAATTTACAATGTATAAACTTTGGAAATCATGATTTGGGATTTACAATGTATAAACACTGTAAATTATGATTCGGGAGTGCTCCTAGTAGCATTTAACGTGACTTGGTTTGTTTATTTCTACTGCATCTTGATTGTAAATTTAGTATAACTTCATATATAAATGACGGAATTGAAAATTTTTATAGTTCAAGAAAACTAAACTAGTAGTAAGTATTGCGTTATCTGGTATTTATTACTCTTTGACAACGATCTCTTATACCCAATTAGCATTACCGTTCTTATTTCATCTTGATCAATTTGATCCCAAATTTTAACTAATCATAAAAACAGTTGATGTAGTGTGTTTGGTGCATTAGGTAGTTGTCGTAGTCGTCTCCCTACGATGATCCAGACCTGTTCTCTTGGGTTGGGGTCGGGACTTCTCGCAGTCCAAACCATGGCAGGAATCCCAACTTCATGACGTTATTGCTTGATATTGCACACGATATTGCACAATTCTTGCAATGCGTGACCTGGCATTATCTTGCAGAAGAATGAAATTATCCCCAATAAATGGTGCAAATGGCAAGACGTGCTCTTCTAAAATGTCTGTAATGTACTAACTAACTAACTCCAGATGCTCCAAAATAATCCCACCTTACACCATAACCGAGCCGCCATCATACTTTGCAGTCGCTAACGTATGTCCTTAAAGTTTTCTAAAAATTTTAGATTTAAAAGGATTACAAGAATAAAAAACCGCTAAACGCCGTAAAAATGAGTGGCGCATACAATATTCCAGCTACAAAAGATCTGATATGAATATTACCTACGTGGCGCGAAAATATATTTTCATTTTGATGCAAAACAAAATTATAGTTTAATTTTAAAAGATTTTTTCATAACATTTGCCCAATTTGAAATAAAACGCGCCACAAAAGAGTAACTTTGATACAGTTTGAATTTTGAAACTCTTTTGTTTACTTAAAATCTAGCAAATATTATGAAAAAATCTTAAAATAAATCTAGAATTTTGTTTTGCATCAAAATGAAAATACATTTTCGCGCCACGTAGGTAATATTCATATCAGATCTTTTTTAGCTAGAATATTGTATGCGCCACTCATTTTTACGGCGTTTAGCGGTTTTTTTATTCTTGTATCAGGAGTTTTTCAAAGTTATTTGTAAATTAAATGTATAAAGTTGAATGCAATATTTCTCGATTACACGTTAAGCTTTATAAATAGTCGCCTTTGTCGCATTTTCTCCCAAATGATCTAGTGTCCATCGCATGTACACTTGATTTTTTTTCTATTCGAAATAGATTCAAAAAAATATTGGGATGGCCGGTAAATGAACTCGGATTGCCCGTTTCCAGATGAAATTTTTGTTTACTAAACATGAGCTTGAAACATATTGACAAGTAGTATCTTATGCATCTAAGGTCAAGTATGATAACTGAAGCTATTACAGGAATTATTGTGCTTGAAAACCAGTTTTTCCTATAAGAAATAGATTTGATCATATTTATGAAGCCTATAACTTAAAAATTAGAATTTTCCCGGATATAAGGTATACACCGTTAGATTCGTCTAGAGTCCTTCTACAAACGCTCAGTTATTGGCGTAATTCGTAGGTTGAAATTTTGAGTAATTGTCGAAAAACCAAAATTTTCAAAGTTTAGTTTTTCAGTTTTTCGGCTGTACTGAGCCGTGTATATGTCTGATCCTAACAGATTAGACACCATTTAAAAGCTTGACTCAACGCTATTGATTAGGTGTATTTACTGTTCTCCTTTCTCTTCTTGAACCGAAGATATATACCGCCAAAAAATATGCCATTTTGTACCTACCAAGTCCTATAGCTGGCTTATGGGTAGCCAAACTCACAAACTACACCGGTTCTGAATCGGCCCTCGCCCCCTCTTCAAACTCAGAAAAAAAATTCAGATCGGTTTAACTTTTCCACACACATACATACGTACATACATACATATCCACAAACATTTTCCCTTTTTTAAATAAAAATTGACTCATATTTCTGAGCTCGGTAAGTTTTGAACGGTATAACCGATTTTCAAAATTAGACATGCGTTGGAAAGGTAATGATCGCTTCTATTAGAAGCTGCAAAGGTCGGAATTAAATTTTCGAAGTTTTTGGGAGTTTTGGGGACGAGAACGAAAAACAGACCCTAAATAGGAAGGGCCGTAAAGTCCACACACTTGGACCAAAATGGATGGTTAACATATGAATGGGTGAGTCTTTTCCTGAACTTTAAGATGGGAGTTGGCACAATTTTTAATTCAGTCAGATTTAGAAAATCGAAAATTTCATGTATATATAGTGTCGCGTGTAGGGGGTGTAGGCGTGCGCCACTGGCGAGAACTGCCGTTCTATGGTAATTGGTAGGAAGCATTGAATTAAGTTGCCGTTGTAAACCAAAGTTAGTAAACAACGTAAATTATATAAACAATGTCAGTTTTGATAAATAAGGTTCGTTAAGATACAAACTGAATATTCGTCAAAGCATTTAACCAGACAAGAGTGCGAAAATGGTTTACCATGCCTAAATTTGGCCCAAAAGTGGAAGACCAAGAGTTTTAACTCCTGCTCGGGAACAGAGATTAATTTAGAGTATGGAGAACCAATTAGGAAAGTCTTTGCGAAATGTTGGCCGAAGATATAGTGTTTCACGAATTACTGTAAGATATAAAAGAAAAAAACCTTCTAAGTACACATCAGTCAAGTTAGAAAAAATTCCTAGATGTTGCAGTGCATTGAGACGTATTCATTTTCCTGGTAAAATTCTCATTATGTATGATAAAAATTATTTTATTTTATCCAATTCCGAAATGAAGGGCAGCGATGGATTTTATACACGCAATATACAAGATGCACCGGACGAAGTTATGTTTAAGGGAAAAGTAAAACTTGCCGATAAAATTTTGGTATGGTGTGCCATTTCAGAAGCTGGTGTTTCACATCCGTTTGTTGGGCGTGTTCGCGGTGAAGCTCTCAATGCTGACATTTAGGTTGAGAGGTGTCTTACAAAGCTTGTTCAATTTATAATTACTCATCACCCCAATGATGAAATCATATTTTGGCCCGACCTAGCGTCATGCCGTTACGCCAGGAGAACGACAGATTTGTTAACTGCCCAAAATATAAATTTTGTTCCCAAGCGTGACAATCCTCCAAATGTGCCTCAGGGAGGCCTGTAGAAGAGTTTGGGGCTGTTTTGAGTCGAATGGTGTATAATAGTGGCTGGGAAGCCCAAAATGAAGATCAGCTAAGGCCAAGATTTTTGCAAAAATTTTGTGAGATCGATTTAGAAACAGTGCAAAGACTTATTGCACATGCAAGACCAAATTTACGTGCCATCGAAGATTACGGACCTCTTTCTGTTCTATAAAAATACATTATAGAACTTAAATATGTAAACTTAATTTCCTGTATTTGGTTAATAAAAGAAACCTAATTAACAACTAGAAAATACATATTTATTTTTTCCGAAAACTTTAGGGACATACGTTATAGTGTTACACTTTGCGCGCAGCGTTTCCCAGGCCTTTTGTACCCTCTGTTTATCCTGTCATGAGAAAACAGACAGTATCTGGATTCATCGGTGAACAATATTCTTCCCCAATCGTAATTATTCCAAGCAACATGTTCACGAGCAAAATGCAATCTTGGCCTTCTACGATCTCCGGTCAATAATGGGCGAGTGGGTGCCCATCCAAGGCACAGATCGTTTGATGCAAGTCTTCTCCAAAAATTCATTTAGTAGAGAAGTACTGGTAACAAACCTTTATCTCAGTATACGAAGTGTCAAAAACCGGCCTTGATTAGGAGTTGTAACCCTACTACGGTCTTGACAGGCTCTTTTCGAGTTACTCTTTTTGAGACCGGGTCTTTTGACCAGTAACAGTAAAACGCGTTAACACTCTTGAAATGGTTGACCAAGTAACAATACACCGTTCAGCGAGTTCAACTTGACGGTATCCTTCTTCGCGAAAAGTAGGTAACTATTCTAAAACAGTTTGAAAAATTTCGATTTTCTTGCTGATGGTGGTTCATTTCAGAGGAAACTTACTTAATAAACTTGAAAAACGCCTTTGAATATTCAGCACAACGTAAAGCCAACTAAAATCGAATTAAAATGAAGCACAACTAAATACTATTATTTTTAATTTGTTTGCAAAAAATTATAAAAACAATGTTTTTATAGTTCTTTCGATAAATGTTACCAGAGGTAACAATAATCTACTATCAAAAAAAAAATCGTATCATTAAAATTATTTGACTTACCATGATTTTTAAAATTATTCGTTAATTATGCGAAAAAGGTGACTGATTGGTTTGTATTTATGTACTTACCAGAAATGTGACAGAAGTAGAAAATAAGATTATTTTTTAATCATAATAATTTAAATTTTTAAGAAATATCAATAGCCCTTGTATTCTATGAAACAACGGTATTTACAAAATTATTGGTATAACCCACGTAATAATAGCGAGCATCATTAAAACTACACACATCCATTATTTTTTCGTTCATTTCGATTTTTCACTGCGATAATCCTCACCTTCAACTTGTCCAATGTTTCATTATGCAACAGATGCCGAAAACGTGACGTCGCTCCGTCCACCTTCGACGGCAGACGTCACCGACGCCTCAGACGCCGACGCAGAAGATAGGAATGCGCAGAATCCGGGAAAAGTCGACTTACCAGCGAAGGCGGAAAGTAGCGGCTGCAGCGATGTCAGTCTATCGCAGTCAGAGAGTATGGAAAGTGAAAAACGACGAAAAATCGACACGTCTGGAAAAAACATGGAAGCAGAAGCGGCTACAAAGATCCAAGCTGGGTTTAGGGGGTACCAGGTCAGAAAGCAACTGAAAAATAAGGTAAGTAATTTTATTTATAGTTTTAGATAAACTATTATTTGCACTTTTTATGAAAAGGTATAATTAGTAATTTATATTTTTTATTTTTAAAAAGAAAAATGGGTTCATTTTTAAATCCCTTTAATGATCTTTAAGCTTCATTTTAATCTTGCTATTTCTAAAAATTTTTTGACATTAATACAATTTAAATATCCATTATGTCTACTAATATCTACTCCAGTCAATGAGAGAAAAAATGGATATTACCCCCTATTTCAATCCTAATGAATAGATTTTGATGAAACTTTGGGAAAAGGCTGTATTTACCTCCCCATTTAAAGTCTAACCTTAGTCTATGCTCATATATGCTTATTATTTTTAGGGGTTAAACCTACCCCTTATTGTCAAAATTGAATAAAACGAGTTGTAACGTAAACCAAAATACAATTGAGGCTTTAATATCATTTGATGAAGTTAAATAAAGGTCTTTTTATACTTTAAGACATTACCGCTGGTTGCCTGAATAATTTAGCCCTTACAAACTGCCCCTTTGATAATTAAATGTGTAAAAAAGTGATTTACTAATATTTGTAATTTTTATATTGGTCTTTTGGGTCAATGATATTTTTAATTTTTCAACCCTTAAAAACAACCCCTTATGATGGAAAATATAAAAGTAGAGAAAAAAATTGTATTTGCAGAAAAATAATAATAAAATTTATACGAAAGATGTAAAGAAAATATGTAAAAAAATTTAAGATATTTAAAGAAAAACGGTCACGCCATTAAGTTATTCTAATCTACATCACTGTCATTCGTTCCTTCCTCATCTTTGCCGGAGATTGAAGCACTATCTTGGCAGTTAAAATCTGCACATCCTCTACATATATCTAGCCTTACAAAAAGTCCGATATTTCTGCAGGTGCATGACGCGCTGCATCCTTTATAGTGTAGTATAGTTGATCCAAAAGATGGCATAACCCAGACATCCAAAGTGAAAGTTATCCTTCAATACCAAATTGTTCTATATGGTCCACACAATGTCCAGAAAAAAGTCACACCATTTTGAGCGTCGAGTTTGGGGTTGGGGGGGAGAGGGGAAAGAAATCGGTAAATTCGTAGTTTTTTAAGTTTTTCGCCAATATTTCTAAAACTATGCGGTTTAGCATGAACAACCCTCTATACTAAATTGTTCTACATTAAATTTGAAATAAAAAAGGCCCTATGCATAATCTTTCTAAAATTAATGGTTCCAAAGTTACGGAGGTAGTATAGTATAACTGGTCCAAAAATAGGCCTAACCCAAACATCCAAAGTAAAAGTTTTCCTCCAACACCAAAATGTTCTATATGGTCCACATATTGTTCAGTAAAAAGTTACACCATTTTGAGCATCCGGTTTGGGAGGGAGATGGAAGAGAAGCCGGTAAATTAGTAGTTTTTTTAAGTTTTTGTCAATATTTCTAAAACTATGCTTTAGCGTAAACAATGTTATATACTAAAATATTCTACATGAAATTTAAAACAAAAAATGTTGTATACATAATTGTTATGAAATCAACGGTTCCAGAGTTACGGAGGGTGAAATTCGAGGTTCTCGATACTTTTTATAATTTTTGGGCAATATTTACGATATAAATATGCCAAAAACCCAGACATTAAAAGTAAAAGTTATCTTCCAACATTAAATTGTTCTATATGGTCCACATAATGTTCAGAAAAAAGTCACACCATTTTGAGCGTCGCGTTTGGAGGGGTGAGGGGGAGAATTCGGTAAATATAATAAGTATCGAAAACCTCCACTTTTCATTCTCCGTAACTCTGGAACCGTTGATTTTATAACAATTATGTATAGATCCTTTTTTGTTTTAAATTTTATGTAGAACATTTTTCTATAGAACATTCCTTACGCTAAAGCATAGTTTTAGAAATATTGACGGAAAACGTAAAAAAAAACTAATTTAGCGACTTCTCCCCCATCTTCCCCCCAAACCGGACGCTCAAAATTGTGTAACTTTTTACTGAACAATATGTGGACCATATAGAAAAATTTGGTGTTGAATGAAAACTTTTACTTTGGATGTCTGGGTTAGGCCTTTTTTTGGACCAATTATACTATACTACTTCCGAAACTTTGGAACCGTTCATTTTAGAAGGGTTATGCATAGGGCCTTTTTAATTTCAAATTTAATGTAGAACAATTTTATGTAGAGGGTTGTTCATGCTAAACCGCTTAGTTTTAGAAATATTGACGAAAAACGTAAAAAACTACGAATTTGCAGATTTCTCCCCCCTCTCCCCCCCAAACCCGACGCTCAAAATGGTGTGACTTTTTTCTGAACATTATGTGGACCACATAGAACAATTTGGTGTTGGAGGATAACTTTCACTTTGGATGTCTGGGTTTGGGTCTAACTATACCATACTATTGTTGCAGTTGCAAAAATGCAAAACATTATTTCTGGTAATTTTTGCGGCGAAGGGGATTTATTCATTTTTGTGGGCAGCTAATTCCCATTAACATTAAATTCTATCCCAAATCAATTGGATTGAGACCTTTATCGCCTAGCCAAATTTGAATTTGGTAATATACTTCTTTCTTAATATGCTTGTCCAAAGTATCTGATGAAGGTACGACTGATGCCAATTTTACAGTAGTGCTTTTCTCCAGCAGTTGTGTAAAGTGATTAGTCGGTATGCCGAGATCCCGTTCAGATCTGCTCTAAAATTGAAAAAAAGTTAAAAATCTAATAAGTCAGGAAATAAAATTCGAAATTATTTATTCCCTGAGCTTTTTAAGTTGGAAAAATAAAGCGTAACAGAGTGGCGAAATACTCGACAAGGGACATCTAAATTGCATTTCACGTCCCGTCATTCACCGTGATAATAATTTTAGCGAACTATTTCCTTTAATATCTATCAAAGGTGACTGAAGTATAAACTAAAAGACAAGAAAAGATAAGAAAACTTATACCGAAATAAAAACTTCAAGTTGTATAGTGGTATAAAATCGTTTATTAAAAACTTCATAAAATGTCGTGCAAAACGTTTTCATTCTAATTCAGAATATCTTCAGTGCATTCTGCCAAGTAGTTGAAACTAGCACACTAATTAAAGTGGTGACATCATAATATATGGTTTACATGTTAAATTTAATAAAAATATGGTGAATACCAGTCGATGTTAAAAGATTAAAATCAGTCTTGGTCTGTGCCCATTGAACTGGCAAGTACCTAGTTACTTTTTCGAGCAGGGAAGCATGTTGCCCTTTAAGAATGTACTGATTCTAATCTTTTAACATCGACTGGTATTCACCATATTTTTATTAAATTTATGATAAACCATATATTATGATGTCACCACTTTAATTAGTGTGCTACTTTCAACTACTTATCAGAATGCACTGAAGATGTTCTGAATTAGAACGAAAACGTTTTGCACGACATTTTATGAAGTTTTTAATAAACGATTTTATACCAGTATACAACTTGAAGTTTTTACTTCTGTATAAGTTTTTTTTTACTATGGTATACAACCAACTATTGGAATTTTTTCATTGATTTTAAAAGAAAAGATGATTTATTTTTCCAACTTAAAAAGCTCAGAGGATAAATAAGTAATTTCGAATTTTATTTCCTGACTTATTAGACTTTTGATTCATAGATGGTGCTAGTAGCATCTTTGGTAATTATTTTGATAATTACACGGAAAGGATGAAAGGATTTGATTTCAGTTCAGTGCCTCTACCCAGGTGCTCCGATGAGGAAACGGTTATTCCGAAATACGTATAAGCACAAGTAGAGGCTTTGTACTGTAATCAAATCTGAACCATCTTTTCTTATCTTTTAGTGAAAAAAAGTTGTTTGGTTTTTTACAATAACTCCGTTCATTTTAAAGATACTATATCTATTCAAAAACCATTTTAAAGAAAATTTTAAGGATTATAAAACCAAATTTATCACATTAATTTAAAATCTTTGGTTTTTAAAAGGTAGAGGGTTAAGTGGCGCAAGAAAGGTGATACTCGCGCTATCAATATAAATTAAAATAGTGATATTGCTAACAGTCTTTATGTTACACTAATGAAAAAAAGAGTGTGTGTATTTTGTATGCACGTAAGAAGTTATACTTCTATTATTATGATTTCAACGAAATAAATATATTTTAAAAAGTTTAATAGCATTTTTATTTAAATATTAAACTAACTTCAATACTTAAAATAATTACAATATTTAAAAATAACATTAATAGTTACGTCATTGTTTATGAACTGTATCATTCGGCAGTTGCTTTTGAATAATTACTAAATCGGTAAAGTTTTGATTTATTTTATATGAATATCTCACAATAAAACACTGAAAAACGTTTGTTTTCTATACTTCCACAAAATTTATTACAACTATGTTATTACTACAGCTGTTTCGGCAAAGTGCCTTTCTCAAGTGATATATTTTACAATGTGTTTGTCTTTTTAAGTCTTTAACTGAAGAGGTTGAGGAGTGGGGAGCTGTTTGTCTCGAGTTGGTCATTCAGAATTATATCTGTATTTTTCAATTTATTAATTTCAATTGATCCTAAAAGTGATAGCTTAAGGCCTTTATTTTGAATATGTAGAATTTGAAACTCTTCATTGAAAAAATGATTATGATCTAGAAGGTGAAGTGCGTATGTAGAAGTGTCTGTTTTTCTATTGTTGAAAGCCCTTTTGTGTTCTGCTATCCGTTTGTCAAAAGTTATGCCAGTTTGACCGATGTAAGTTTTCGGACAGTCACCACAAGTTAGTTTGTACACACCACTCTGTAGTTGCTTTCTCTTTCGGCTTTTATTGTTTTTAATATGTTTGCTTAAGTTGTTGTTAGTTATGAAAGCTGGTGTTATTCCTTTCTTTTTTATGTATCTGGCTATTTTTGTTGTTATTTTGCCAGTATATGTGAGAGAGCAGAAGGTACTGGGTTTTTTCTGTGGTGGTGGATACACTAATTTCAAGGCTTTCTTATGGAGTTTTTGGTTTAAAATGTTGTTAACTGTTTGTTCGTTATAGCCATTGTTTACTGCTATTTGTCTAATGATATTTAGTTCTGTCTCGAAGTTATTTTTTGTTATAGGAATTTCTGTCAGTCTATGTATCATGCTATGGTAGGCTGCTAATTTGTATTGTGTAGGATGGGATGATGAATTGTGTATAGTTGTGTCAGTATGGGTAGGTTTATGATATACAGAGAACTCATGTTTGTTGTGTAGTCTGGTAAGACCATGTCCATAAGATTTGTTGTCCATAAGAAAGCCTTGAAATTAGTGTATCCACCACCACAGAAAAAACCCAGTACCTTCTGCTCTCTCACATATACTGGCAAAATAACAACAAAAATAGCCAGATACATAAAAAAGAAAGGAATAACACCACTTTCAGAACTAACAACAACTTAAGCAAACATATTAAAAACAATAAAAGCCGAAAGAGAAAGCAACTACAGAGTGGTGTGTACAAACTAACTTGTGGTGACTGTCCGAAAACTTACATCGGTCAAACTGGCAGAACTTTTGACAAACGGATAGCAGAACACAAAAGAGCTTTCAACAATAGAAAAACATGCACTTCTACATACGCACTTCACCTTCTAGATCATAATCATTCTTTCAATGAAGAGTTTCACATTCTACATATTCAAAATAAAGGCCTTAAGCTATCACTTTTAGAATCAATGGAAATTAATAAATTGAAAAATACAGATATAATTCTGAATGACCAACTCGAGACAAACAGCTCCCCACTCCTCAACCTCTTCAGTTAAAGACTTAAAAAGACAAACACATTGTAAAATATATCACTTGAGAAAGGCACTTTGCCGAAACAGCTGTAGTAATAACATAGTTGTAATAAATTTTGTGGAAGTATAGAAAACAAACGTTTTTCAGTGTTTTATTGTGAGATAAAATGAACTTCCATCAAGTAACGGTCGAATCCATCAATTATTTATATGAAAGTTAAGAAACCAGAACTGCTAAATCACCAATAATAAAAGGACAGCGTCAGCAAGCTTCACCTCGACCACACCTCGGCGTCACCGAGCTTATAAATAAACTTTTGCATTGTATAGCGTCACTCTTATTTTGCATTTAACTGTAGTAAGTAGTCCCTTGTCAATAAAGTTCTTTTTAAAAACGTTGTTCTTGGACTTAGAAACTTCACTGGCGCAGTCAGTAGGATTCTTCGGGAATTACGTCGCAAAATTACGTTACAAAAATCGAACGATTTCGCGAGTAGTTTTTCGTTTTAACGATTTACCGGAAAACCGAACTTTTTGTGAAAGTGTCCAAGATCAGCTTTAGACAAGGTATCACCAAGACCTGGGGAGAGAACAAGAATCGTCGAACCCTAGAGGCAGTAGATTTTAAGCAGTAGTTCAACGAGACCTGGGAGAAGAACAAAATCGTCGAATCCTATAGGCAGAAATGTTGAAATTCTACATTTTAATGTAAGTGTTTCCTATTTTTTCCATTTTATTATTCCATTTTATATTTTCCTATACATATTTGAGAATACTTATAGTCAGAGAGCTAACGACAGTAAATGATTTTTTTTAAGATTTTATGATTTTACAAAGATTTTTATTTTAAATAAGAAAAAGAATATTATTATTATATTATATTATTATATTTTTGAAAATATTTGATTATATTGAAGTTGAAACATATTTAACATTTTATTATAACCTGATATATTATTTGAAAAAAAAATATTTAATGAGTGAAACTGATAGTAAATTAGATTTAAGTAGCCTTGTAGCAGAATTAAATTCAATTTTGGAACCAAATAGTAATAAAAATAACGAAATGGCTCAAACAAACTACCAATTGTTAAAACTATACTTAGATTCTATCCCAGCATATGATGGTAATCCACATACTTTAACCATATTTATTGAAAATTGTGAAAATTTAATAACTAATTTTGCTAGCCAAACAGATGGCACTTTGAATACATTTTTACTTCGAGCTATATTAGGTAAATTAAATGGAAGAGCTCAAATGTTAATAGGCTCTAGGACAGAATTAAATACATGGCAACTTGTAAAGGATGCCCTTAATCTTAGTTTTGGAGATCAGAGAGATCTCGATTGCCTTATCCAAGACCTGATAACGTTGAGGCCTTTCAAAAATGAAACCCCTTATAATTTCGGCATGCGATGCCAAGAAACACGTAGTTTAGTAGCACAAAAATTAAATACCCTTAATATTAAAGCACCAGAAAAATTAATTAGAATACAAAGTTACGATGACTTATGTTTAAAAACTTACATTAGAGGCTTACCCTTATCGTTACAAACAAATATTAGATTGAGAAACCCAGACAGTTTAGAGAAAGCTATGTGCTTCGTTATCGAAGAAGAGAATTTTCTATATTCGTTACAACGCGGAAATAATTTAAACTCACAAAATTCTTTTAGACCCTCATCGAGACATACTCCTACGAGAAACAATAATTCTAATCAAACTTTTATTCCTAGAAATAATTTTCAACAAAATCGCCCTAATATGAGATTTCCACCTTACCAATATCAAAATATCAGACCGCAATACCAAAATAATAATTTTAATCCTAACAATACTTTTCAACCACACCAAAATCATTTCCGAAATTTCAATAATTATAATTCTAACTTCAATCCAAGAAATTTCGATAATAATAATTCTAATTTTCGACCAAGATATTTCCATAATAATAATTCTAATTATCAACAAAGAAATGTTAATAATCAACCCCAAAATCAAAATCAATACCAGCCAGAACCGATGGATACAAATTCACGAAATACTTCTTTAAGATCTAAACCACATTTTACCTCCACGCAATTATTTAATCAACAAATTAATAACGATCAAATACAATTCGAAAATCCCTTTGAAAATAATAATATTCCCATTGATTACGAACACCCGACTCAAAGTTCATTACCCTATTCATTACCGCCTTACGAGAACAATTATGAAACTCAATCCAGTCCTTATCAAACTCAAGACAACACAAATGAAAGATCATATCACAATCCAACTCAAAATGTTGAAAACGTAAATTTTTGCATGACCCAAGAAAATTACAATCCGACATAATATACTTAAATACAACGATAGCAGATTTACCACATATTATTATACCAGAACTCAATGCCAGATTTTTATTAGATACAGGGTCTTCCAAAAGTTTAATCTCTCCACAGTTAGCGCATAAATATTATAAAAATTTTATTTCTTATGAAAATTTTAATATACAGACAGCTCACGGAATTTCCATGCACAATGAAATAATTAATATTCCAGCTTTTAACATTTTTAAAGTAAACCAATATAATAAGTTTTATGTTTTTAAATTTAGCGAAAATTTTGATGGATTAATTGGTATAGATTTATTACAAAAATTAAAAGCTTCAATTAATGTCAACACGAGACAAATGAGAACGCCTTATGTAACAATACCCATAATTTTTGAACCCAGTAAAAAGAATATATTATATCCCAAAGCAACTTTTAATCATACAATAATTATTCCCCCTAGAACTAAGCAAATAGTCAAAATACCGGTAAAATTAAATGAAGGATTAGGTATACTAGAATATAAAAATTTCGGTAAAGGAATCGAAATGCCTAAAGCAGTAGTTAACGTAAAAAATAATTTTGCTATAACCACTATTACGAATATGAGCGAATATAAGACAACGTTAAGTAATATTGAACCCTTAGATATAGAACCATTAGATATAGTAAATACTAATTTTATAAGAAAGATGGAAAATGACGAAGAAACGTCTATTAATGATGATAATATGTTAAAAAGGAATTTAAAAAATATAAGGATAAATCATTGCAACAAAGAAGAAAAAGAATTACTAAAAAAGCTTTGTTTCCAATACAGAGATATATTTTATTGTGAAGGCATACCCTTAAGTTTTACTAATAGTATTAAACATAAAATTAAAGTTACTGATGATTCTGCAATATATACAAAATCATATCGTTTCCCGGAAGTTCACCGAGAAGAAGTTAAATCCCAAATAAATAAGATGTTAGCAGAAGGTATAATAGAAGATAGCAATTCAGCGTTTTCGAGTCCCATTTGGGTGGTCCCGAAAAAACAAGATGCTACAGGAAAAAGAAAATGGCGTCTAGTAATAGATTACAGAAAATTAAACGAGAGAACCGTAGATGATAAATACCCATTACCAAACATAACAGAAATTTTAGATAAATTAGGAAGAGCAAATTATTTTTCGACACTAGATCTTGCAAGTGGCTTCCACCAAATAGAAGTAGACCCACAAGATGTTGAAAAAACAGCCTTTAGTACCCCACAAGGTCACTTTCAATTTAAAAGAATGCCTTTTGGTTTGAAAAATGCACCCTCAACTTTTCAGAGAGTAATAGACAATGTTTTAAGAGGACTAACAGACGAAACATGTATAGTATATTTAGACGATATTTTAATTTATAGCACATCTTTACAAGAGCACCTTGAAAAATTAAAAATAGTTTTCGAAAGACTTAGAAAAAGTAATTTAAAGGTACAATTAGACAAGTCAGAATTTTTACAAAAAACAGTTATGTATTTAGGACATGTAATTACCCCTCAAGGCGTAAAACCAAACCCTGATAAAATCGCAGCTATAAAAAGATTTCCCATTCCAAAAACCCAAACTGAAATAAAAAGCTTTTTAGGATTACTAGGTTACTATAGACGATTTATAAAAGATTTTGCAAAAATTACTAAACCAATGACCAAATGTTTGAAAAAAGGTTCTAAAGTAAACCACGATAAAGATTTTATTGACTGTTTCGAAACTTGTAAACAAATATTAACAAATGACCCTATTTTACAATACCCAAATTTTAGCGAACCATTTATATTAACGACAGATGCTAGCAATTATGCAATTGGAGCCGTATTATCACAAGGAAATGTACCAAATGATCGACCCATCGCATACGCCTCAAGAACACTAAATAAATCAGAGACAAATTATTCAACTATAGAAAAGGAGCTATTAGCAATTGTATGGGCCTGTAAACATTTTAGACCATACCTTTACGGAAGAAAATTTTTCATATACACGGATCACAAACCATTATCTTGGCTTTTTAGTCTAAAGGAGCCAAACTCAAAATTAATACGTTGGCGTCTAAAACTAGAAGAATACGATTATAAAATTATTTATAAAAAAGGAAAACATAATACAAACGCAGACTGTTTATCTCGAATTACAATTAACGCATTAGAAGATGAATCAATAGTAAATAATCCTGGAGACGTAGACGAAGATATTTTAAAGTACCTCCAAAATTTTGCAGAGAATCCATTAGACCAACAACCTTCAACAAGTAACAATAACGACTCAAGAAAAATTAACATTATTTCTGATATAAGAATACCTCCAGACAAAATAAATACACAAGACGAAAGCTCAGACGAATCTACACAACATACAACCGCAAACGAAACAACGAATCAAGGAATACCCATTTTAGACGAAATAATAAATAACAAAGTTCACCAAATCTTAGTATACCCTAACGTTTACCCAAAAACCGATATAACTCATGAAACTTATCAAAACCATAAAATAATTAAAGTAAAAATCCCTGAAACTGATAATGAAAAAGATATTTTTGAATTTCTTATGGCATACACGGACCTTAACACTACATTTTATTTGTACTTCAGTAAAGACAACCTGTATAATGATTTTAATAGATATTACCTAAAACATTTTTCTGAAAATGGTCCGAAACTAATTAAATGCACTAGATTAATTAATACAGTAGCAAACGAAGAGGAACAAATAATTTTATTAAAAAACTACCACGAAGGAAAAACTAACCATAGAGGAATTAACGAAACATTTGAAAAATTACGTCAAAATTATTACTGGAAAAATATGAAGACAACTATTACTAATTACATTAACGAATGTTCTATTTGCCAAAAAAATAAATATGGTAGACACACCCCTTATGTCCCACTAATGCTTACGGAAACCGCCAGCAAACCTTTTCAAATTATTCATATAGATATTTTTACATATGACGGTAACAAATATTTGACCCTCACAGACGCATTTACTAAATTTGCTCAAGCTTATTCTATTCCAGGTAAAAACGCAATTCACATTACGAAATCCTTAATAAAATACTTCACTTCTTTCGGCATTCCCCAATTAATAGTAGCAGACAAAGGTAGAGAATTTAATAATGAAGTAATAAAAGATTTATTAGCAATTCACAAAATCAAAGTTCATTTTACTACTCCTGGCCACCATGAATCGAATTCAATAGCTGAACGAATACACTCTACACTAATCGAACATTTAAGACTTCTAAAACAAACGTATCCTACCGAAGATGACCTAATGGACTATGCTCTTATAGCTTACAATAATTCTATTCATAGTTCCACAAAATTTACCCCATTTGAACTAACTTTCGGACATACAGACTCTAGAAACCCCAACGAACTATTTCTTTCCCAAAATTTCTATTCAGAATATATAAATAATCATAAAGACAAATTAAAACACGTTTACCAAAATGTACATGAAAATCTAACACAAAATAAAACTAAAGTAATTGATAAACGAAACGATCAAGGAGAAATAAATTCAGAATTTAAAATTGGACAAGTAGTTTATAAAGTTAATACCCAAAAACGTAACAAAAAACATCAACCATACTTAGGTCCCTACAAAGTAACCAAAATTCTTGACAGAAACCGAGTAGAACTTGTACGACAAAGACTTAAATATAAAAAAGACATTAACCAGACAGAAATTATACATATTAAAGAACTAAAGAAACCTCCCGTTGCAGGTTCGCCCTCTGGACAACAAACGTCGACGCAAGACGAGACACATCCAAATTCCATAACTTAAACGACAATCCCGGACTTTTACCCCTTCATTTAGGCACAGCCCGAATTCAGACAGATGTTTGGACTTTTATACATATCTATGACATTACAAACATTACTACAAATTTCCTTACTCTACAAAATCAATATAATTCCATGATAAATACCCTTTCAAATACTTCCCAAATTCTAAGCTTTAATAAAGAATTTCAAGACTCCTATCATTTAATCCAAATTTTAGAAAACAAAATTTATCTCGAATTAAGACAATTAAATCCCTTTTGGAATACCAGATCTAAAAGATCTCTATTTGATGGTGTAGGTTCCGCAATAAAATTTATAACCGGAAACCTAGACCAAAACGATGCAAAACGCTACGACGACGCTATATCAACTCTAACAAATAATCAAAATAATATTAAAACTATAGTTAAAAATCAAATCACCTTATTAAGATCTTCAATAAAGAATTTTGAAAATAATACAAAAATCTTAGCTCATAACCAGTTAATTTTAAGTTCACGCATAACAGAAGTTCAAAACTTAATTAAAGATATAAAAGTAGAAAAAGTTGAGACATTTCATTATTTTGCACTAGAAAGACTTGTGTCACAATTTTACACTAGTTTCCAAATTATTTATGATCTACTAGAAAAAATCGAAGTTGCTATCAGCTTTTCGAAACTAAATACATTTCATAATTCGATAGCCGACCCAGATGAACTATTTCTCGAAATATTAAACGTTAGTAAATTCCTTAAAAATAACAAATTCCCTTTTGAATTATCTTTGCAAAATATTTTGTTGTTCGAAAAAATAATAAAGATAAAAAGTTATAGTAAAGCAAATAAAATAATTTTTGTACTTGAATTACCCATTGTTGAGATCAATGACTATGATTATTATCATCTTTATTCCTTTCCGACCCGATACCAAACTCATTTTAGAACAATTATTCCAAAATCCAAGTTCCTACTTTCCAATCGATACCAATATGCACTTGCCAACGTTCAGTGTCAAAAATTGTTAGAAGAAGAATATTTATGCCACGATGTCCAGTCCATTGAAGTAACACCAACAGCCCCTTGCGAAGTTCAACTAATACAGTACTCAAAATTTGTAAATCAATGTCAATCAGTGCCAACAGAAATTAACAATATAAAAATTCAAAAACTTGAAAACAATAAGTGGATCGTAATAACTCTAAACAAAGTGATTAGTATTCAAAAATGCGACAAAAATTCGGACAATATTCCATTAAACGGTAGTTACTTAATCGAACTCAATAGTGCGTGCGAAATTTATATAGACAATTACGTTTTAAAATCATTTGAACTAAAAACTCCAAACTTTGTTAAAATGGAACTGCCAAATTTAGAAGTGTTACTAAAAACCCCGGTCAGTGATCTAAACTTTAAAACAATAAAAATAGACTCAATAAAATTAGACGAATTAAATAATGTTCAAAGTGCTTTAGCAGATCAAGAAAACAAAATAGACAATCTAGACACAGTTCCCATTCATTTTCAACATGTCAGTTTTTATACCATAATTTTATATGTCATAGCAATCATCTTCCTTGTCTACACCATTTGGCAAATATACAGAAAAAATACGAATCCAGAATCACCAAAGGAATCCACAGAACAAGAAAAGAAGGTACCAGAAAATTTTCCATTTCTTCGAACTATGCTACCCCATAGTTCTCATCTAGCCCCGGAGGAGTTAAGAAACCAGAACTGCTAAATCACCAATAATAAAAGGACAGCGTCAGCAAGCTTCACCTCGACCACACCTCGGCGTCACCGAGCTTATAAATAAACTTTTGCATTGTATAGCGTCACTCTTATTTTGCATTTAACTGTAGTAAGTAGTCCCTTGTCAATAAAGTTCTTTTTAAAAACGTTGTTCTTGGACTTAGAAACTTCACTTGAATATAATTACAAAATACTACAGAATTTCACTTTTTGATATAATTTTTATTAATAATATCGTAAATTTTGTACAACATTTTTAATAATCAAAGTAAATAAATTTTAAGTTCACTCAAATAAATAATCGACTACTGCCATCGACCACTTACAATCTCGGTTAATTTGATTAATAATCGCGGCAGGTAAAGTAAAATTCTTCTTTCAGTACAATAAAGTGTTACTTTACTGCCGCGGATGATGGCAAATTAGTACAATGATGAATGCCCTTAGTGACGGTCGGCAATAAAACTAAAACACATTTTTTGTTAGCCGCTATATTAGAATTTTTGACGTGTCATTTGAACACCCAATCAGAGCAATCGTATAACGCATCTGCGCGCAGCACCAACATTTTTTATGAAATCGCGCACATTTACATTCACTCCCTATCGCGCCTAAAGAAGTATACCTTCAAAAATTATAATTTTTGTCAAAAACCCCCTACTTTCTGCACTGAATAATTGTTTTCGTATCTGTTACCATTTTCAAGTTACACGGAGAAAAAGGCAGATTTAAAAAATATATAAAAAAGCGCTCTATTATTTGATCTTATTCTTTCATAAACCATTCACTTTCAACCAGTCCAACTTTTTGAGCAGATAAATAACATTAAAATGAAAGGAATTATAGAGGAAAAACGAAGTGTTTAAATTCTGGTGGATGCGATTAAAATATACTCATTTTTTCTTAAAATATATCTGTGACTAATCAATCTTTCTTGCACAGTACCTCGCTTAGTTTGAATGCAATCGACATATTAACAGTGCTCATTTTAAAGGTATTTTTAAGCACTATAAAATGTGCTGACAGCATTATACGCTGTGAGCTCGTACGTAGAGGGGATATTTAAAAATTCGCGAGCTCCAGTAATGACAAGTCTGTAAACGTTTACTGGAAATTTGACATAAATGTCAAAATGATTAATTTAAAATTAAAAATAAAAACATTAATTATAAAAAATATTAGTTGGTCAAAGCTGTGGTATATACTTTTACCTTAAATATACTTACGTTTTAAATACTGAATTTAAGTTTTTTAATGTTCCGTAATATGTAATTATAAATTGATCTATTAATCTTAGCGCCATCTACACGATAATTGTGAAAGTATCCGAAGTAAGAAATTAATGTTTCATCAATAGAACGTCAAAATGATTAGCAAAATCTTAAAAAAAATCGATTACAATTTAATTACAGTGGAACCCCGATAAGTCTGCCCCCGATAACCCGGAAGTCCGGCTAACCCGGACCGATTTTCATCAGATAAACATTTTGATTTTCAGTACATATTTTGTATTTTGACAATGACACCCGTTCTGGGCGTCGAAATGTTAATAAAATTATTTTTTCAATTTAATTGTGGCTTATTTCCCATCAAAATAGTTTATTATCAGATAAACATTTCAACAATAAAAATGTATGTATGTAATATAATATTTGAGACATAATGTGTATTTGTGTAATTTGAACTATGCGATAGTAAATGACTCATGACACAAGCCGGCAGAAACAACAGGCACCTGTCTGTAGTATTCCTTTATTTTTTATTTCAAACTGTATTAGCATTGTTTAAGAAAGGCTATTTAAAAAATTCTTTTTTAATCAATGGTCTTAGTTTTCACTGTTCTTAATACATAATAACAAAACATCGTTCCGATTATGACTGTATGAATACAGTATTGTATTGTTCGCTTCCGTTTGCTTAGGTTTGTGTTTGCGTGTTTTTAGTAATTTAGATGTGTACGTACTGTGCATATTTATATATATTTCATGTTATTTTAATTCTAACTGAGTTTATGTGTAAGTATACCGTATTGTATTAATTTTTACCATATTCTCCGGCTAACCCGGATTTTCAATAACCCGGATCGGCCGCGGTCCCGATTAATCCGAGTTATCGAGGTTCCAGTGTACTTTTTTGCTCTGTAAATATTAAGCGATAACAATTAAATAATAAATTTAAAAATTACCGGTGAAAGTTGCATTACTAATGTTATTTCTGTTATTTCAAGTGGAATGCACAGATTCGAGCATTTCACAAACACAAAAATTCCCCCGTCACTTATCATAACTCACGTTATTAGAACATTACAACTAGAAGATTTTTGAAATTTTTTTAGAAGTTACAAAAATGTTTTGTACATTTTTTTAATTACATGCATTGTTTTTAATTTATCATATTTATAACAAAAAATCGTCCGAAATCGTATAATTTTTCAATGAAAATGACCAATTTTAAATCATGGACAACTCAAAAACTATTGAGTTTTCAAAAAAAATATATATATGTTTTACTTACAATTAGGTTTTCTAACGACTTCTGGGGTTAATTTAAACAAAAAAATGTCTACCTACGAGAAGGGGTGGGAACCACCCCCCAAGATAAAAGCATATTTTGGCATTATGATAGACTTTGTCTCTTGAGCCATTCCTTACTGTAAAAATATCAAGTAAACCTAAAGCATCAAGCCACGGCCTCACTGGTAAATTTTTAGTGCGTATTGAACTAATGGTTCGTCGCAAGAATTTAACGTCGCAAATGTTTACCAGTAAGGACGCGGTACTCCACCAGCGAAAATGTAAAACATACCGACAGCCGATGGAGTGTGTGCGTTGTATGCGTCGAAAATTCTTGCATCCGATTTATGCCACATTAGCACAATTTACCTCGAGCACGCAAATATGTGCTACGAAAAGCTGGTTTGACGCAAATTTTTACCAGTGAGGACGTGCCATTAGGACTTAGAAATTCTGAGCCAAATCCAAATACACTCTTTGACTGCACTATAGAAAAACACTCAATGTGTTGAATAAAATAATACCCTATTGTGTTTGTCTATGCACTTTGTTCATTATACAATTAATTCTTCCATTAAAAATCTATTTATATATCATATTCGCATGTTTCACAATAGCGTTCATTCAGATAATCGATTTTTATATATTCCGCTTTTCTTTTGTTTTAAATCAACACTTAATTGGTTGAAAACTTGAAAACACATGTTTACATGTGAACAGTCTACCAGTAAATCAAAGAATTGATTATTTACTAATGTAGTCAAGGAAATTGCAAAAAAATTAGTATAATATCTAATAATCTTATATGTCACCATACTTATTTAATTTAATATTAATATTTTTTTTCTACAATCACTTGATAAAGAAGACTTTTTCGCTTGTCAATGGCAACGAAAAGTTGACGTTTACTGAGTACCGTTACTTTATCCCTCTAGCGCAGCGTTTCCCAACCGGTGGGTCGTGGGCGGATTTCAGGTGGGTCGCGGAGTGGCTCTTACAATAGCTGAGTAGCGTACAGTGACCGTACACAATCTGTCAATATCTCCAGTCCGACCAGTTTTCTCCCACTAGCTCTCTCACTCGAACCCAAACACTCGGTTCTTGTTCTCAGTCTGGCTCTTCTGGTATTTGCCTGCGTAATAACATATGACAGTGTAGCTTGATACTCTGTCCAGCGTAATTTTTGTTTAAAATTAGTGAAGTAGCGAACTATTTACAATGGACAATTGGCTGAAAAGTGGGTTTTGTTTTAAGAGAGAACTGCAATCTACTGGCAAACGTGAGCTTAATCGTCCATCTACTAGAAATGCCGCTAAAGTGCCTCCAATATTTTCAAATGTTAAGAAAGGGAAGAAAATGTTTCGAAAATAATGTCCTGAATACCTTAAATACGCAATACGGATTCACGTTGATAGATACGGAAGAAGAACCTATGTCCAATGCGTACTATGTTTCGAAACCTTGGCAAACGAAAGTATGAAGCCTTCAAAACAGAGTAAGAGGAAGAAAAATGAACTGATTTCGCCATGGCTTCGCAGAAAAATTACCATGGCCTCTTACTAGCTGTCTGTGCTAATAGTATGAAATAGGGCTCCGCACACAGCAGGCGAGGGCCTTATTTTGTCCGGGACAGAAATAATTTTGTCACTTCTACTTGACGATAAAGCAGGTCAACAGATATGTAAAATACCAAAGTCCAATCCAATATATCATGGGTGAGGGATGGGTAACGAATATGAAAAAACATCAGAAGGTGGGTCGCCAGACATAAAAGGTTGGGAACCACTGCCCAGCGCATGAAGTTTGATTTTACGCTCGTGTCCGTAGCAACCGTACAGCCATACAATACAAACACATTGAACATTCAAACTGAAAGATATAAAAGTTAATGTTATGACATTATAATGACAGATATAAAATAGTTACAATAAAGTTAATTATTTAAAAATAGTTTCATTTTATTAAGTGATTGTAGAAAAAATGTTGTATGTATTACAAGCGTAAAGTGACATTATTACTCTCAAGCAATAATGTATCACTTTTCGCTCTTAATACATAAATAACATTAAATAATTTTAAAGGGATACAGTTAATAAACTTCTGCAGTAATTTTTTGTTTCGACTCGACTGATCATATCGCATTTTGCAATAATTGTTAAGGTTTTATTTTGTGCGGATTTTTTTATATGTATACATTTCAACATTTCATTTTCTGCTAGTAATTTATATGATCATCATCCTGATGAAACATTAATTGACGTGGTAAAAACAAAATCCAAATTGCAAGGTTCAAAGTTAAGTCACGCGTTCTGTCGAGCAAAAGATATAAAATAATTTAAGAACATTGATTCAGAATCACATAGACTCTATAATTAGATAAGTAGTAAGTGGAAAGGCGCAAAATGTCGCCTGTCAACATTTTCAATGTGTTTTAAATGTATTTCTTTTTTTCGAATCCTGAGAAAACTAATAAGTATTTTTGAAAAATTTAAACGCAGAATGAAAGATTACATTATTACCGAGGGCCGAAAGTCCCTTAGAATAAATTAAAAGTCTTTTTAAATGAAATGTTTGCAATTAAAAATTACACTAAATATTCTCTTTTATTTTCACTCCTGAAACTTAATAATGTAATATTTCATTCTGTGATTAAATTTTTCAAAAACATGTATTAGTTTTCTCAGGATTCGTAAAAAATGAATACATTTAAAATACATTGATCATTTTGATATGCGACATTTTGCGCCCATGCCTTTTAAGTATTTACCGATACTCTAAATCTAAAAGATCCATAGAGCTTGATGTAAATGTCATCCATAATAATCCATGTTATGTTCCAGTTTGCTTTTTTAATATTTCGTTAGCTTTGGTAAATTTTTTTCGTTTGGACGGAATGTCTTTGCTACTGTTATTCAAATAAGTTACTGGTTCGAACCAGAGAGTAATATTTAACATAATATAATCATTAATATCAGGCCGATTGGAACATGTAGGTCCACCAGTATTTAATATTACTAACTCTAGATATCTAAACCATCTACAACCCTTTCTAATTGCTTTCCAACATTGTCAATTGTATAAGACACCAGCAAGGAATGAATATATCAGATACATAATAATATATGCAAATTCTAAGAAATAAACAGCTGCATTAGTTGTCTGTTCCTTACTAAAATCTACTTTATTTAAGTAGCATGCCATAAAGTAGCAATAGCTACATTATAAAACAGAGTGCTTAATGGAGCATCCTGTACATGTCATCAGGTCATCACTATTTGTCAACAAAAACTCTTATTGTCATTTATGATAGATTGCTGAATAAAGGAGTTAAAAATTTAAGTAGGTACCATGTTCTTCTCGAATGTTCTATTCGAATTTTGAATATTCTATTCGCTAATATGAGCGCATTTTGAACTTTGTCTACTGCCTTTCTAGAAAGTATCGATGTATGTATTATGCATTACTAAGAAATGAATAATTAGCCAGATGTTTAGAGCACATTTCAGGAACCTCAATCATAAGTGGGTGTTTGATTTGTTTGAATATTGGATGAACGTATTTGGTACGTCTATTTTTTGGGCAACGTATTTGCCGGAAAAAATTAAGCAATGGAATATTTTAGTGCGTATTTATACAAATCAAATTATGTTATTTTTTAAAATTTCGTTTCTATTTTTTACTTCAGTAAGCCTACTCGCATTTTAACCAACAGTCTTTTAAAACGCATTTCATATGCTTATTAAACATTTTGCTTTATATATAAATCTTATAGCTCCATAGTGGAACAAAGGGCACATCAGTGGTTCAATAGCAAAATAGTTAAACCAAAAGGTTTGATCAGTACCGGCGCTAGGGTATAAGCCGCCCGCCTGCAAAAGAAGCATAGGCGCCCTTCGGTTTCTTTTAAGTTATTATTTTGTATAGCACCGGTAGAAAAAAGCTCATTTTGGCGCCCCCCAAAAAGGGGCGCCCGCCTGCAGTGCATCCCTTGCAGGCCCGTTATCGCCGGCCCTGGGTTTGATGGTAAGATTGCTAGCCTCACGGATCATTGCTTGAGTACCGTCCGATTTTATTGATTAATTTTCTCCACTCCCTTCTGTTCCTCGCAATATTTTTTGCTTCGTTCCATGTTCAATTAACTTGTCTAAGTTCTTTTTCTATTGTTCTCTTCCGTGTAGCTAGTGGACTTTCTTGTTTTCTTTTGCCTGGTAGACTGTAGTGTAATGCTTCTCTCTATATTTGACAAGGGTTTCCGTAACGTGTGACTTATCCACCTCCATTTCCGATTTTTATTGTTATTTCTATATTTATACTTTTCTTTCCTTATTCGCCACAATTCTTCATCTGTGATTTTATCTGGCTTAAATACTTTCAATATTTGTACCAATAATTTGAAATGTACCAATAAGTTTTCAATTTAAAAATCTTTTATTAATATTTCTAATATTTTCAATATTATTAATTTTGCTATTAGGATTGAAAACTAACTTCATCTTTCAATTGCCAGATGACGCTAATCACCTAGTACCTTCACTTCGGTTGCAATGGGTGGGAAAAACTCTCGACGCTAGTCAATTAGGGTATGGAGAACAGTGCCTACGTTCTTTCCGATAAGGCTCCAATAAGAGCCGAAAATCGCGATTCAGAGGACTGGACTGCGCTCCGTATTCTAATTGAAAAGTAAGATTGTTTTGCCTTCGCATTGCAACTGAATAAAAATGGTATACATTTTTACTTTCAATATTATTCGTAGACATCTGTTCATAAAGGATTGCATCTGTTGAAAAAGATTTTTGTTATATTTCCACGTTTCATCTCCATATACTAAGACTTATTTCACATTTGTCTGCAAAAGGCCCAGTTTCATTTTTTACTAATACATACTTGTCGAGGCTTATATCTTGAGTAATGTGTTAAGGGCGTTTGTACTAAACCTATTCTCCTTGGTATGTCTTTTTCCATGCCACCCACTGCCGGATTACCCATTAGGCAAGTAGGCAGTTGCCTAGGTTCCTCGGCCCCAAAGGGGGTCTCGTAGGGCCCAAAACGAAAAAATAATAATTAGAATTAAATAAAAACTCTACATCATATATATATATATATATATTGTTTTGATTCTACTTATTGATATCTACTTTAATTGGGCTAGCTCAAATTAATAAATTTATCTCAAGGTTTTACATCATCCAATCGCAGAAATGCAAAACCAATACTCAGAAAAAACTCATGGAAAAATAAAAATCAAAAAAAAATTAAAATATAACCGTATATTAAAGAAAAATTAATTATACCAAAAAAAATTAAAACACAAATTTTTAATAATAGAATAAACTAAAAAAAACAGACAATCTATGAAATGCTTGTGCAAAATAATGAAAACAAATCTGAAAAATAACGCAAATTATTTTGAAATCGAAATTACCAAGTATGAATACAAATTGAATTATAACTACCTAGTAAACAAAAGTCCATTTAAAAATCGCGAAAAAGTTTATGTGAAAGTTTATGTCCTATTTCACTGGAGTCTTTACGTATAGGTCGATGCAACCAAATGAAACCAAAAGCGTGGCAAACAGAGACTATTTACGGAGAGAATAATGTATATGTTTGGATACCTTTGTACAGCTGTGTTCACTTGATGTTGAATTTACTTTTGACTTTTAAAATAACATTTTACTTTGTACTTTTTATATACGGGTGCCTATAAGGCTTTTTTATTAACGAAGACCGACATTCTTGTTACTTATTCTTCAACAGTACCTTCTATTTCAGCTCTCTAAAACACACCCTGACTCTCGTTCTTTTCTTGTCAAAAAAAAATTAAAACTTCTGACATCCTTCAAACTATATCCTCCCTTCAGTTCCATTCGTCCAAACAAATATCCTTACTACGTCATATATCAACGCCTCCAAACGCTTTTGCCGCTAATTGTTCGTAGAAACACTGTCTATTGAATGTAACCGCACTGTTAACATGATAAACGTATTTGTCCAAAATTCATAGAATTATTTTAACATTATAAAAAAAACTAATACCTTACAATACAATACTGGGTAATTGAAATCGGTATCTAATTTACATGGTGAATGAAAACATTAAATATTAAAAAAATTATTTTAACGTAATACAAAATTATCATACAATTAGATAATTAGATTTTCTTCTTTTTCCTCTCTGCTTTTCTTTATCTATGACAACTTCCCCGACCTTTAGTATGAACAAATTTTTAGATAAAAAAAAATTTTTTTATACCCAAATTACTCAATCCTTTTGCTTTTATCCTATCTCCTATTTCTATACTTAGTATCTAAATTATTTACATGTTTCTACAAGTTTTTATTCAAAATACCGGTATATATCGTTTATATTAAATATACCCCTAATATTGCCATTCTCTATGTGCCCTATCCTATAGCTATTTACCCCATTTGCTGTTTGCACGACGTATGGACCTTCAAATACTGGCATCAATTTCGCACAAACACCGTTATTCAAATTTGACACTCTCAGTGCTCTCACCATTACTTTATCACCTTGTTGAAATGTAACAGATCTTCTTCGCCGTTGTCTTTGCTTTCTTTGGATGTATTTTTCTCCACTTCTTCTTAATCTTGTAGTTACTTTGTTTATTACATCTTCGTATTCTCTTTCTGTTGGTTCTTCCCATGGTCTAAGTGGCATTCTTCCTTTCATAACATACATCGGAGATTCTTTGGTTATTGTGTTTGGAATAGAGTTTATGTATTCTTCTACTTCTTCCAGCTTTCTATCCAATCCTGTATGTTGTCCATTAGATGCAATTCGTAAAAACTTGGTTACTTCCTGTATATATCTTTCCGATGGATTGCTCTGGGGATGTCTGATGCTTGTAAATACAGCGTCTATTCCTCTTTGTTGTAGCTCACCTGTAAATCTATCGTTTCTAAAATACGTAGCATTATCTAGCAATATTTTCCTCGGTGTCCCAACTTCTTCTAAAAAATTGTCTATTTTTCGTAATATTTCATCTCCTTTTGTTGTTCGACAAGGGTATAATTTTACAAATTTCGAAAAAATATCCACCATCACCAAAATGTGCTTATTTCGACGGGGAGTTCTTATCAGTTCGCTCAACATATCTATGGCTACTAGATCTAATTTTTGGCCAGATGTTATATTCTTAGGTATGTTTTCATTTTTAAAGTTCCTCGATTTATATTTTTGGCAAACCTCGCATCTTTTCACAATGTCTTTTGCTAACTTATGATCGCCTTTGCAAATATAATTTTCTCGGAATACCAGAAAGCTTTTCCTACTTCCAACGTGTCCATTGTTTCGGTGTATATCAATCAATATTTTGTTAGCCAGTTCGTTTGTAATCACATACAGTTCTCTTTCCTCCTTTCTTTTTATATAAATTCCATTTTCTTGTATTGCTCTGTTTTTTTCCTGTTCTGCCAGATTCTCTTGGTCTCTCATGACCTCCTCTAATGAATAGATTCCGTCGTCGTCTCTTAGAATGTTCATTCCAACCTGAAATTCCATTTTTTCTTCTTTATTAAAATATTCATCTCTGGTGAGAGCATCGGCGACGATATTATCTTTTCCTTTGATATATTTGACTTCAAAATCATATTCTTGTAGTAATAAAATACCACGGTGTATTCTGTTGTTTACTACTCTATTGTTCATGATGTTAACAAGAGCGGCGTGATCTGTTTCTATGGTGAACTTTGATCCCAATAAATAAAAACGTAGTTTATTCACGCAGAAAAGAATACTGGCAAATTCTAGCTCGGTCGCGCTATATCGTCTTTCGTATGTTTTTGTTACTCTGGACACAAAGCATATTGGAACTTCTATTTCTTCTTGTATTTGGGATAACACCCCTGCAAACTTATTCATCGAAGCGTCTGTTCGTAAAATAAACGGTGCTGTGTATATCGGATAGTATATCTTACTTCCATTTGCAAATTCTGTCTTAAGATTTTGAAATGCTTCTTCCTGCTCTTTGCCCCATTTCCATCTTTCATTTTTCTTCAAAAGACCTATCAATGGCAGTTCCTTTTGGCTGATGTCTGGAATGAGCTTCTTAAAATAGTTTATCATTCCCAAAAATCCTCTCAGTGTTTTTAAATTTGTTGGACGTATGTATTCTTTTATGATCTTGACTCTCTCTTCATCTAGGCTTATGCCTTGCCTGTCTAGTTTGAAACCTAAGTAAATCACCTCTTTTTGAAAGAACTTGCATTTTCCTATGTTTAATTTTAAACCTGCTTTATCTAGTTCTTTGAGAACTATCTTTATGTGATTCATATGGCTAGACATATCATGGGAATAAATCAACAAATCATCGATATAATGTAAAACAAAATCACCGTGTTTATTTAAAATCGTGTGCAATGCCCTTACCAAAGCCGCGCATGCACTTTGTAAACCAAATGGCACTACCCTAAACCTATATACCACTCCGTCGATAGAAAAAGCAGTATAATCCCTACATTCATTTGCTAAAGGAATTAACCAGAAACTATGTTTTAAGTCCAATTTTGTAAAAAAACTAGATCCTGTGATTCTACCAAAAATTGAGTCTATATTCAACGGGGCCTCGTATTGGGGCACTGTACATGAATTCAAATTACGTGCATCTAAACAAATCCTTATGTCCCCATTACTTTTTTTAACAATAACTACTGGATTTATGTATTGTGAATCACATCTTTCAATTATTTTATCCCTCAACATGTTATCTATTTCTTGACCTACATCTTTTCTATATTTAAATGGAATAGGATATGTCTTCGAGCGGAAATTAGATAAGTTTTTCATTTTAATCGTGTGTTCGTATTTTGTCGCTGCTCTATTTTCTGTATTGATTAATCCCGTATGTCTTGCCAGTAATTTTTTTAAGTCATACGTCATTTCTTCTCCACAAACTATTGATGTCTCTTCTTCACTTTCGCAATGCCTTGTCGTTGTACACATATTTAACTCCAATTCTCTCTTCTCCGATTCTTCTTCTTCAAAAACTACAGCTTCTTCTTCATCCAATATTTCAACTTCCTTTTCCGTCATATTTGTACCCACCTTTTGCGGCGCTGTACTGATATCTAAATTTCCTTCTTCCTCTTCTTTCTCTTCTTGTCCTAAAGATGTGTCCACCTGTATCGGCGTCACACTTCTTTTTTTTCTATTTCTTCTCCTCCTCTTCTTCCCCTCTTTTCTTTCATCAGTGTCCATCGTTTGCGATGCCACACTTCTCATTTTCTTATATTCAAATTGTGTTGTCAAAACATCTACTTCATTTCCTGTGTCATCTTCTTGTACCTCTTTATTTTCATCTTTCTTGTCAGTTATTGATGTGCGTACCTTATTCGGCGCTGTACTGACTTCCTGCTCATCTTCTTTTTCCTTTAAACCTTCTTCCATTATGTCCTCTCCAAATTTTATATATTTGTTTGCAAAATTAATTTTCGTTCCATACTTATCCAATTCATCCACTCCAATGACAATATCATACTTCATGTCCTCAATTATAAAACAATTAATCAAATATTCTTTATTTTTAAATCTCAATGTCAAAACAATAGCCTCATTCGTAGTCGAAATCTTTTTTGAATTAGCACTCACTAACCTTATTCGAGAAATATTATACCTGTGAGAATCTAGTCCTAAATCCTTTATCAATTGTTTATTAACTAATGATACCTCTGAACCAGTGTCCAAAAGTATATCAACCTTTTTATTTTTAATATACCCCTGTACCATAACCAAATTATTACGCACGTATTCAACCTTTTTTCCCGCTAAAGTGATAAATTCCCTAGGGTGAGTATATATTCCTGAATTAAATTTTATCCTTGTTTTTAGTGAGTGCCCTCCTGAAAAGACGACCCTGCTCTATTGATTTCTACTTCCACATTGTCTATTTCTTGGTGTCCTTGTTCATTTTCTCCTTCTCTGATGAAACTTAGGCTGTTTATTTCTCTGTTCTGTTCTCTTCCTTGTCCATTGTTGTTGTTATATTGGTTTCCTCTATTACAATTTTCCCGACCTGCATTTGGCTGATATGGTTGATTGTTATAATTTCTCCCACTGTTTTGAAATCTATTTTGATGATATCCATTTCTATTCTGTTCATACCTATTTTGATTAAAATTGTTTGTATATCTTTGTCCCTCATTATCCCTATATCCATTGTATCGGTAAGGATTTTCATTACGAGACTGTCTGTAGTTGTTTGTGCGGTTTGTTTGGTTGTTCCCATTGTTTTCCGTTTGTTTACCGGTCCTTCTTTCTTTTCTTCGAGCTTCTCTTACAACTAAGAACTGGCATAAACTGTCCATGTCCCTATAACCTTGTAAGGTGACATAGTCTTCCATTGTATTGTCAAAATGTCTTGCTATCAATTCAACTAGCTGTTCTTCCGAATAATTATAATTTAAATATTGCCCACTGGCGTATACTTGCAATGCATATTTCTCTTCAGATATTCCTAGTTTCTCATCATATTTTCCATTTTGTAGTTCACTATTCACGACCATCTGTTTCTCTTTTCCCCAATAATATCTCAAAAATTTTCTTTCAAATTCTTCCCAATCTTGCAACTCATTTTGCTTACTCTCGAACCATAATGCTGCTCCATCCTTAAAATGAGTCCTTATCATATCCTTAGCCTCTTCAAACTCTTCATATCCTTGTTTTTTATTTTTAAGCATCCTAATAAACGGGACTGGGTGCTGTTTCTTTATATCCCCGCCAAATTGGACCTTATTTTCTGCTCCATTGTGTATAATTACTTGTCTTCTTTCTCCAGTATTATGTTGTGTTTTTACTTCCAATAGTTTCTTATCCAATTTTCTAAATCTATCCTCTATTTCCTCGTCTCTATCTTCTACATGTTTCTCCAAATTCTGTAGTTTCTTGGTATGTTTTTCTAAATTTTGGCTAATTTCCTTTGTTTTCTGCTCTACTTCATGTTTCATCTGTTTTACATACATTTGTACCTCCTCTTTATGCTGTTCTAGTCTCTGCTCCATTTGTTTAAAACCTAGATCTTGTCGTTTACTGTTTTCATCTATACTTTTTTTTATTTTTTCTGCTTGTCTTCTACTGTTTTCTTCCTGTATCTGTAGCATTTGTAATATCCTATCCATTGTTGACATTTCTATGGTAGTCTCCTTGATTGTTGTTTCTGTAATACTAATTTCTTCGTCTACATTTTCTATTCCTTCCTCGCTATAACGTTCTTCTGTTTCCTTTTGTTTTTTGTTGAGTCTTGTCTCCATTTTCTTTCCTTTTTCTGGACTTAACAATGTGAACTTACAAACCAACCGAACTATTATCTTTGCCTATTCCACAAGAATGTTGATCAAATAAAAATATCTGGTTATGTAAAAAATTGTTCCAAGATTATTCAAAGCGAAAAAGGTTTGAATAATAAAAATCAAAAATACTTTGTCGAAATTTGGCAGAGAGAAAAAAAATTAGAAAAATCCTGTAAGAATTTATATATTTTCCAGTACACTTTGTCTGGGTATTGGTGTTTCTGCTTTTGCCTCACACGCTTGGGCGACAATATTGTTTTGATTCTACTTATTGATATCTACTTTAATTGGGCTAGCTCAAATTAATAAATTTATCTCAAGGTTTTACATCATCCAATCGCAGAAATGCAAAACCAATACTCAGAAAAAACTCATGGAAAAATAAAAATCAAAAAAAAATTAAAATATAACCGTATATTAAAGAAAAATTAATTATACCAAAAAAAATTAAAACACAAATTTTTAATAATAGAATAAACTAAAAAAAACAGACAATCTATGAAATGCTTGTGCAAAATAATGAAAACAAATCTGAAAAATAACGCAAATTATTTTGAAATCGAAATTACCAAGTATGAATACAAATTGAATTATAACTACCTAGTAAACAAAAGTCCATTTAAAAATCGCGAAAAAGTTTATGTGAAAGTTTATGTCCTATTTCACTGGAGTCTTTACGTATAGGTCGATGCAACCAAATGAAACCAAAAGCGTGGCAAACAGAGACTATTTACGGAGAGAATAATGTATATGTTTGGATACCTTTGTACAGCTGTGTTCACTTGATGTTGAATTTACTTTTGACTTTTAAAATAACATTTTACTTTGTACTTTTTATATACGGGTGCCTATAAGGCTTTTTTATTAACGAAGACCGACATTCTTGTTACTTATTCTTCAACAGTACCTTCTATTTCAGCTCTCTAAAACACACCCTGACTCTCGTTCTTTTCTTGTCAAAAAAAAATTAAAACTTCTGACATCCTTCAAACTATATCCTCCCTTCAGTTCCATTCGTCCAAACAAATATCCTTACTACGTCATATATCAACGCCTCCAAACGCTTTTGCCGCTAATTGTTCGTAGAAACACTGTCTATTGAATGTAACCGCACTGTTAACATGATAAACGTATTTGTCCAAAATTCATAGAATTATTTTAACATTATAAAAAAAACTAATACCTTACAATACAATACTGGGTAATTGAAATCGGTATCTAATTTACATGGTGAATGAAAACATTAAATATTAAAAAAATTATTTTAACGTAATACAAAATTATCATACAATTAGATAATTAGATTTTCTTCTTTTTCCTCTCTGCTTTTCTTTATCTATGACAATATATATATATATATATATATATATATATATATATATATATATATATATACGTTGAAAAATTCAAATATCGCGCAATACCATAAACTTGGTTTCACACGGAAATTCACAGCTAGTGAACTGCAACCAATGAAAATGCACGTGATGAAATAGAAATAACTGAGAGAAACGTAGCTTCCGTAATTAAAGAAGATGAAAAAGCATACAATGGCAGTTATATTCCAGTTTAAAAAAAGAACCAGAAACCGAAACTAAGTTAGAAATGGAAGTTAAAGGTAAATTGGGCCCAGAATTCGGAAACAACATAGGATTATGGAATACCATAACTGAAGAAATATGGAAATTTTGGATTGGGAAAGGTTCTTCAAAATGTAAAAATCTTGATAAAAGTGTCTTAGCTTTAAAAAAAATTTGAGGGCATTACAAGATTTTTACACAATCTACGGCTTTTAGAAAATATATCAGTGTAACAAAAATTAAAACAGATTGGCTAACGTACTCTTCTTTAAATGCTAATGTTACTGCTCTCCATGTATACTTTTTGGCGAACATGGCGAAAGTTTGACGAACACTCATCGACAAGCAGCGCCTTTATGGCCTAATTGACAGCTCTTTGGAAATTGAATTTAATCAAGAACGAGATTACTGGATTCAAGTGATACAGACATCCTTCGTTCACAAAATAATGGGAACTACTTAGGCATTTTAGAGCTATGTTCTTGCAGAATACGATCCTCTTTAAGCTCTCATTTAGCTAACTATGGCAATAACGGTACTGGAAAGCCTCTGACTTATCCCCAAAGATCTGGGAAGAAATAATAGAGGTAATGGGAAAACCCGTTTTGAATACAATTGTTAAAGAAATTATGGAAGCCAAATACTACTCCTTAAGTGTCGATTCAATTCCAGATATGTCTCATATTGACCAGTTGACTATTTATTAAGATATGTAAATCCAGCTGATGGTAAAATATATGAGGGTTTTCTGATAGACATACCTATACTGGAGGAAATCTTTATTTTGCTGTTTTAATCGTTTAAAACGACTGTTGCATTGTTGTAAACGACATGAGGGGACAATCATTCAAGAAACATGTTAGTTAAATATAATGGTATCCAGGTTCATTTATCTAAGATTAACAAACGTGCAATTTACATTCCTTGTGCCGCACACTCGTTTAAAATAATTTAGTTGGAGTAAGTGCTGCTGAAAGTTGTGTTGGAGCAATATCGTAGTTTGGGTTTGTTCAGTCCGTGTACAACTTTTTTCAGCCTCTACCCACCTTTGGAAAGTTATAATCAAATGCTTAAATGAAACTCCACTAAGCGATCCCATTCGCCACGATCTAGTTATTAAAAGAACAAGCAGCATTAGATGGAGTGCAAAGGCTGACGTAACAAGAGCGTCCAAAGGTTACAATGTCTTTAAATCTGCTGTCCATTCTCTTACTGAAGCTGAAAACACTAATCAAAAGGATGAAATAGTTCAATAGACTAAGTGTTTGTTGAAAGAAATGTCAAAAAAGAAACATTCGTAATGAATGAGTTTTGGCATTTTGGGCAACATTTTAGAACGCATCAACGCTGTCAGTAAATCATTACAGAGAAAAGATATTGGCACTTAAAACTGCAGACGAAGGATGGAGATGGAGGGGTTAACCCTTTCATTACATTGGTCGTAAAGGAGCCTTATTATTTTTCTGATAGTCCGTAGTGTTTCAGTATATTCCACGTCATGTTTAGATTGACTCAAAGGCTTTTTCAAAGTCTATAAAATTAATAAAAATTTCTCGATTTTTTCCGTTACCTTTTCCAAAATGATTCTTATAGTGTTTACATGGTCTATACATTTTGCTTTATAAATTCATTAATTCTCTTCTTATATTAAAATATATGTGGTATTTACAATCTGTGTTAAATATCGTATATGTATTTGCACAATGACCATTATATTGTCATTGCGGTAAGTGCGAAAGATAAAAATACATACGAATTTCAACAGATCATATCTACGGCAAAGAGTACCATTTTGAGTAATGATGTAGAAATAATTACCCACATTACCAATCGAATTTTATGAGGTTGAATGTAGATGATAATCCCGTGACGTCACGTAGATTGACAAACAAATTAAACAAATTTGGGGATTTTTTTTAGTGTATTTTCCAACTACAAAATTAGTTTACAGTATATTTCGTGCGTAATTACTTCCTTTATTAGTCATTTACTTCTACTGTATATTTCATAATTTCAGAAGATATTCGGTGTTTTTGTATTGTGTTTTTCTGGTGCGATCTTGCTAGATTTCTTGCAAATCTAAGTCTTCCTATTTTTTTATAAGAGATATAACGTCTCAACTATCAGATATCTCTTTGTAGTATAGTATAGTTGATCCAAAAGATGGCATAACCCAGACATCCAAAGTGAAAGTTATCCTTCAACACCAAATTGTTCTATATGCTCCACACAATGTCCAGAAAAAAAAGTCACACCATTTTGAGCGTCGGGTTTGGGAGGGAGAGGGGGGAGAAATCGGTAAATTCGTAGTTTTTTAAGTTTTTCGCCAATATTTCTAATACTATGCGGTTTAGCATGAACAACTCTCTATACAAAATTGTTCTACATTAAATTTGAAATAAAAAAGGTTATATGCATAATCTTTCTAAAATGAATGGTTCCAAAGTTACGGAGGTAGTATAGTATAACTGGTCCAAAAAAGGCCTAACCCAAACATCCAAAGTAAAAGTTTTCCTCCAACACCAAAATGTTCTATATGGTCCACATATTGTTCAGTAAAAAGTTACACCATTTTGAGCGTCCGGTTTGGGAGGGAGATGGGAGAGAAGCCAGTAAATTAGTAGTTTTTTTACGTTATTCGTCAATATTTCTAAAACTATGCTTTAGCGTAAACAATGTTATATACAAGAATGTTCTACATGACATTTAAAACAAAAACGTTCTGTACATAATTGTTATAAAATCAACGGTTCCAGAGTTACGGAGGGTGAAAAGTCGAGGTTTTCGATACTTTTTATATTTTTTGGGCAATATTTATGATATAACTATACCAAAAACCCAGACATCCAAAGTGAAAGTTATCCTCCAACACCAAATTGTTCTATATGGTGCACATAATGTTCAGAAAAAAGTCACACCATTTTGAGCGTCGGGTTTGGGGGGGGGGAGAGGGGAGAGAAATCGTTAAATATAAAAAGTATCGAAAACCTCCACTTTTCACCCTCCGTAACTCTGGAACCGTTGATTTTATAACAATTATGTATAGAACCTTTTTTGTTTTAAATTTTATGTAGAACATTTTTGTATAGAACATTGTTTACGCTAAAGCATAGTTTTAGAAATATTGACGAAAAACGTAAAAAAACTACTAATTTACCGACTTCTCCCCCATCTCCCCCCCAAACCGGACGCTCAAAGTGGTGTAACTTTTTACTGAACAATATGTGGACCATATAGAACAATTTGGTGTTGAAGGAAAACTTTTACTTTGGATGTCTGAGTTAGGCCTTTTTTTGGACCAATTATACTATACTACCTCCGTAACTTTGGAACCGTTCATTTTAGAAGGGTTATGCATAGGGCCTTTTTTATTTCAAATTTAATGTAGAACAATTTTGTGTATATGGTTGTTCATGCTAAACCGCTTAGTTTTAGAAATATTGACGAAAAACCTAAAAAACTACGAATTTTCAGATTTCTCCCCTTCTCCCCCCCAAACCCGACGCTCAAAATGGTGTGACTTTTTTCTGAACGTTATGTGGACCATATAGAACAATTTGGTGTTGGAGGATAACTTTCACTTTGGATGTCTGGGTTTGGGTCTAACTATACCATACTATTGCATTTGTGGTATATCTCATAGTTTTACCTTCTCCTCCAAATACCGCTTCGATATTTGAGTTTGACCTACGTAAGATTTTGGGCAGTGACCAAATGTAAATTTGTATACACCACTGTGTAAGTGATTTTCTTTTGGCTCTTGGGGTTCTTAATACAAATTAATACAAATTTTGTTCTTAATACATCTGTTAAACTGGTACAACCTTTAGCAAACGTAAAGCAGAACACAAAAGGGGTTTCAATAATATAAAAACAAATTCTACGTAAGCACTTTACTTTCTACATCATAATCATTCTTTTCATTGCTAATTTCAAATTATCCATATTGAAAACAAGGCCTTAAGCTATCCTGATTAGAATATATGGAAAATCATAAATTAAAAAATACCGATACAGTTGAGTTCAGGAGTCTTTACCCGTGCGTCATCATTTGAGGGGTCTAGATTCAAAACCGAACATTTCCACTTTATACCATTCCGAGTAAACTAAAAAAAACTAATTTACAACTTTTCTGTTCCCTATCTCAAATTTAAGGAAAAGTCCACTTTTGCACCTGAACCAATTCTTTCACACCAAATTACTACTAGGATCTGTCCAATTTTGCTCTTTATCAAATTGTTTCAAAAGATTTCAGAGGTGTATTCACCTTATTTTGACCAAAAAGTGGAAATGTCCCGTTTTGCATCTAGACCCCTCATTTAAAGCATACGAAATAAGTCGGAAATTTATTAAGCGCAGCAGCAAGTGACAGTAAGTAGCTACTCCTCCGATCACGGGTTAAAATTTGACGTTATCAAAAAATAAAATGTCAAAGTAAGTTTTGCTTTAAAATTTTGGCGCAGAATTACAGCTACATTTGAAGTAGCTTAGTAAATTCTTTTAATATCATTGATTAATAAATAAATAAACAATTTATAAAAAAATTCAATAACATATTTTCTTTTTATTTTATTCACTTTGGCGGAACATTAAACACAAGCATTCCTCAACTGTCTCAATGAGGTTAGCTTTGTACGTTGTCAAAATTAATCGTAAAATAGCATAAACTTTCCATAAAATTTCAAACTCCAATATAAAATTAATTGTGAAAACAACTGTTTGTATACTATAAAAACTTCAAAATGCAAAAACTCGACAAAGTAACAGCAAGAAATTCAACAAACTGCCAGTCACAAAAGTAAACAAACCAAAACGTCAGAAATTGTACTTAAAATGTGAAAACAAGCCCAATCGTCTTCTTTTGTACCTATCTCTTTTCAATGAACTGAGGCTAGATCGTTCATAAAAATAACATGCGTTTTTACTTAATAACAGGCGGTAGCTGGTTTGTCTTTAGTTTCATGCGTGGAAGAGAATGATGCTAGATCAAAAGTATGTGTTTTATCTCGTCAGTTATTGATGACGCACGGGTAAAGAACCCTGGACTCAAGTGTACAATTCGGAATTACCAACTTAAAACAAATATCTCTCATCTGCTCGTCTTATTCTGTGTAGAGACATAGTACCTATAGTGACAATATATTGTGATACATTTTTTCTGTTAAAAACAAATTTTCTCAGTATTTTATTGTTAAGTAAAATCATCTGCCATCAAGTAACAGTTGAATCCATAACTTCTCTCTCTCTCTCTGTTCAAGAACAAAGAGGAAGGTGTACTCCTACAAATACACAAGTTAAAATGCATTAAAAAGATTGGTTCGATGCTGATTGTAAACGTAAGAAATCTCTCTCTCTCTCTCTCTCTCTCTCTCTCTCTCTCTCTCTCTCTCTCTCTCTCTCTCTCGCTCATATGGTGCTACAGCTCAAGTCGGGCCTCCCCCAGCATCCGACTACAAGTATCTATGGCCTTATCTCTCTGTCCTGCTCTCCTCCAGTTATCCATCCTCAATATCTCTTTATCATCGGCTCTCACTTCGTCTATCCACCTCTTACTTGGTCTTCCTTCTGGCCGACGTCCCACCATAGCTCCGCTAAGCGTTCTACTAGGTGTTCTGTCGTTATCCATTCTTATAAGGTGACCTGCCCAGCGCAATCTTTGTATTTTTGCATAATTTGCTATAGAGGGTTCTTTGTAATATTGGTATAAGTCGTGGTTGAACCTTATTCTTCTTATACCATTGTCGCAAATGGGTCACTTACTCGTGACCTAAGATCGATTGTCGAATTCATCACTTACTCCAGAACAAAATTTGAATTACATCCCTCTTAGCCATCTACTATCTATCCGTAAACCAGAAGAAGAAACAGGACTTCCCCAAGTTCAGGAAACTGAGCAAAAAACGTTGAAGAGAGCATGGTCCGTTTCCAAATGTTGTAATGACCACCCGGCTATGAACTCTCAACCTTGTTAGCAGCAATTTATCCCGTAGGCAGCCCTTGTGCCCCTAAGACAAGATAAAGAATAATGGCTGTAGCTAGTGTTGCCCAAGTGCAAGACCAAGACGAGACTTAGAGAGTCTTGGTCTTGGTCTTGCGACAGTACACCTGGTCTTGGTCTTGGTCTTGGTATTGCGCTCCAGGTCTTGGTCTTGGTCTTGGTCTTGCAGCAAGAGTCTTGCAAGTCTCGCAGTTGCCCATTAGCCTATTACATATCTTAGAACTAGAACAACGTAACAGAGTAGGTCAATTTTAAGCTTTAATATCACAGCCGTAGTAAAGACCAACCAAATTAATAAATATCTAAACAACTGACACCGGGTGGGGTTTGAACCTACGAAGCGATCCGTGTCTAAATTCCAACTAACCAAAGTTTATTAGGAACTTACGTATTTTTTCGAGTATTTGCCATTGACAATGTGTGATTTGAAAAGAATTCGAAGGGTCAGAGGGAAAAAGGATGAATGTAAATTTTTGGTCATTTTGAGATTTTTGTGCAATCTGTTAGCTTAGAAAGGGTACTATCAACCTGTGAATGTATAAGGGGGCATAAATATGATAATCGTCTTAAAATCACGTCACAAGATTGGACGCAAGGGGTAAAAACAACGAATATGTAACTTTATTTCTCATTTTACCGAAAATGCTTGCAGATAGACATTCATCGTTCTTTCCCCTGGCCCTTCATATGTTAACGCCAGTTCTCATTTTGGTACCGAATACCAAACCGAGAATAATACACTTCTCCAAGAAATTAAGGCACCTCCTTAAAAATGGAATGGGTCATTTTTGATGTCTCGAATTTCCTAAACCTGTTGTCTGATTTAAGTGATTTTTTAATATTATATAGCCTTATTCGTTAACAATATCGCTGTAATAATATTGTTGCTAGAAGTTAAATTGTCGTTGTATAGGTATCCGATAACTTATCGGTACTAATGAGTGTACCAATCAAACTGTGTTTTTTTCTCAAAGTAAGCATCATCCTGTGGAATATTCTAGCATTTATAAAATACTGAAATTAAGACCCAGTTACAGTCTGATATTTTTTTAACATTTTGTTTTTTCATTCGCTTATGTTGGATAACAGTAAAGTTAGGTATTTTAACAACTAGCCATGTTTTTTATCAACACAGGGTGCTTTTAAATAAGTATGGTAAATTTTAAGGGGTAATTATAAACAAACGGGTCATGTTACCCGTATGCGCGCCAATGGTGAATATTAAATTCTTAATTGTATGTCAAAAATGCGTAATAACTACCTCTTAAAACCCACCAAATTTCATTTGCATATCTCAACCGGTTTTAGAGCAATAAATCGTCAGTTTGTAAGAAAAATTTTAACACCCCCTATTTCGGAAACGAAGCATTTGCGAACATACACTTATAAAGCAAACTGTCAAATTATTTTTCGGGCAGAATTACCCCTTAAAGTTTGCCATACTTATTTAAAAACACCCTGTATTGATGAAAAACATCGCTAGTTAAAAAAGTACCTAACTTTTTATTATCCAACATAAGCGAATGAATCAAAAAAACAAAATGTTAAGAAAATATGAGGCTATAGTTGGGTTTTAATTTCAATATTTTATAAATGCTAGAATATTTCACAGGGTGATGCGAACTTTGAGAAAAAAAATACAGTTTGATTGGTACACCCGGTGTACAATGACAAATTTACCTGTCTAGAAACAATATTATTACAGCGATATTTATACAGAACAAGGCTATATTATTATCAAACATTAAAATCAAATAAATAAAAAATCAAATTATCAACCACTTAAATCGAACAAGTTTAGGAAATTCGAGAGACCAAAAATGACGCGTTTCTTGGAATAGTGTATAGCAACCAAAGAGCATAACAAAAGAACAGTGAGTTGATTGATAAAACAAATGACCAGTTTAATTTAACTACCTACAGAAAAAACTGCTATAAATGTTCTTTTGTTTTCCATGTATTTCACTGTAAATATTTCTTTGTTGAATGCCTCGTAGACTAAATATTTGGGTATGTATTTGATTACACGGTATAGACGGCACGGCATTATCTGTTATAGTCTGTCTCCTATCGTAATCACACTCAGCAGAAAAAATATACATAATAGTCTTATTATTCTATATATCGATATGATTTTTATGTGTTTAAATTCCTACAAAACTAATTAAGGAAAAAAATTAACTACTTATTGTAGGTATATTTTTTATCAGCATATGACATATTTTTAAAAAGTTTCGATACATTATAGGTCTGGATCCCGCGATGGAAAAAAATTGATTAATAGCAAGCTGAAAATTTGTTAATAGCTTAACGGTGTCTAGTCGGATAAACTTTGATATATGGGAACATTGGAACGGGGACAGTTTTAATTGTGGAACAGGTTAAAAATTTGGAACGGTCAGACCACGAAAACGGCACATTTATTTTGTCCGACAGAATAGACTTAAACTCTCCGAACAGAGATTAAACTCTCATGCAAAAATCAGACTGCTATTTATCACCTATCATAATTCCTGTCATTTGACATATTCTACATGTTCCACTCATGTCGTTTTTTATGTTTAAATTGCGTTTTTTGGCATATATCCACACTAGTGACGTCATCCATCTGGGTGTGATGACGTAATTGATGATTTTTTTTATTGAAAATATGGGTTGTGTGATAGCTAATATGAAAGGTATTCAATTTTTCTATTCAGTAATATAGATATTAACATAATTGTTCATACAGGGTGTCATAAAATGTTTTTTTGAATGAAATTAATTGAAGCAAAAAGAAGAATTTATGTAATTTATTTAATTCAAAATATATTTTACTGCTGTCACAAAATAGAAAAAAATGTTTATTTGCCAAAAAATTTTGATTTTCGCTTAAAATCAATGTTAAAGTTGCCACTCACCTGCCCTTTAGCAGTTTGAACATTTATTTTAAGCGAAGAGCAATGTTTATTTTTCAAATATTTTTTTTTTGTTTTCTGACAGCAATAAAATATATTTTGAGTTAAATAAAATACATTTTTCTTTTTGTGTGAATTTATTTAATTAAAAAAAATTTTGGACACCGTGTATAAATAATTATGTTAATGTTTATGTTACTGAATAGTGAATTAAATAACCCTTTAAATGAGTTATCCACGACCCTTATTCTCATTTAAAAAATCATCGATTACGTCATCACGCCCAGATGGATGACGTCACTATTATGATATATATGCCAAAAAATCGTTTCGGGATTTATCTCCAAAATCTCCCATTCTCGAAAAAATGAGTTTATTCCAACATAAACGTTCTCACTGTATGTGTTCATTATTAGAAAAGTGTTATAGTCTAGTAACCGAAGCTTTTCACCTCGCAATTTTTACAGAATGGATCGATTTGCTTCAAAATTTGATAATGAGTAGTGGATAGTCCAAGGATCAAAATCTATATGATGCAGAAAGGTGCTTTTACCATGGGGGTGGTTGACACCCCATCTCGGGGGTGGAAATTTTTTATTATATTTTGACCGCAAGTTGATAAAAACATTCACTCTAAGCAAAAAATGGTCTATATATTGTTTTGATATAATTAATAGTTTTCGATTTATTCGCTATCGAAAGTGTTAGTTTTATATCGAAAAAATCAATGTTTTTCGATATACTCATTTACGATTCACTCAATTTTTGCCGTAGAAAAAATTTTTTCAAACCAAGTTCTTGGGACTTAAATAACCTACAATTTCATATTTAACCATTTTTGGTTATCTCTGACGATAATCTGAAGAAAATGGCATTTATTACCAAACTACAAAAATTCGTTATGAGCTTTTAACTCCAGTTTTTTAACTGTAAAACTTCTAGAATCTAATAATAATACATAAATAAAGAAAAATGAATGAGGCCAATGACTAAAAACACTAACTTACATTACTATGCTTCCAATTGGATTTTTCCTTCTCTTTTTCAAAAAATATATTGATTTTTTAACCGTCACTTTTTTATTTTTTATCTTAGAAAGTTTGTTAAAAAAGAATTTTGTAGGTTTTTACAAGATCTATAAGCTTATTAATATTAAATCTTTTTAAAATCCTCAGTCGCAAAAAAAGGTGACTTTGAAAGGGTTGGTAAAGGTGGTTTTTACATGTTATTACAAGTTTTAATTATCAACAGCTCACTCAATTTTTGCCGCAGAAAAAAATTTTTTCATTTAATTAAATAAGCTACAATTTCATATTTAAACATTTTTTCGTATCTATGACGCTAATCTTTCCATTCTGAAAAAATGCCATTTTTTTCCAAATTACAAAAATTCGTTATTCGCTTTTAAGTCCATTTTTTAATCTATTCATTCTAAACCGGTTAAACTTCTAGAACCTATTAACAATACATAAATAAAGAGGACCCAATCAGGTCAATGACTAATTTTAATTAGGGTGGTGATTAGGGGGCTGCATCCGATCACTTGTTCGCAAAAAAATAGGGACTGACATTCTTTTCATTATAAGTCACTTAATTTTTGAGCTAGAGAAACTACATACAATATTTAGCAATTGACGAAGAAGAGCTAACATATAATGAAGTATATGTAGCTCGATTACTATTGGTCTTAAAGACAATTAAAAAGAAACGGTTTTGTTTATTTTCTCAAAAGTACATTTTTGTTAAGTAAAGTTGTTTTGATAAAACGAAAACTTTTGGAGTTATTAGCAGAAAAATTATTAAAAACATTGATTTTTTCGATATAAAACTAACACTTTTGATAGCGAATAAATCGAAAACTATTAATTTTATCAAAAAAATGTATAAAAAGTTATTTGCTTAAAATGAATGTTTTTACCAACTTTTGCGGTCAAAATATAATAAAAAATTTTCACCCCGAGATGGGTGGCAACTACTCCCATGGTAAAAGCGCCTTTCGGCATCATATAGATTATGATCCTTGGACTATCCACTACCTACTTATTCTCAAATTTTTAAGCAAATCGATCCATTCTGTAAAAATTGCGAGGTTTTTCCGTATTTTAAGCTTCATTACTTGGACTATTATTATAGTAATGTTTTATACTTTCTGCTACACATCCGACATCAATTTTTCCTTATTTTTCCGTTAGAAAATTATTATTGAATAAAAATTTGTGGTTTAGAATAAGAACTGTTCATTTGCCACTCTAAACGAATTTTAATAAAGCATAATGTGTATTACGCTCGAATTAGATATAGGCCCTTTTTAGACATGATATAAATAGTTCCGAAATTATTACAAGGTCTAACTCATACCAAAATTGACCTTGATCTATTAAGCGACAGAATTGTAATATAATGCAATTTAATATTTTGCAACATCCGGACATATTATTATTATTCCCGACGTTTTGCTCATACTTTGTTGCCAGCGTTTTCTTAAAATAATTTGGTTTTAATTTTTTTGTCATATTCATATTTAAAATTGCAATTCAAACTATGATAATTAAAATCGAAAATTTACATCCAAAGTTGTTTTTTAAAAGTTTAGTTCAGAATTTAATAATTTTTATAAAACGGGAGATGTCTGTCTAGTCTCTAGTCTAAAACCATTTTGTGCTACTTTAGATGAATAGGAACGTATAGTCCATTATTTTTCACAGTTGTTTTGCTCAAGATTTTAGAGAACCGTTTCGATTGACATGACGTTTGAAATACGCATAGGAAACGTATCAAAGAAAAAAAGTTATATAGGTAGTTATGATTTGTGCTTTTATCCCAGGGCTAAGTGCCACCCCTTCCCGGGGGTGAAAATATTGAACCTTTAAATAACTCCCGAGAACATTATTTTTTATTTTTTTATCTGAAAGAAACTAATCCGACGCCATAATAGGCATAAGAAAAAAAGACAAGAAGACGAGAATTAAACTGTAACTATAACAAAATGATTGTCTCATTAAAATAAAGAAGAATTTAGATTTATATTTTTTCCAAAAACTGAAAATTAATCTTATTCTACGTCCCGTTCCACGTGTTGTAACTTAATAGAATTTGTCAATTTTTTAAAAAATACTAAAACTTACGAGGTATCGAAAATATGCACGAATACGAAAATATAGTTTTTTCTTGATAAAAATCTTTAATTTTTTTATTTGTGTACGATTAAAACTAATTGAGATGTTGATATTTAAAGTTTGCGCATAATTGTGAGAAGTTACTTTTTTAAATTCTTTAAATCGCAAGCTTCAAATAGCAGAGACCTAAAAAAGTTTAACTTCTAAGATCTTGTAGTCCTAAAAATTCCATATGTATTCAGAAGTTGTGAAAAGACCCTGTAGTACTCCAGCTTCCGGGGCTCCGTTAAAGAGTTGGTTCTATTTGAAAACTAAACCTCAACTACCCTGAACCTCCGGTCGCTTAGGTACGAGCAGATGAGTTTCTTCATGATTCCTCAATATCCATCATCTCGCATTTTGTATGCCAATCCTTTATGTCACACTCTGTCGAGTGTGGCAGGATTTGGATAGAAGAAACCTTCCTTGATATAAGGCTTTGCTTTTATTCAGGAAGATTGCTTCTGTGTAAAACTCGCTGTACTATCTTGCTGACTGCTGGAAGTAAGTTAATCGGTTTGTCTCCTTCTTCTTCAGGTGCCGTGTCCGTATTCAGACGTTGGCTTCTTCTTCAGGTACCATATCCGCTACGGAGGTTGGCAATCATCATAGCTATTTTAATTTTTGAGGCAGTAGCTCTAAATAGTTGTTTTGAGCTGCATCCAGACCATTCTCTCAGGTTCTTCAACCATGAAATTTGTCTTCTTCCGATGCTTCTTCTGCCATCTATCTTTCCCTGCATTATGAGTCGTAGGACGCCATACTTCTCGCCCCGCATCACATGTCCGAGATACTGTAGCTTCTTTTCTATAATTGTAAGTTCAACTTCCTTCTCTTTACCTATTCTTCTCAGTACTTCATTGTTTGTAACTCTATCTACCCATGAAACCCTCATAATTCTTCTATAGGTCCACATTTCAAAGGCGTTAAGTCGTCTCATTGTCTCTACATTTAACGTCCATGATTCCACTCCATAGTATAGAACACTGTAGACGTAACATTTTGTTAGGCGTACTTTAAGAGCTAATGTTAAATCTTTGCTACATAGGATCTTTTTCATTTTTATAAAATTAGAACGTGCGTTTTCGATTCCGACTTTTATTTCTGCAGTGTAGTCAATATTTTCTATTATAAGTGTTCCTAGATAAGTGTACTTTTTTTACTTTTTCTATCTGCTGGCCCTCTACTATCAAGATTTCGTTAGTATTATGGTTGTTTTTACTAATTTTCATAAACTTCGTCTTTTTGATATGGAGAGAGAGTCCGTACTCCCTACTACACCTTACTATTTTACTCATGAGTCTTTGCAGGTCTTGTAAACTATCGGCTATTGCTACTGTATCATCTGCATATCTGATGTTGTTAACTAACACTCCATTTACTCTTATGCCGACTGTTTCATCTTCCAGAGTTTCTCGCATTACCTCTTCAGAATAAGCGTTAAATAATAGAGGTGATAGTATGCAGCCTTGCCTGACTCCTCTCGTTATTTCCATTTCTTCAGATATTTCTTTTTCAATTCTTACTATTGCTCGCTGATTGTAATAGAGGTGTGTTATTAGTCATAAATCTCTTTCATCTAGGTTTTTATTTTTTAGGATTTCCATGAGTCGATCATGTTTTACTTTATCAAACGCTTTATTTTAGTCTATAAAACAGACGTAAAGAGGATGGTTAACATCCAAATATCTCTGTGTCAGCACGTTGAAGGAGAATAATGCCTCTCTGGTACCCATACCATTGCGGAACCCATATTGAGTGTCACTAATATCCAGCTCCAGTTTAGAGTGTATTCTGGTGTGGATAATTTTCAATAGAATTTTCAAGGTATGTGACATTAAGCTTATTGTTCGGTAGTCACTGCATTCTTTTGAATTCACCTTCTTTGGCAAACACACAAAGGCTGATGTCAACATTTCTCTAGGGATGATTCCTGTAGTATAGATAGCGTTGAACAGTTCTACTATTATGTCCAGGTTTTTCTCGTTGACCAACTTTATCAGCTCGCTAGGCAATTCATCTGGACCAGCAGATTTATTGGTTTTCATAGAGTTTATTGCCTGACTAACATCTGATTTGGTTATCTCTGGGCCTACATCTCCCGTTTGGCTATCTACGGATGTACTAGCTTCTCTCTCGTCATGAAATAGTTCCTCGATATACTCTTTCGTTTTCGTTTTGTCTCCATTATAATATTTCCATTTTTGTTGAGCAATATATTTGAGGTTCTATTTCCTATTCCGGCTAGTTCTTTGACTTTTTTATGTAGGTTGAAGTTGTCATATGTGTTTTGCAGTTCTTCGTTTTCTTTACATTTTTCAGAGAAGTAGGTTTCTTTAGCCTCCCTAATTTTTCTTCTTATTTGGTTTTGAAGCTGTTTATAGCGGGTCTTATTAATGGTTTTGTTTTTTCTTCTTTCATTCATCAACTCTAGAATTTCCTCCGTCATCCATTCTTCTTTTTTACTTTTGGTTGTAGTAAGTACTTTCTTACTTGGTCCTAATATATAGGTTTTGAAGAATTGCCACTGCTGTTCTACGTTGCAATTATTTCCTGGGTTTCTGTCTAGATTTGTGTTGATTTCGTGTTTCAGATTTTCTTTTGTTTCTTCTGACTTTAGATTCTGTATGTTAAGTTTATTGTTGTTGCGACTTTTTTGCGTCTTTTTTAGTTGAAGTTAAAACCTAGCAATAAGAAGACTGTGATCAGAAGATACGTCTGCTCCTGGATATGCCTTTACTGCCTGAATTGAGTTTCGATATCTGTGCTTTATTAGGATGTAGTCAATTTGATTTCTGACAATTTTGTGCTCTTTGTCAGCTGGTGATTTCCATGTATACAGGCGTCGCTTAGGTAATTTAAAGAATGTATGTGCGGCTATAACATTATGCTCCTGGCAAAATTCTATTAGGCGATCTCCTCTGTCGTTTCGTTCGCCAAGCCCATATGGTCCTACATTAGGGTAGCATTTTCCTTCACCAATTTTTGCGTTGAAATCACCCATGATCAGACGTTGGCTGTCATCATGTTTACAAGTTTCTGAAACCTCTCTCTATCGCCTGCTGCGCGAAATAATTCTTCTACCGTGGAACCACACCATTGTCTAATATTACGTAACCATAAAAGTTTCTTTCGACCAATCCATCTCTTTCTCTCCACTTTTCCTTTTATTATAAAGCAAAGTAGATGGTCTAACAATAAAACACTGAAAACGTTTGTTTTCTATACTTCCACAAAATTTATTACAACTAAGTGGCTACAGCTGTTTTGGCAGAGTGCCTTTCTCAAGTGATATAGTTTACGATGTGTTTGCCTTTTTTAAGTCTTAACTGAAGAGGTTGAGGAGTGGGGAGGTGTTTGTCTCGAGTTGGTCATTCAGAATTATATCTGTATTTTTCAATTTATTAATTTCCATAGATTCTAAAAAAGATAGCTTAAGGCCTTTATTTTGAATATGCAGAATTTGAAACTCTTCATTGAAAGAATGATTATGATCTAGAAGATGAAGTGCGTATGTAGAAGTGTCTGTTTTTCTATTGTTGAAAGCCATTTTGTCTTCTGCTATCCGTTTGTCAAAGGTTCTGTCAGTTTGACCGATGTAAGTTTTTGGACAGTCACCACAAGTTAGTTTGTACACACCACTCTGTAGTTGCTTTCTCTTTCGGCTTTTATTGTTCTTAATATATTTGCTTAAGTTGGTGTTAGTTCTGAAAGCTGGTGTTATTCCTTTCTTTTTTATGTATCTGGCTATTTTTGTTGTTATCTTGCCAGTATATGTGAGAGAGCAGAAGGTACTGGGTTCTTTCTGTGGTGGTGGATACACTAATTTCATCGAATCCATCAATTATTTAAAGTAGATGGTATTTAGGCCCTCTAGAAAACATTTTCATTGGAAGTTTGTGAAACCCATCGATCTGTAATTTAAAGGAAATATGTGGGTCTTTCCTGGCTTCGGTATCATTATTAGACGGACTTCCTTCCATCGATTTGGAAAGAGCATGGATCTTAGTATTGCGTTTGATATGTTTGTTAAATATACAATTGCTTTCGAAAGAGTATATTTCAGAGCTCTGTTAGTGAGTTCGTATGACCACATCTGTATTTCTCAATATCTCACATTCGCGACTCTATCAACTGAACTTGCATCCGCAATAGACATATAAATTGTCTTTAATCGACATTGTGTGGGTAGCTGCATTTTCCACAAACAATTTGATAACAAAGTTCTAAAGGAGGTAATTTAAAAATCATTAGCGATTATAATTTGTAAGGTGACATTATCTATCGCTGTCCTATTATTATCTATAGAGTCGTACCTAACACGTTTCATTGGAAACCACGTTACATTCAATTTATGTGATTTTAACAAGGATCAAGGACTAGTTCTATTTGTTGTTAATTCAGGAAATTATTTTTATTGCTGGTAAACAGAGTCGGCCTAAAATAAATATTGTGAGTTTTTTATTTCGTATTTTCGCAGAGGTTTTCGTATATTATATTCGTAAAGTGACCTGCAGTAGAAGAGCGATATAACATTATTATTTCTTAAACCATACGTTGTTATGAAAATAGTCGTTTAGGTTGACAGGGTCATGAATTGTTCAACGTAAAACTGTATTGTGTTTGATAATATTATACGCCGTCACTGCATGCTATTGTTCATCTAAACAAACATACAATCTAAAACATCTAAACATACTCATTTATCTGTTGCGATCTATTATGCTTGTCACAATACTTACATCACACTAAATATCTATAGCAGAAATGAACAGAATTTCAGGGGAGAATTACTAAAAATATCTTTTAGATATCATCATCACGGCATCAACACTCCTGGCGGAGTGATTGCCACCCTCTTTGGTCTCTTTCAATTCATTTGTCGCTAGGAATCATTAACATTTTGGTTTTATAATTGGTTGTGTGGCTTGGAATCTTCTACAATATATCTCCATTCGTGCATGCTTTTGCTTATGGTTACAGAATCTCTAACTCCCATCTTATTAAGGTCATCCCTTAATTAATAACTATCTGGTTATCCCATCTATTTGTGGATCTTCCTTGTAGCCTGCCTAATACTGGTCTCCGTTTGGTAATTTTTTAACTGCTTCTAGATTTCTTCTTTCTATATATCCAAACAATCTGAGTCACTGGGCCTTGATAAATCTGACAATATATTTTCCTCTTAAGAGTTCTCTTACGTCATAGTTTATCAGTTTTTTAAATTCATTATTACCTATAAGTTTAGTGGGCCTACTATCCTCTGAATTATTTTTCTCTCTTCTTCTTGTTCTTCCTTCTTGTATGTAGGCTTTAAAACCTGTTTCTTCTTCAATATTAGCCTCCTAAATTTTTTAAGTTATCGCACTATCTTTTACTTGGTCTGCCAATACTTTTTCGTCCATTTGGTGACTTATCTCGTGCTATTCGTACTATCTTATCCTCTGCCATTCTACTAATGTGTTCGTTCCACTCCTGTTTCCGTTTTGTCACCCATCCATTTATGTCTTCTACATTGCATGATCTTCTTATGTTTTCGCTTCTCTCCCTATGCAACAGACTTTTCCCTGATATTAGTCGAAGTATTTTCATCTCTGTTGTTTCTAGTAGTCGTCTCGTTTTTAGATGTGTCAGGTCTTGTCTCCGCCGTGTATGTTAATATAGGTCTAGTTGCTGCTTTATAGATTCTTGCTTTTGTGTCTTGTCTCAGGTGTTTGTTTTCCTCATTGTGTCATTAGGAGATCCCGCCGCTTTACTTGCTTTTAAGCTTTGTTGTTGTACTTCCTCTTCAACATCTCTGTAACTGGTTATATCTACGACTATTCCCAGATATCTAAACCTTGCTTCCTGCTTTATTATTTTCCCATCAATTTCGATTTTACATCGTAGTGGGTATTTAGATGTTGTCATACATTTGGTTTTTCCTGCTGATATTATCTTATTGTATTTCTTGGCTGTTGTGTTGAAGATGTGTGTTAATCTTTGGAGATCGTCTTCTGTCTCGGCGATTAATGCGGCGTCGTCTGCATAACATAATATTTGGATTTTTTTGTACCCCATTCTTTAACCATGACCTTTACGTACTGCTTCTATTATTTCGTCCATTATTATATTAAAGAGCAGTGGGCTTAAGGAGTCACCTTGTCTGACTCCGCTTTGTACTGGTATAAACTGCGTTAGTTTTCCATTTATCTTTTCCTGTATTCGATTATGAAAGTAGATCTTTTCAAAGATTTGTATAATATTGATTGGTATGTTTCTTCTGTACAGTAAATGTAAGACGTCTTCGACTTGGATGCGATCGAAAGCCTTTATCAGGTCTATAAGACATAGATATGCTGGTTTATTGTACCCAATGGCCTTTTCTGTGATTTGTCTCAGTACAAATACTGCGTCTACGCAGGATCTTCCGGATCTGAATTCTTGTTTTTCATCTGATAAAGTTGTTAGTTTATTGATTTTGCTGGTTACGACTTTTGTGGTTAGCTTAAGTGTGGTGTTCAGTAGATTTATACCTCTATAATTGTTGAGGTCTTCTTTGTCTCCTTTCTTGAACATTGATAAAAAGAGGAGGGTAGATGGGCCAATTAGCATCCTACCCATTGTAAAAGAAAACAAGGCTCAAAGAACCGACACAAGCCTCGGAACCCGACGGAACCTAAGATGATTTATCTCTCTGGGATCTACAATATTTCTTCATCTTCCTGTGTCAGATACATTACTTCAGCACCATATGTGATTATTGGTTAGCATTCTGAGTAATCTTCTTATCTTTGAGGTAGTTGTATTTCCAGTAGGTTCTTTTTCCTGCCAGAATTCTTGTATTGATTACTATGCTTCTATTCTTCTATAATTAGTTCCATTAACTGACACCCCAAGATATTTAAAGTGTTCCACCTTTTCAAATTCATATTCGCCAATATTTAAACTTGTCACATTAACTGTCTTTTTCTTGAGCGTAATAGGGTAATTTGATTTATTTTGATTTACTGCTAAACCCTTTTTGGATGCTTCCTTACAGAACTACTTCACAAATTCTACCTTTAAAATGTTTATGTTTCTGCTAATCAATGCTATCTCGTCAACGTACTCCACAAGTTGCAACATCGATGGTATAATTTACCTTTTATTTCTGTAGCCCTTATTGTTCCTTCTATAGCGACATTAGATAGTGACGTTGATAGAGAGTAACCCTGTCGTATTCCACTTAGTATTTCTATATTTTTGGTGATCCTGTAATTTGTTACTATTGCTGCCGTCGATCCTTCCATTTTCATAAGCTTCATAAGTTTCATTGGGATATCTAGGTTTTTGATATCTTCTATTAGGTCGGGTCTTGTTAGGCTGCCAAATGCTTGCAGGAAATCTATAAAAGGGATCTGTAAGTCGATATCATATTCGTAACAAAAAACTCTAACATGAAGTAAAAAACCACTTCTATGTTATTGGTATATTTATTAAATTTTAAAAATCCCAATGGATTGAATAAAATGTGTACAATTCAGAACGTTTTCGGACCTATCAGTCCATCAGCAGTGAATTTGAATACTTGCTAAATAGCCCCAAAACCAAACAATGGTTGAATTTATAATTCGATCTACATTATGTCAAGGTAATATTGAACAGGCTAAACGCCGATGTTAAAAGATATAACCTCCGGGAACATGGTGAAACCCTACCAGGAAACTTAAACAACCAAATATTCGTAACACTTCTGAATTCACCGTGTGATTATGTGTATTCCGATTATTGTTGACCTTAGGTATATATTTTGTATTGTGTGGTGTCAACTTTCTTTAGAATGGAAAATATCCACCCTGTTTCCATTTTTCGGGCATTCTTTCTTCTTCCCACATTCCTATTATTAGGTCGTATATTTTTCATTGCAGTTTCTTTCCTGCATTTTATTAGCTCGTTTGGGATTTCGTCTGGGCCTCTCCTGGTTTCTTTTGCTTTAGATTTCTTATCTGACGTAGAAATTCTCATAATCCTCTTTTAGATAAATTAAACTATTATTGATGTATTGACCACAACTAAATATAAAAATATTATGAATCAATGTGACCAAAATATAATTAATTAGAATAAACACCAAAAGAATACTTTATATATAGTAAGAAACTTAATGTTGTGTTACAAATTAACTTATAAACAGATTTTCCGGATTGGCAGAAAATGAATTTTCCACTGTTTACAAATCAGATCTCATTTGAAGGATACACGTATTTAAATATAGAATGCCGTGTTTTTTCTAAAGTTTACGAGCATTTCCAACGGTCCAATCAATTGCATTCGTTACTAAACATCAACTGTTTTACTAATTATGCAAGCAGCATTGATAAGTTATTTTTGGGATAGTTTTCTGGTTCCTGGAAATGTTTCTTAAAGTAGTGCGAGTTTTTGAATGGAAATATTTTCAGTTGGTGTAGAGAAACATTTTAAAAGAGGTTGGGACTAATTTTAACTTCGATAATACCATGGGAGTGACGCACTGTGAATTAATTTTTTTTTTATTTAGCATAAATGTCCCGATAACTAATGACCATTGGCATGCTAGAGTTGATTTCTCAATCAGATAGTGTAATATGTAGTGTGTTTGTTAAATAAATGTTCTGTTACTTAGGAAAGTCGACTTCATTGTCTTTAAAAAAAGAAGTTAATTGTATCAGAACGTCTGCGGTCTCTATTAATTTTTAATAAAGAAACATTCCTACCCAGCTGGGATTCAAACTCACAACCCTTGGATCCAAAGGTAGGCTCTCTTCAGGGAGTTCGGAAGTTTTCAGGAACTTTCGGCCCGCGGTAATAATGTAATTTCTCATTCTGCGTTTAAATTTTTCAAACATACTCATTAGTTTTCTCAGTATTCGAAAAGAAAGCATTTAAAACACATTGGCGCGAAATTTTGCGCCTACGCCCTTAATGGCCCGGCTACACACTACGTCTTGCCTGACAGCATGCCTGCAGATACTGGTTTGTGCAGGTAAGAGCGTGTGTATGGACGGCAAGACGGTATCGCGGGCAGGCGTCTAAGCGCGGCCTGTACTCTCGTCGGCATGCTGAAGATTTTACCTGTGCAGTTTTAGGTTCTACACTGTAGAATCTACAATTTTACTTGAACGTGTGGCCGGAAGTTCAGTCCATTCTTCAGTTCCACAAAAGTCTTCAAGGTGGATAGACCATGACCATACGAAATGAGTGACATAGGAATTGTTTCAAAACAATTCTTAATTGTAAAACCCAGAAGCTGAAGGCTGAAGGGCCTATAGTTAATAAAGCTACTGTAGTTGCAGTGTTAGGATACGTTCACTTAGATCCCATATTAGGAATCAACGTATAAAATACCGTGACCCGTCAAAATAGCCCGGTCAAAACAGCCCCGTCAAAAAAGCCCCGTCAAAATAGCCCGAACACAAAATAGCCTCGACAAAATAGCCCGCAAACAAAATAGCCCCGACAAAATAGATCGCACACAAAATAGCCCCGGTCAAAACAGCCCCGGCTAAAATAGCGCCGGCTAAAATAGCCCCGGCTAAAACAGCCTCTTATAATCAATTACATAATTATTTATACAAGGTGTCCAAAAACTTTTTTTTAATTTCAATTATTTGACAAAAAGGAAGAATGTATTTAATTTATTTAATTTAAAATGCATTTTACTGTTGCCCGAAAACAGAAAAAAATGTTTATATCATAAATGAACATTGATTTTCGCTTAACTTAAGTTCAAACTTCCAAGAGGCAGGGAAGACAGGACTCGAGGTCTCTAAAAAGACCATTTTTATTTAATGTGGTTAAGATAAACATCTGAATGGAGGATAATTACCATTTCCGAAAAAATTTATTTTTAAGGAATTATTTCATGATGAATTCTGAAGGGAGCTTTTTTGTCGGGGCTATTTTGTCGGGGCTATTTTGTCGGCGGGCTATTATTCCGCGGCTATTTTGTCTGCAGGCTATTTTGTCGGAGCCATTTTGAGTGCGGGATATTATGTCGGGGCTATTTTGTCGGAGCTTTTTTGACGGGGCTATTTTGACGGGGTACCATAAAATACACCCTTTTCAAGAACTGAATGAGGATGACTATGACTGCCGTTCACAGTTTTGTGAAATAACGAATAACAATATATTCAATAACGACCTCTAACAAGGAAACAAATTCGATGGCGATTTAAGTGAACTTAAATTCCAAGCTTATTAGAAAGATGTCGAACTAGGTTAGGAATATGTATTGTTATGATCTGCTTTCTCTTACTTTTATAATAATTAGTATTTATTTAATTAATTAATCAATTGTCGCAAATCATACATAAAATTTAAGAAAAATCTCAGGGTGCCTTTTTATCATACAAAAAAAGTAACTAAATTATCTTAGGTTATACTTATCCTTCCTCGTGGTTTCAGTATCTCTTAGTTGATCCTTATCGGGATAAAATAGGAAAAGGAAATAAATAGAAATACCATAAATAAGCACATACAAATATCTTTTATTATCAAAAGCAATACTCTGAAAATTTATCAATTAAATCCTGTGGGCATAACTGTCCCAATGAAACTCTTACCACATAAATTAATTTTAATTTAACAAATATTTATCGGTTTGTTCTTGATAACATTGATAAAACAAACTAAACAAACAAATTTAGGTATTCGCAAAACTACTTATACTTCCTATTAAATTTTTGAAATATTGGAATCTTAGCTCATATGCTTTTACTCAAAAAAAATAACTTCTAAACATAAAGAAAATTTATCACATAGATTATTGACTGACCTTTTGATTCACACACACAATGATGTCTCCTCTTGACCCAAACAGCTCTTCCTTGTTGATTATGTTAGGCTACCCATCAAAGCCCTCTCCGTTCTCAGCATCAATCCAGCAGCATACCAGCAACTAATTCTCCAAAACACGAGCCAGGCCTCTTTTGATCAGTACTCGTTAAAAAAACCCCAAAATTCTCTCCTCTCTTTCTCACAATAATATTCTCTTCCTTGGGCTTTACAGGATCAAAGAGGTATTTCTTCTAAATTTGATCTGTCTCTCGTTCCACTTTTCAGCTACACTCTTCACTATCTAACAACCACTGGTACTTGCTTCTGAACTGTTCACGAAAACTTTGACTGCTCTTCTCCGATGCCGGTCACATAATAATCTCCTTTTCCAAAACTATCTGAACATTCAACCTTCTCTCATCCCCATTCCAAATTGCTAAGCCAATCAGAAACATTTCTCTCTCCCCGTTCCTCTCTTTTCATTCGAAAAAACCCATGCATCCTTCCAACAAATACTTCTACTCATGATAATTACTTTTCGCGAATTCTACAAATTTTCTTGGGGCTTAAACAAAGAGACTTAAAATTCCAACTTTCTCTACATTAATTTTCTAAATATAATAATTACCTGTGGCTTTTGGCCTTCCCGGTAACAAAGCAACCGTTTTAAAATTATAATTCCGAGATAAATTGTCTGATCACATCACTTTATTTAATAATGTCTTTAATTCTTCAGGGAAAAACTCATTAAGGATAAATCCACTGCTTAAAAGCTAACTTCTAATAAATAGTTACAAATCAATATACAGGGTGTATCAAATTTATGTGCCCGCGTTATATTAAAAAAAATAAAAATTTTATTTTATCTTTGATTGACAAAATGATACACAATAGTATATTCCATTAATTCATCAATAATTTACTCATATAACACAGTATTTAACAACAATGTATTACTGTTGATTGATAAATATACCATATAAAGACACTGCGAGGCAGAATATAAATTATGGATATAGAAGATAAATTATACCCATTTTCATGTTGATTTTCTCCTGTACAGATTGAGTATCCTGTACAGATTGTTTTTATTATTATTTAAAATTTTTCTTTAGTATTTACACTGTTGTGCAAAGGTTTACTCAAAATATTTTTTGTACTTATACCGGGTGGGGGAAAATAAATGTTTTCCTTATGTTAAATTTGTGACACCATGTAGGGAGGACGAGATATAAATGTGAGTAACATCGAAATCGTATTGTAGTCTCATATTTTGTAAACATTTTGTTTCTTGAATGTTCTTGATATCTTTAGAAACAAAGAAAATAAGTTGTTTTACTCTTTAACATGTGTTCTAACTGAAACAAAACTAAATTAACAATAAAAAATAACAGTTAACAAATCTTTAAAAATGGAAAGGCATAAAACGTAAATAATTCTTATCGACACCTATAAGAGTTATTTGTCGACCAGGTAAGCCGTATGCACAGCGCAACATAAGAGAGACGAGATTGTTTAATGGAGGCTCTGTGATGTTTTGGGGTGGAATTTTCTTGAGAGTAAGTACGGATTTGATGTCTAGATGATGCTCTATAAATACATAGCGAAAGGTACATTACACAGATTTTTTTCTTTGAATAGAACAGAACAGTATTTATGTAATTAACTTTTATGAATTGAATCAAAACAAAAACGTATAATTTTATTTTGTTTTACACTATACTTGGTGCAGAGTACAAAATGATAGAGATTTAAGGCGCGTTTATACGTATCCAATAACTGGCGCCAGTCACACTGACACGACAGCGCTGGCATAGTATTGGCATCATATAAACACTTTTTGCGCCAGTCCAGCGCTGTCTGCCAGCGCTGTCTCTGTTGGTCTATTTTTCAAGCCAGTGCCATGCCAGTGAGACTGGCGCCAGTTACTGGATACGTGTAAACGTGCCAAACCTGTTTGATGCATAGTGGAATAGATTTCTAGCATCTAGCAAGGGACTCGATTTTAATTAAAACGAAACCCTCTATTATTATTTTTATTTTATACTAAAATTATTGTTTGACGTTTCGATTCTCAAAAACTGATTAAGCGGTTGTGTTTTCAAACTGACCGGCTGTTTACTTTGGCTTTCATCTTGTAGGTAGGCCAATCATTAAAGACGGCTTTGTATAGAGATAAACACGATGACTATGATGATTCTGAAAATTTTATTCGTTTTTACACAAAAATAAATATAGTACATTCTTTCACGGTTTTTGCTCTAAATTTTAAAGAACCGCTTGAATTCACATGAAATTTGGCATACGCATAGCTTATATATCAAAGAAAAAAAAGAGATATTGTGCCGATGTGCGCTTTTGCCCTGGGAGTGAAAAAATATATATCCAAAATAAGTCCGGAAATGGATAAACTGACTAATGTGAAGTAACTTTTGTTCTATAGCGCTTTTTCGCCAAGTCAACATTTTTCGAGTTATTTTCGAGTTATTTTCGAGTGAATATGTTCATTTTTCAACAAAATAACCACATTTTTAGACGGTTTTTTGCAAATAACTCAAAATGTAAGTATTTTGCCGAAAAAAACGTTCTTAGCAAAAATATAGCCTGTAAAAAAGTAAAAAAAATGTTGTTCGCGTGAGGTATCTGGACCTCGTAGAACCAGAGTTATAGCCAAGTAAAAATAGGTTCATATTCGCCAAATTTCAAATAGAATATTTCCATTTCCAAATAGAAATTCCATTAAAACTTTTTTAAAGTGTTTAAAGAAAGCTTTATTTCTGTTTTTATAAAAAGTTTCTAGCATCGAATTTAAGCAAGTTACGCTCAAAATAAAGTTGGTCCCTTTTGTTTTGGCAAAAAAAAATCGGGAAGACCACCCCCTAATTAGCAACTTAAATGAAATTAGTCGTTACCGCTCCACAAATTATATTACTTATGTTGTGTTTATATGATCTGTAAGTTTCATCTATTCAAAGTACTTATTTTTGAAAAAATTTGGTTTCAAAATAAAATTTTAAAAAATTTTTATTTTGAAAAATATGCTTTTTTCAAAATAACTTAAAAATTGTTAGAGATATCAAAAATCTCAAAAAACAAAAAAAGGCAACATTGCCTTTCTGAATATCCTGTACTCTTTTGTTTTTCTGTAAGACAAAAATTGATTAAGAATTGGTGTTTCTAAATTTGCATACATTCGGGATCAGTGACTCGTTCAACCCTTTCAAAAATAAGGACTGTGAACCGATGAAACTTACAGATCATATAAACAATACATACACGAGTCAAGAAACTTGTGAAGCCGTAACGATTAAGTTCATTTGAGATACTAATTAGGAGGTGATTTTCCCGATTTCTTTACCAAAAAAAAGGGACTAACTTTATTTTGAGCGTAACTTGTTTACTTTTGATACTAATTTTTTTTTATAAAACAAAAATGAAGCTTTTAAACTCTCTAAATAAGTTGTAATGAGTTTTCTCCAAAATGTGCTTAATTTTTGGTTATTTCACATTAAAATATTCCATTTGGAATTTGACGAATATGAACCTATTTTTCATTAGCTATAACTCTGCTTCTACTAGGTATAGGGACGTGATATATACACCATTTTTTAAAACTTTTTACAGGATATATTTTTGCTAAAAATGTTCTTTTCGACAAAACACTTACTTTTTGGGTTATTTGCGAAAAACTGTCTAAAAGCGTGGTTATTTTGTTGAAAAAATGAACATATTCACTGGCAAATAACTCGAAAAATATTGACTTAATGAAAAGACTCTATAGAACAAAAGTTACTTACAATTAGTCAGTTTATCTATTTCCGGACTTACTTTGGTCGTATATTTTTTCACCCCCAAGAGAAATACACCCCCAAGGCAAAAGCACACATCGGCACAATATCACTTTTTTCTTTGACATGTTAGCTATGTGTATGCCAAATTTCATGTCAATCCAAAAGGCTCTTTAAAATTTAGAGGTTTTGCAATATTTTACCCTTAAAGAACGTACTAATAGCCAAAAAATTAGTACAGTATTGCCCAAAATAAACAGTACTGAAACTGAAACACAGATGTCTCTTTGTGCGCGCTGTCATATTCAAATTAACTAGTATAGAGCTGTCAAGAAATCCTTAAACAATTCATTATTAAGGCCTAATTGTTAAAAATGGTGTTAAGTACAGAGGAGAAAGTGTTTCTTATGGAGCATTATTTTCGCTCATACGGAATCGGCAATTTTGAAGGTTGTTGAAAATTACAGCATTACTTGGAGAATGTTTATTAAACCGTTGTGTGAATTGATCACACACGTATTGCAGACTTTCACTATTACGTCGGTCGATTCCGTATGAGCGAAAATAATGCTCCACAAGAAACACTTTTTCCTCTGTACTTAACACCATTTTTAACAATTAGGCCTTAATAATTAATTGTTTAAGGATTTCTTGACAAGTCTATACTAGTTAATTTGAATATGACAGCGCGCACAAAGAGACATATATGTAAAAAACTCTAACAAGAAGTAAAACCACTTCTATGTAAATTGGTATATTTATTAAAACTTAAAAATCCCAATGGATTGAATAAAATATGTCCAATTCAGAACGTTTTCAGACCTATCGGTCCATCATCAGTGAATGTGCATACTTGCTAAATAGCCCCAGAACCAAACAATGGTTGAATTTAAAATTCAATTTACATTATTTAAAAATAATATTCAACAGGCTAAACGCCGATGTTACAGGATATTGCCTATGGGAACATGGTGAAACCCTACCAAAACCTCAATCAACCATCTTAGGCCAACTTTGACTATAAAGTGTAACTTTATATAAAGTGTAAACTTTATATAAAGTGTATAAAGTGTAAACTTTATAGTCAAAGTTGGCCTAAGATGGTTGATTGAGGATTTGGTAGGGTTTCACCATGTTCCCATAGGCAATATCCTGTAACATCGGCGTTTAGCCTGTTGAATATTATTTTTAAATAATGTAAATTGAATTTTAAATTCAACCATTGTTTGGTTCTGGGGCTATTTAGCAAGTATGCACATTCACTGATGATGGACCGATAGGTCTGAAAACGTTCTGAATTGGACATATTTTATTCAATCCATTGGGATTTTTAAGTTTTAATAAATATACCAATTTACATAGAAGTGGTTTTACTTCTTGTTAGAGTTTTTTAACTATATGGTATACAGCCAACCTAGGGAACTTCCCTTTTAGTTTAGACATATATGTGTTTCAGTTTCAGTACTGTTTATTGTGGGCAATACTGTATTTTACAATTTGTTTATTTTATTTCAGTTAATATTTTTACTTTGCATTGGAAATAAAATATAACATTTTAGTGTTAGTCAAAATAGATAAATTATTACACAAACCTTATTTATTTTTCTGCTAACTACTAACTGCACATAATTATATCTTGTAATGGACAAGATGTGGTAAATATTATTTTTGAAATTCAGCCAAAACAATACGTTTATAGTGTTTTTCTATTATAATATCTCAAAAATAATGTAAGTTATTGCATTTCTATATTTTTACGGAGTCGACAGAAAATAGTAAATATTTTGGATGCTGCTGTTTTTTTAGAATAGAAAAAAAAATAATAGGAAGCTGGAGGCTTTCAAAAGTAGAGACAAGCTCCGCCGTTTTGTTTTCTTTTTGATTTAGTGGTTTGGAAATAGCTTGTGGTAATTGAAGTATTTTTACTCCAAGATGAATTTTGGAAAAAGTTCAGAAGTTTAACATATATGCCATCTGTTCACTGAATTTGAGGTAGCATATACCAACAAACGCAATATTTTTAAATGTTGCGTTCTAATGTAAAAAAATATTTTAAACATATAAAACTCAATAAACATGATTCTCATACAAGACTTAAAAGGGATGAAAATAAAGATGTTAAAGGTATAGGAAAGAAGTTTGAGAATAAATAAATTTGGTGGTGGTCAAACGAAATACAAGAAAAAATAAAAAAAGAGAAAATTATATAAAAAGGAACAAGGCAATAGGTCGGACTCAGATCTTCAAAACTATACGGTCGCCAAAATGGAAGCGAAAGTAGTCGTAGCAAAACCTAAAGCAGAAGCGTATACAAATCTATACGATGAAGTTGATGCCAGGGAAGGGGAACAAAGATATATAACATAGCCAAACAGAGAGTAAGGAAAGCAAAGGATTTTAATCAAATTAGATATATCCGAAATAAAAAAATACTAATTGACGAAAAGAATGAAGAATTCGACAGAAATCCAGTTAAGCTAACGGAGGCATTAACGGCAATGGTCAACACAATAACAAATGAGAAAGTGGTTCAAGAACTTCAAAAAATAAAGAAAAAAAAAGCAGTTGGACCAGATGATATTCCCGGGAAAGTGTAGAGAGCATTAGGAGAGGCAGGAGCAAGTTGGCTAATAGGTTTATTCCATAGAATTATGGAAGTTGGACAAATGCCAGATGAATATAGAAGCAGTATATTAGTATTTGTTTTCAAAAACAAGGGCGATGTACAACAATTAATACACAAACTACAGGGTCATAAAAGTACTTCGTCACATCATGAAAATATGGGAAAGAGTAATTGATAGACGGATACATGAAGAAACCGAAACAGCCGATAATCAATTTGCTTTATACAGGGCAGATCAACCACAGATGCAATTTTAATTATAAGGCAGTTGATGGAAAATTACAGGAATAAAGAAACAAATGCTCATATGGTCTTCATTGATCTGGAGAAAGCACAACAAGCAAGAGTTCCTCGAGAGATTTTGTGGTGGGTACTAAGTAAGACAGGAGTCTGCGGTGAATATGTAAAGATTGTGAGAGATATGTATGAGGGAGTAACATCTAGTGTTAGGACAGGTATGGGAGAAACTGATAAATTTCATGTGAAAGTAGGATTGCTCGGTGCTCGACCAAGGCTCGGTGCTTAATCCTTATTTATTCTCATTAGATTTGGATCACAGAACAGCAAAACTACAGGGTAACAGTCCCTGGTGCTTAATGCTTATGTATGTGATGATTTGGTGTTGGTGGGCAATAGTGAAGGCGACTTTGAACAAAAACTGGAACAGTGGAGACAAGCTCTTAAGGAAAAATGGTTTACAACTCAGTAGGACAAAGACAGAGTGGTAAAAGAAAGCGAGTGGTGCGTTGTGTGGCGAAACAATCCAATGAAGCTGAAGATCAAATTCTATAAAACAGTCGTAAAATCGGTTATGATGTACGGAATTGAATGCTGGGAAGTTAACAAGAAAAAGGAACAGCGAAAGCATATGGCGGAAATGAGAATGCTTAGATGGATGAGTGGAGTAAGAAAAAAGGATAAAATAAGGGATAAATATATTAGGCGAAGTCTTGGCATGGCATCAATTGATGCCAAAATGAGGGAATATAGGTTAAGATGGTTTGGTCATATTCAACGTCGAGACGTTAATCACCCAATAAGAAGAATTGCTAAACTACGAGTTCCTGAACTACGAGTTCCTGGAAGAAGCAAGAGAGGAAGACCAAAGAAGACCTGCGGGAGACTCTTAGACAGGACATGTCGGTAAAGAGGATTGATGTTGATATGACCCCAGATAGAAACTTATGAAGAAATGCAATTAGGAGAGCCGACCCCTCATACGGATAATGGCTAAGAGAATGATGATGATGATAGGTACAGGAGTAAAGGCAGTACCCACATGTACAAAACAGTACCCATAATTTATGTAACAAATCAGTATTATTAAGAAGAGTCATTACGTTTATAAATAACAGAAGAAGAAAACTAAAGTCTGGAATGGATAAAAAAATAGAGGGATAAAATATAATACGTATATAGAGTGACACGTTATATCCATTCTTTGTGGCCCTTCATTTCGTTCTCCAATTTTGAATACTCGTTTATTTAAAAATATAATCAGTCATGTATTTTGATTTTATACTTTGGGCTAATGGTAGGGGAGCCCAAGTGGGGGTTCTTGCAGTTACTCGAGCGTGTCAGATTATCATATGGAGAGAAACTTGGTACCCTGCAGGTGTACCTCTACCATATATTGGCTCGTAACACAGGGAAGTTCGTTAGGGAGGGCCCGAAAAAAAATCTCTTCATAAAAATACTCGAAATTGTCAGATTAAGATAAGGTAAGTTAAGTACATGCAAAAGAGTGTATATTTCAAAAATCTGACGATTTGAGCGGCGTAAGGAAATGGGCGAGTTAAAAAGTTACACACAAAAAAAGCGAATATTTCGCGAAATAAACGTCAGATCGAAAAACTAAAAAATACGTCTTCAATATTTTTCAAAAGTCTATCAAATGGTACTAAACATGACCCCCCACGGAGAGATGTGGGAAGTAAATTTAAAATTTTAAATACAAACCCCGCGATATTCCGCAAAATGAACATCAGATCAAAAAACTACAAAAGACACTTTCAAAACGTTTTTGAAAAATCTATCGAATGGTACCAAACACGACCCCCCACGGAGGTGGGGTGGGGTATTACTTTAAAATCTTAAATTTTTATTGAAGATTTGGATTGTTTACGAAAAATAAGCAACTTTTATTCGAAGCATTTTTTTGAATTATGGATAGATGGCGCTATAATCGGAAAAAACGATTGTTGGAAATGGAAAACTAAATTAAAAAATGGAAAGTCCCCACTAAAATGGAAAATTTTACTTAACATTTTTTGGTTTTAGGACCTAATAATCACAACCCAATAGGTCCTCATAACGCTCGAGTGACTGCAAATTTAGCATAATTTGCTTCCCTACCATTTAGCATATTTTGTGTACCGACAATATAGTAAATTTGTCTATAGTTCACATATTGTTGGTTTATTTCTTTTTGCGTGTTGGTATCAGAAGTGATCTGTTCCAAGCTGATGGCATCTCTTCCATTTTCTATATACTGTTAATATTCCCAAAGTTTCTGCACTTTTTCAACTAGTTTTTTCTCCCAATATTTATTAAGTTCGGCGTTTATTCGATTTTTTCTAAGAATTACATTTTATTTCGCAGTTTTAAATTACTTTTTATCATTAGTTAATACTTCAGAAAATGGGGAATGTAAATTTATTTCGTATTCTGTCCTTTGTTCCTCTGGTATCAGGTATCGTTACATATACTGTGTATTTTGTACTTCCTCAAAATATCCCGTCTATTTATATTACCATGATTTCTTCACCTGCTAGTAGTAAGATTTTTTCACCTCTGTTTTTACTATTTAAAAGCAAGGTCATGTTACAATATTATTATTACTGTTATTTTTTTAATTCTTGGAAAACATGTTTACTATGGTTGCATATAAATCGTATATAAGTATATTTTCTTTACACTTTGTTCATCGACTTTATTCTTCCTTAGACTCAATTTGCCTTTCTTCTTTTATTTTAAATTTAGTTTTGTCCTCTTCTTACCCGTTTCAGAGTAATGAATACTTGTACTAATCGCGCACAATAAAATTAACAAAAAGACATTAGGTTTCACACATAACTAGACAAAAAACAAAGAAGAAGACCATCATTCGTATGTTTTTACCTCCTTGTTAAACTAACACTTCGCTAGAATGTGCAATATTTATCTAATGATTTACGCTTGAGATTATTAAATTTGGCAAGCATACCATCAAACATGATATAAATGACATAAAAATGATTTATATCAAGATACGTTTAAGCTTATGTTTATTAACTTATCCGATATTTTTTAATCGCCTTTCTCAAAGATTGTTTTCAAAAATACCAGTTGGCAATTTTGGCAGCGTCAGAAGTATCTCTATCCAGTGAACTTCAATTCCGTCATGAAAAATTAAAATTTATATGCAACAGATACAAAAATTGTCAATATATTATCATTATAGTATTTATGACTTTCTGGTAAATTTGCTACAAAGTACAAAAGTAATACTGCCTTAGGAACATTTTTATTGTTTGCTTGGATCTATTAGTCATGTTTTGTTGAAGCGGCGATAAACAGGCTAAAATTAATAAAAACAAGGGGTAGATGGAATAACAGCTAAGACACTCAAAGAGATGTGAGAGGTAGGGACTGAAGTAGTGCTTGAAATTTGGAATACCGAAAAGTGACCAAATGACTGACTTGTGTTCCCATATATAAAAAAGGTTTCACCGAAAGATTGCAGCGATTTCTGTACAGTAGCATTGATACCTCATGCGAGCAAAGTCCTTCTAAGCATTATCAAAGAAAGACAAAAATTAATTCTCTGAGCACAAATTCTATAAGAATGATTCGTATTGGTACCTGGTAGGGGAACAAGGGAACACATTTTTAATATTCCTCCAATTACAGAAAAATCCTGGGAGTTTAATATATGTGTAAGCATATTTGTGCTGTGTTGATCACTACAGGGCATTTATGTACTTAAATAAAATTGGATACATGTGGCATATATTTAGACAAATGGGTACGCCTGAACATCTAGTCTATTGATTACATGACTTGTATGTAAATAATATTCTATTTAAGGGGAACGGAGGAAAATGCAAAATTTTTTTTTGGAATCCTGAGAAAAACAAATAACTATTTTTGAAAAATTTTAACGCAGAATGAATGACTACTTTATTACCGAGGGCCGAAAAGTCCCTTAGAACAGCAACTCTCAAAACTTTTTGAGTCATGTACCACCTACAGTTCTTTTTATCATTTTTGGTACCACATATACAGGGTGTAACAAAAATACAGGTCATAAATTAAATCACATATTCTGGAACCAAAAATAGTTCGATTGAATCTAACTTACCCTAATACAAATATGCACACAAAAAAAAGTTACAGCCCTCTGAAGTTACAAAATGAAAATCGATTTTTTCCGATATATCGAAAACTATTGGAGATTTTTTAATGAAAATGGGCATGTGGCATTACTATGGCAGGACATTATAGTGAAATTTGTGCACCCATAAAAATTTTATGGGGATTTTGTTCCCTTAAACCCCCCAAACTTTTATGTAACTTCCAATTAAATTATTATTGTGGTACCGCTAGTTAAACACAACATTTTTGAAACTTTTTTGCCTCTTAGTATTTTTTCGATAAACCAGTTTTAATCGAGATGCGGCTTCTTTTTTAATATGTTAACATAACAATTTTATGGAGGTTTTGTGCCTTTAAACCCCCCACATGTTTGTGTACGTTCCAATTAAACTATTATTGCGGTACCTTAGTTGAACACAGTGTTTTTAAAACTTTTTTGCCTCTTAGTATTTTTCCGATAAGGCACCTTTTATCGAGATGAGGCTTCTTTTTTAATATGGTTAAAAATATACCTCTATCTGTAATTTATAAATAAATTTTCATATTATTATCGGGTCTCAATACATAATAAACGTATTTAACAGTATACAAAAATATGTGGTGGATTTGACAAATATTCAAAGTATCTCGATAAAAACTAGCTTTTCGAAAAATTACTAATGGGCAAAAAAGTTTTAAAAACATTGTGTTTAACTAATGGTGCCACAATGATAATTTAGTTGGAACGTACACAAAAGTTTGGAGGGGGGGGGTTTAAAGGAACAAAACCCCCATAAAATTTTTATGGGGTGCACAAATTTTACTATAATTTTTCTAAGATTTTCACATGTCCGTTTTCAATAAAAAAACTCAAATAGTTTTCGATATATTAGAAAAAATCGATTTTTATTTTATAACTTCAAAGGGCTGTAACTTTTTTTATTTGCCCATTTGTACTAAGGTAAGTTAGGTTCAATCGAACTATTTTTGGTCCCAGAATACGTGATTTAATTTATGACCTGTATTTTTGTTACACCCTGTATTTTTATATTGTATTATGAAGACTTACTAAGTACTACATTTTTCTTGTGTTTTGTGTACCACCGCAAGTAATGAAATATACCACCAGTGGTACATGTACCACAGATTGAGAATCGCTGCCTTAGAATAAATAAAAAGTTTCCTTTGAATGAAATATTTGCAATTAAAAATCATACTAAATTTTCCCTTTTATTTTCACCACTGTAACTTATTAAAATAAACATTTTAGGAGTTTTCAGGGACTTTCTGCCCTCGGTAATAACGTAATTTTTCATTCTGCGTTTAAATTTATCAAAAATATTTACTAGTGTTCTCAGGATTCGGAAAAAATGAATACATTTAAAACACATTAAAAATTTTGAAATGCGTCAAAATTTTAGATTTTACTCCGTTCCCCTTAATATAATATCGTGAACACATAATTCGTCAGGCTTAAAACGAAAAACAGTATAGTTTTCGTGATGTCTGTAGAATTGTTGAGCATTTTCTTAAGAGAAGGTTGTTCAATACTTTAAACAGGTTGATGAATGTTTTGAAATTGGAGTATTTAGTGTGGTTAGTCTGAAGAAACGATGGGTGAGTTTGGTGTGGTATGGACTATTGAGCAGTGAAGATGAGGTCAAAAAAACCAAAAAAGTTAAGTTTTCCATTTTATTGGGGATTTCCCATTTTTCAATTTAATTTTCCATTTCCAAAAATCGTTTTTTTCGGTTATAGCTCTATCTATCCCTGTCTCCCTTGTTTGATATCAACATGGGGGTGAGACAGGGAGACGCATTTACAAGCATGCTGTTCAACCTAGTTCTTTAGGCAGTCATTAGAAAAACCAATGTAACCGGCCATATAAATATCAAAACAGTACAAATTACTGCATATGCAGACGAGCGATGTCGCCATTATTAGTAGAAGCAAGACACGACTAATATTAACGTTCAAGGAAAATGATCCTGAAGCACACAAAAAAAAAGAGTTTAAGAAATAAATGAAACCAAAACTAAGTATATGACCATCAGAAGAACCCCTGAGAATGAAAATAATATAGCAATAGACAACTATACTATTGAACGTGTGGATGCCTTCACATATCTGGGCACAGAAATCAATCAGAAGAATTCCGTAAGTAGCGAAATTAATGCACGTATTTCCAGTGAAAACGGTACATACTATGCTAATAAAAGATTGATGATATCGAAATTATTAGACAAAAGAACCAAAATGACTATCTACAGAACCTTGATTAGACCCGTGATTACCTATGGTTGTGAAACCTGGGTGATGACGAAAAGGGATGAATCCCAACTCAGGACATTTGAGAGAAAGATACTGAGAAAAGTATATGGTCCGGTGCAAGAGGATGACGGTACATGGAAAATCAGGAGAAACTACGAGGTTAATGAACTGAATGAAAGGTATGATATTGTAAGATTTGTAAAAAGTCAAAGACTGTCATGGCTAGGACATTTTCAGCTACAAGAACATATGAAAACGACAAAGAAGATTTTACAGTGGAACCTGGTAGGAAGGCAAAAAAAGGAAGGTCCAGGGTGAGATAGTTGGATGACGTGGAGGATGATCTGAAAACCATGAATATAAGCCAATGGAGAAGAAGGCACAAGAGAGATCTGAATGAAAGGACCTAGCCTGACAGCCAAAGACCCATCCAGGGTTATGATGCCAAAAGAGGAAGAGGAAGAAGAAGAAGAAGAAGCGCCATCTATCCTTAATTCGAAAAAATGTATTTAATATAAGTTTCTTATTTTTACGTAAGGAATCCAAATCTGCAATAAAAAAAAATGGGGATTCCTATTTAAGATTTTAAAATAAGCCCCACCCCACCTCCGTTACACCATAAAGTTACAATACTACGGACACATGCGAAATGAATCCAGATATGCCCTCCTACAAGCCATCTTGCAAGGAAAAATATTTGGAAAGCGAGGTCCAGGAAGAAGAAGAACATCCTGGTTAAAGAACCTCAGAACCTGGTTCAACACAACATCTGTATAGTCTAAGAGCTAGAGCCGAAAAATCATCGTCATAAGTAATATGGAGTTTTTCCTGTGAAATGTGTCCATTGTATATTGACAATTATGACCCCTCTCAGGCTGACACCTCAGTGGATACAGGAAGTAGCAATAAGGGATGAAAGGGGAAAGTTAGTGCAGTCATTAAAGGTTTTCACCTCCTATTTTGTTAAACCTCCATCTATTTGCATGAAAATTGGTGACTAGTTAGAACATACCTCAGGAAATAAAAATGATGTAGTGCCAACTTGCACTTTTACCCTGGGGGTGGATACCACCCCTTCTCGGAGGAGAAAACGATTTTATTAAAAATAACCCCACAAATCGATAGAGGGACAAATTTTAAGTAACATTTGTTATATCATGTTATTAAAATAAATCAATACTTTTTGAGTTATTAAAGATCAAAGATTTGTCTGTTTAAGAGCACATGCGTGAAGTTACGGATGATAAAAAGAAAATATTAATTAATTGTATATTACTAAAATATTATTTTTATATTATTTCGATATTATAAATTTAGCAAAAGTGTATTCGAATATGTCAAATGTACCCAGTATTGGACACCCCCACTTTCTGGACATATTCAGTTTATAATAAAAAAAAAATTCAATTAAATATCGAAATAATATAAAAATAATATTTTACTAACATACAATTAATTAATATTTTTATCATCCGGAACTTCAAGCATATGCTCTTAAATAGACAAATCTTTGATCTTTAATAACTCAAAAAGTATTGATTTATTTTAATAACATGATATAACAAATTTTACTTAAAATTTGTCCCTCTATCGATTTGTGGGGTTATTTTTAATAAAATAGTTTTCACCCGCGGGAAGGGGTGGTATTCACCACCAGGGTAAAAGTGCAAGTGGCACTAAATCAGTTTTGTTTCTTGAGGTATGCTCTAACTAGTCACCAATTTTCATGCAAATCGATGGAGGTTTAACAAAATAGGATGTGAAAACCTTTAATGGCTGCAACTAACTTTCCCCTTTCAGCCCTTATTGCTACTTCCTGTATCCACTGAGGTGTCAGCCTGAAAGGGGTCATAATTTTCAATATACAATAGACACATTCCACAGGAAAAACTCCATATTACTTATGACGATGAATTTTCGGCTCTAGCTCTCCGTCTAGTACAGCTTTTCCGTGTTGCTGCAGATAGAATATTGATTGCCATGATGATCGCAAACATTCGTCATGTTTGGACAAAATGGCTTAAAATTAGTGAAATGATACGTCAACAGACGTAAAGGTATAGGAAGAGTTCAAATATCAATTTCCGGTTCTACTTCCTGTCACGTTTGGTGAAAACCTAAAGAAGTCCAGTTGCTTGTTTATAACTGTACCGTTGGCATATTTACAGATGCTCCTATACTGCGGCACCAGAGTGCTGAAATCGGTTAGCCTTTGATATACACTATTACGCTACAAACCCTCATTGATTTCGGCACCTATTAAATTATAAGACATCTATTAAATTTTGGTGTCTAAGTTTGTATTGGAATTAATAATATTATTGTAAGTATTTAATATTTATATTTCAATTTATTGCTTGAAAAACAGGAACAGAAATGTCTTTTCTTTTCTGAAAAATGTCTTTGGCCGAGCCAATTAGCTAGATTTGTTTGTGATTGATTGCAAATTCATAGTCATAAATTTCTTATTAAATAACATAATTACTACACTATTATTTTTATAGATACATAGGTACATTTCGTTGCTTTACATTTATTTATTTTTTTATAGAAATGTCGAAATTTTTAATAGAAATGTCTAAACTGCAATAAACCTAGCATATTTAAGAATATGTTTTTTGGCTCTAATCCGAGAAACAAACAAAACAAAAATTATAAAAAACGCCATTGAATAAAAAAGAAATAAATATTTTTTATTTTTATTTATTTATAGGTACAGGTACAGATATAATTACTCGTATGACTCGTATACAGTGCGTCCATAAAGTATCGCATAAATTCATTATTAGCTAAATAAACAGCATTATTAGAAATTACCGAAACAGGTCGAGTTTTGATTTTAATTTATGACATTTGGCATATATATCATACTAGTGACGCCATCCATCTGGACGTGATGACGTAATCGATGATTTTTTAAAGGACAATTAACAGGGGTCGCGTGCTAGCTCATTTGAAAGGCAATTCAATTCTATATTCAATAATATAAACAAAAACATAATTATTCATACAGGGTGTCCAAATTTTTTTTATATTAAATTAATTGACACAAAAAGACGAATGTGCGTAATTTATTTAATTCAAAATACATTTTATTGCTGTCATAAAACAGAAATCAAATTTTTATTTGGCAAATAAACATTGCTTTTCGCTTAAATTACATGTTCAAACTGTCCAGAGGCAGGTGGGTGGCAGCTTAAACATTGAATTTAATCAAAAAGTAATGTTTATATTTGAAATATATATTTTATTTCTGGTTTCTGACGGCAGTAAAATGTATTTTGAATTAAATAAACTACGCAAAGTCTTCTTTTTGTGTCAATCAATTTAATTAAAAAATTGCTTTTGGACACCCTGTATACATAATTATGTTAATGTTTATATTACTGAATAGAGAATTGAATTTTATTTCAAATGAGCTATCACACGATTCCTATTCCTATTGAAAAAATCATCGATTAAGTCATCACGTCCAGACGGATGACGTCACTAGTATGATATATGCCAAAAAATCATAAATTAAAATCAAAAATCGACATGTTTCGGTAATTTCTAATAATGTTCTTTATTTACTTAATAATGAATTTATATCTGTACTTATAAATTAATAAAAATAAAAAATATTTATGTGTTTTTATTGATTGGCGTTTCTTTATTTTTGTTTTATTTGTTTCTCGGATTAAGGTCAAAAAACACATTCTTTTAAGTATGCTAAATTTATTGCACTTTCGACATTTCTATTGGAATACAATAAATTAAAATATATAATAATTACAATAATATTAATTGCAATAAAAATTTAGGCACCATAATTTAATAAATGTCTTATAATTTAATAGGTAACAGTGAACTCAAAAAAGTAGAAGAATAAGATTGTGTAATGGTCGACAGTTGCCCCTAAAAGCAAAAAGCTTTTGTCTTTGTTGTATTTGTCCCATGCCAACTCAAAATTGCCAGTAAACTAAAAAAGAAGTAGAAGAATAAGATTGTGTAGTAGTCGGCAGTTGCCCCTGAGAGAAAAAAGTTTAATGTCGTTGAAAAAAAGTTTAGTTGTTGTATTTATCCTATGCCAACTCAAAATTTCTACTAAATCAAAGAAGAAAAAGAAGATTGTTTATTGATATACAGTTACCCCTAGCGTGAATTTTTTTTTATCTTATCATGTTTTTCCCACACCAACCCAAATTGCCAGTTAACTAAAGAAGAAGAAGAAGAAGAAGATGAAGAAGAAGAAGAAGAAGAAGAAGAAGAAGAAGAAGAATCAAATTGTACAATGTACTAACTCCAAATGGTAAGTGAATAAGGGATTTTTCCCTTATTCCGCGACGATGAGCTGGCCAAATTCCCAAGTAGGTGGAGGCCAATAAACTAAAGAAGAAAAAGAAGAAGAATCTAATAGGTGCCCAAATCAATGAGGGTTTGTAGGGTAGGTAATACTGTATTTTAAAGGCTAACCGATTTCAGCACTCTGGTGCCGTAGTATAGGAGCATTTGTAAATATGCGTACCGTTGCGTTAGCAGTTATATCTCGTTGTGTTTTTATGCAGGTAGACAGCACTCAGTGTCATTGGACACCGATTTGTATTTCTTCTGACATCTCACTGTCTACTTTTACTTTTGTTTTCTGACGCTAATGTAGATTTGGTTTTATTCTTATATATCGCTCATTTAGATCTTATTTTCAGTAATTCGATAATTTTTTAATCTACAAAGCACGCGGTCACAACTACATTTGGAACAAAGCCACATAGTGTACCTATTCCATTTCTGAAACCGAATTGTGTATTACCCATATTCTCCTAGCATAATCCGTAAATACATGAATGAATAATAATTTTCTAAAATATTTTTGAAGTATGAATCATAAAACTGATTGCCAATAAATTATTTGCCACAACATGTGACATTTTGCTTGTTAGCTAGTGACACAAAGGTCAAAAATTACCTTCTTCTTCTTATTGGTGTCTTTTCGGAGGTTGGCGATCCAAATGTCAACTGTAGCTTTTAGCAAAAATTACCTAAAAAGCTAAAAAGGCTTTTGGGAATATTGCTATATTGGTACATACAATAAATTAAATAATTTCACTACAACATTAAGTATCGTTTGAAAAGTGGCTCTCTCTTCATCCCATTTCTCTCTTTCTTCAGTGGCGCTACAGTCCATATCGAGCCTTGGCTCCTCCAAACTCAGCCTCCATCCTTGCTGGTTGTGCGCCGATTTTCTCCAGTTTCTCATGTCTAGTATACTTTGCGCTTCGGCTGCCACTTCTTTTTCGTGGCCTACCTAGGCCTTGTGCCTTGCATTTTACTATCTAGGGCCCTTTGCGGCGTCGTTTTGGTCTCTATTCTCACTACATGAGCAGCCCATCGAATTCTTTGAACTTTAACCAATTCTATTCTAGATCGTTGTCTCTTTGAACAGTTGCTATACTTCATTGTTGGATCTGGATTTCCATACTCGGTTTTCGTTAATAGGTCCAAATATCTTCCATAGGACTTTTCTGTCAACGACTTCCAACTTTCTTTTGGTGTTTTCTGTCATCGCCCATGTCTCGCATCCTTAACATACTATTAGTGTTACAACTCTGTAACATATCGATAAGAATATTTCTTTACTTATACAATCTTAATATAATTTATCGCATCTTCTAATACTTCTTAAATGGATACACATGTTCGGCGATCTGTCCTTTGCAGCTTCCAATTAACTCGAATATGAGAAATGCCAATAAATTACTAATCCATTGAAGTCCTCCGTTTTTCTGTTGACTGTGAGAAACCTTTGACTTGGACATCTTTACGCTCTAAAAACAAATTTATAATCTCGATCCCCAGCTATTTCTTCTTTTTCAGACGTTTTAAACCTTCACAAAAACAATTTATTGGTCTATATCCACATACGGATTAATATAGCTTGGATCAGAAGCTCAAGCTCAGTTCGTTATTATTGCAATTTTATGTTCCCCGAAACTCTAAACGGCCTTTCATGTTGTGACCGCACTAAAAGGTTTTATTTGCTTATAATTTAAATTAGATACTCACAAATGTTAATTGATTTTCCCCCTTGTTGTAAAAATCCACAAGAAGCCGAGTTCTTATGCGGTTCAGAATTAGCGGTCAGTTGCCCGCTAGTCGCAGAGTTAGTCAGTCGCATTTAGCACAACCCAGAATGTAGTCTCTAGTATCGAACAGTCTCAGTTCACGACTCACAATTTTCTCTGTACTCTTGTACGTCCATAGCTTTGACAATATCACGTTTATTACGCTAATTATTCTCGATTCTCTCACTATCACGATTAAGTTTGACACTCAGAACGCGGTCCAAGTTTATTCACGGTTCGCTAAGTATAGCAAAGTTGTGTATTAAAATTCGTAATCGTTTCTACAGTGTTTGTGTTATAAAATAAAACAATTATATTCATATATTATTCATTTAAACACCAATTTACACCTTGATTTGACTCGACAAAGATAATCAGAGTCTTCATAATCAGCCACTTCAGAAGCTGGTTCCCGTCTTATGTAAAGAACAAGCCACATTCATCAAGTCAATTTACACACTGGTGAAGTGTTCTAAACAATTAGTCTGATTATTTCATTCATAGGAGGTTCTGACCAATAGAAAGCTACAGAATTAAAAATTAAACTGATAAGTTTAGATAATTTCCCGTCGTCAAGTATATTACGTCAGATGCCCTTCGTTGCTATGAAAAAATTCATTCAGTGACATTAATGAAAATTAATGTTTTAAAAATTTTAAGTGATGACTTTCGACCGTCAAATATTTATAACAACTGTGTGTTTAATTGTACTAATTTGTACTTACATAAAATAAATTACAATAAAATTTTGGTTTTGAATAGTTTTATTCATGAAATAATCACAACAAATTGCACTCGATCTCTAAAATTAATATAGAATTTTAGAGCTCTTGCCCTAATAACACCAAACATTCCATGTATGTTCCTAGAATGTACACACAGTATATTGAAAACATTCCTGGAATTTCCTCAAAAGCACAAGAATGTCCCCTAAATGTCCCAGGAAAGTCCTCTGTCAGCATTTTAAACGTTCCTTGAATGTCTTGTTGGAACATTCCATGAATGTCTACGAATGTTCTTTGGGCATTCACAGTATATTTTTTATACATTTCCTGGATATAGTCGCTGATGAGATATAATACCTCAGATGTGTTTTTTCATGAGTTTTGTAAGAGAGACTAAAAACTTTTTTTACAGTCACCTCCTATTTTCATATGATATTATTTGACATGTTTTGTAGTAAATTCAACTATCTATTTACTACAAAACATGTCAAAATTTACATGTGCAAACAGGATATGACCATAAAAATAGTTTTTCGTCTCCTACAAAATTCATGAAAAGCAGATAGGAGGTATTGTCACATCATTGACGATATACCATAGAAGTATATGTGGCCATACCAAATAATACATCCTTGATAAATATAAACATTTTTATTGCACAAAATCTTATATTTTTTTCCATAATCATCACTACGATGATGATTCATTGTATTAAATTGTACATTACAATAAATTACAATCTGGTCATAACTGACCAATGAGCAATTTTAATTTAACCTCAATTACTACTGTTCCTTAAAATGAAGAGCTTACCCATAGCTTCCCTTATCTAATCTAACAGGCACACAAGCACTATGCTCAGCTTTTTTAACCGCACTATTCTAACATACACAGGCACACAAGCACTATGCTCTGCTTTACACTATCACCTTATCACTCAAACTAGTTCAAAAGGTTTTGTCCTCTTCAATCTTCTAGTTTGCCCAGTAGTATCGAGGAGCTGGATTTCCTCAATATTCTTGTTGGTACTTATGCAGTTGTTGCTCCTAACTTCCAACTTTAAAAACAAATCCACCTGTAAAATATTTGTGTGCCTGAAGGCTTTTGTATGCTTTCATCGGCTGCTTAGAGTAGTAAATGTGAGACTCCATCATATATGTATAAATATCTATGATAGTAATCTGGTGCAATGCACTTTATTTTAAAATCCAATTCAGACTGAATTGTATATGGATCTAAATCCCCAATTATTTTAAGCTTCGTATAGCCATAAATATCTAAAACAATAAAAGAAATAATGTTAATGCTTGCAAAATTCATCAATATTGATAAATATCAGAGAAAAATGGACAGTAAATAAAAATTGTTTCCCCTACCTTTCTCCAAACATCTGGAGTTTCCAATAATAATTCCTTAAATAATCACTTTGCATTGTGGTAAAGTTTATAAAGTTCACAAAATACAGCAATCGAAATCCAAATGAATCCAAAATATCAAAATAGACAAAATAGGACGATAAACAATTGAAAAATAGATATTACAAACATAACATCTGTAACTTTTTGTATGCCAAAAATAAAATTGTCACGTGGTTTTGATTGCCTACTACATAGATACACGCGCGGCAAATTTGAAAATGAACGCAATTTGAATAGTAAATGGCCTCTCTTAAAATATAGGACCTTGGTAGTATGTTCATAGAATGTCTTGTGGTAACATTCCTTCAATAATTTAATCAGATGTTCACCGAATGTTCCTTGAATGTCCAGGACATTCAAACATTAATATAACTTTGATAGTACATTCCTGGAATGTTTTGTGTTGTTAGGGTGTGCAATTACTACTGATTATTTCATTCACAAAGATTCTGACCAATAGAAAGCTACAGAAATAAAAATTAGAACGGTAATTTTTTTTCGATAATTTCAGATGCCCTTTGTTGCTAAGGAAAAATACAATCAGTGACATTAATGACAATTCATGTTTTACAACTTGTCACAGAGAACACCAAGAAAAAGGTTCAGTAAATATTTATGTCAAAATATCAATAAAATATAGGTTAAAATGATTCAAAAGGACAGTTTTATTCATGAAATGATCTTACCGAATTACTCTCGAGCTCTTAAAAATTATCGATTTGTTTTGCCCTCGTGACACTTTGACATAATTTAACTCCCCTTCGGGTCGTAAAATTAAAACTGTCAAAGTGGCACTCGGGGTACAAATCGATAATTTTAGAGCACTCGTGTAATTACTACTGATTATTTCATTCATAGGAGATTCTGACCAATAGAAAGCTACATAAATCTAAATTAAATAGATAATTTTTGATAATTTCCCGTCGTCAAGTATATTACGTCAGATGTCCTTCGTTGCTACGAAAAAATACATTCGGTGGCATTAATGACAATTAATGTTTTAAAAATTATAAAAGTGATCACTTTCAACCGTCAAATTAATATTTATAACAACTGTTTGTTTAATTTTAGTAATTTGTACTTACATACATAAATTTCAATAAAATTTTGGTTTTGAACAGTTTTATTCATGAAATAATCGCAACAAATTGCACTTGATCTCTAAAATTAATATAGAATTTTAGAGCTCTTGTGCAATTACTACTGATAATTTTATTGTTTTGTAGAACCTGATGTTCACTTCACAGTTTGTGTTTTCGGAGCGGAAGACAAGGACAAGGGAGTGAAATATAAGCCTTGTTTCCCTTTAGTATCCTTCTTTAAATTTCTGATTCTTTTGTTCCATCCATGTTTAATGCAACTCCCAAATATTTGAAACTTTCTACAATTTCAACCTGACATAACATTTCAATTAAATAATATTGCGCTATTATTGGAAAAGTATTTCTGCTGGATTCCCTCGTATTTTCTCTGTTTAAAAAATAAGATGAATATTTATAAAAGTCGGCAAAAATTTTCAAATATGTCAAAGCATTTTTTCAAGCCTTGTTAAAAATTTGAAAAATATTTTAATATACTAATTATAAACCTTTGCTGATAGATGAAAAACGCAGAACTGTTGGGCTTTGGTATTTTTGATGACGTATTTTTAAAGGCAACGGGCTTCTATTTATAAAATAATTAGTTTTAAAAATTTTGGTGTTCGAAGACAGAATTATGTTTCTATTTATACGTCGGTAATAGCGAACGATCGTCAAAAACGCCTTCAGATTTATGGTTCTTAAAAGACCAACGAGAAGTTCAATATATGTTCACTAAAAGAATAAATCTTATGACGATTATAAGAGCTTAATTTGTATTAAGGAGATCGGTAAAAAGTTTCGGCTTTAATGCTATTTAAATGGGATTCATTTTCTTCGAATCCCGAGAGAGCTAATAAATATTTTTGAAAAATTTATACGCAGCGCAGAATGAAATATTACGTTCTTACCGAGGGCCGAAACTCCCTGAAAACTTCTATAATGTTTATTTTAATAAGTTACAGGGGTGAAAAACTAAGAGAAAATGTAGTGTGATTTTTAATTTCAAATATCTCATTCAAAAGAAACTTTTTTTATTCTAAGGGACTTTCGGCCTTCGATAATAATTTAGTCTCTCATTCAGCGTTTAAATTTTTTTTAAATATTGATTAGTTTTTTCAGGACTCGAAAAAAATGGACACCATGACCGTGGTGATATTTTCCAAATCGAACATTTGTTATCTTTGTCATACAACGCACTGAGTCGAATAGAATATGGTGACAAGACAGTGACAATTTTAAATACATATTTGATATGGCATCGATACTATTTTGAGTTGTTGATTAAATAATATTGATAGTGTATTCGATAAATAATTGATTTAAGAGGTGAACTTAATAAAAAGTTATTTTTTGTTTATTATTTATGGAAGATTCAAGCAGAGAATACACTAGGATATATTCTGTGATCCAAATATTTTGTTTTTAAAGATGTTCAAAATTGTAAGCGTTCCATAGTAACAATATACATATTATTAAAAAATCACTTTATCACTTTTCCTCTTTTCTAGATTGAGTATTAGTTTTTGTTGTACAGTATATAAATTATTACAATCACTGAATACATAGTTAGTGAAAAAAATTATCATATTAATTAGCTGAATTAATAATTAAGGTAATTCAAGTAACAGTTATCCAAGAACATTCAAAAGCTATCTCTTTAAAGTTAATGATGACATTGTCAAATAATGTTTACATATATATACCAATGAGAATTGTACTACACGTAATTTGCCGTGTAAAGACGGAAATAGTAGGGATAGCCGTAAAATATTTGCGCCTACACTCTTAAAAGACAGTAAATGATCATAAATATGACTAATATGAGTATTACTTGCAACAGTTATAGTAAAAAAGAAAATAAGGAAAACTAGCGTAACACTTCGGTAATGCCACAATATAGTTTATACATACATATTAGAATAAATGAGTCAGTTAATCGAAGAAGTAATAAACTACTGATATTGCAAAAATGCTATGACCAGAGGAGGGATGTCAATATTTGTTTTATCGATTACCATAAAGCTTTCGACAATGTAAGACATTCCTCTTGGCTCTCTGAAGGAAAAGATATGAGGATGACCCAACAGCTGTACCGGAACCAAAAAGCAGAATTTAGGATCTTAAACAGTCTACATACACAACAAGTAGAAATCAGTAAGGGTGTGAGATATGGCTGCATCGTCTCAAATGACTCAGCGCCTACTTTACAATAGTAGCACATCGCGCTGAGCCATTTGAATACACAAAAATATTAAAATGCCCATCGTCGCAATCGGTTCCGTAGCGAACAGTTCCGTATTAATGGGCGCCGGCCTTAAGATATTGCTGTTAAAGATTGGCATACACTCGTCACTAGTGACTCGTTCAAGTTCTTTCAAAAATAAGCACTTTGAACTGACGAATCTTACAGATCACATTATAAACAATACATATCGTCCAGGTGTATCGTCGCCCCCGTTAGGTAAATTATTCCGATTCGATTTTTTTGCACAAACTTACTCAAAAAGAGGTCCTTATGAAAAATCCGTAGGGTGCCAGGCGGTACAGTGGTCGTGTTTAAACAATTTTTTTAAGAAATGCACAAAAATAATTTTTTCACATCCAACAAATTTGTTTTAGATCATCTGGGTCATTCTGAGCAAAAAATATTTCTTATGATTTTTCTCTAAAATAGATTGTTGTTGAGTAATACGTGATTTAAAATATGAAAAACGCGACAATAGCCATTTTCAAGGCTTATTAACTCGGATGGTGGGGGACAAATATCTTCTGGGTGCTGGGGGGCTTTACATTTCGATTTGGTCACTTCTGACTTTCATAATAATAATTTTTAACCGAGTTATTAAGCCTTGAAGATGGTCATTTTTGCATTTGTCAAATTTTAAATTGCGTATAACTCGACAACAATCAATTTTAGTGGTCGCCGGCCTTAAGAGACATAATCACAAGAGACCTTTTTTGCTCCGAATGTCTAAAGTAACCTAAAAAAAATTGTGCGAAGTGAAAAAATTGTTTTTGTAAATTTGTTTAAAAAATTTGTTTAAATAACCTTGTGGATTTGTTATAAGGACCTCTTTTTAACTAAGTTTGTGCAAAAAAATCGAATCGGAATAATTTACCTAACGGGGGTGACGATACAGTCTGGAATAATAAGTAAAGTTACTTGTGATGCGATAACGATTAATTTCATTTGGTATGCTGATTTGGTAGATTCGGGGTGATTTTTACGATTTTTTTTTACCAAAAAATGGGACCACCTTTATTTTTAGCTTAACTTGCCTACTTTTGTTGCTAAAAACTTAAAAAAAAACAAAAATAAAGCTTTTTTTAAACACTTTAAAAAAAGTGGTGATTAGTTGTCCCCGCAAAGTGCTTAATTTTTTGGTTATTTTACGTTGAAATATTCGATTTGGAATATTACGAATGAGATCTCATACATACACTATTTTTTTCACTTTTTATAAGCTATAGTATTGCTAGGAACGTTTTTTCTGATAAAAGACTTACTTTTTGAGTTATTTGAGGAAAACCGTCTAAAAAGGTGTTTTTTTTTTGTTGAAAAATGAACATATTTAGGTACCCACAAATATCTTGAAAAGTATTGACTTACTGAAAAAACTCTATAGAACAAAAGTTGCTTAGAATTAGTCAGTTTATCCACTTCCGAACTTATCGGAACGTATACTTTTTCACCCCCGAGAAGGGGCGAAACACACCCCCAGGACAAAAGTACACATCGGCATAATATGTATCATTTTTTTCTTTTGACATGTTAACTATATGTATGGCAAATTGCATGTCAATCCAAGCGGTTCTTGAAAATCTGGAGGTTTTGCAATATTTGACCGTGAGTGGATGGACTATAATTAATAGGTATACCTTTTTACAACAGATTTAAAATAAATTATATTAAAATAAACTGCCAGAAATAAGGTTAAACTGTGTTCTTTACACTTGCTCCTTAAACTAGCTTAATAAGGTATCAGAGAAATTTTGTAGCCAATTCGATGCAAGCCTCGTTTAAAAAATTGCAATCGTTTTGATGATGTAAACAAATTAAAACGAAAAATCTAAATTTACCTGATCAAAAATATGCTTAGGAAATGAGCATAATAAAAAATAAAAAGAAACAAACACGATGCTAAAATTTTTAATAAATCAAGTTTAGGTGTTTTCAAATAAAATTGGAATGTTTAATGTTGTTTCTAAAGACATCATTGTTTATCGTTTTTGCTATTTTTCAACTTGGTGATCAAATATATTATACTTTTAAATAGACCAAAATAAAATAAGAATTTTCCAGTAGTTTCCATGTGTAAATCAGATATTATGTATTTACCTAGGACTTCTGACTGAAAATCATACACGACAAATACAGGGTGTCCAGATTCTCTACCAACAAACAAAGAGAGGAGATTCTTCAGATAATTTTAAGTCAATTTAGCTCAATTCACCTAGTCCGAAAATACTTCCTAAAGGAGCTAGAGCTATTTGATAATGGCGTCTTGTAATTAGTTTTTCTTAAATTCCTCCAGAACGCTTCAATTCAGAAAAACGAAAATCCGTGCATATATTTATCTTCCAGAGATAAATCGATTCCATCCATTGCGAATTTCTAGTATCGATCATAGGCGTCCGTTTTGGGCAGGGCAACGGTTATTTTATCACATTACTTTTTTTGTCTTTAACTTTTAAGCATTTTTGACACTGGATTATTAAATTGTGAGGTATTCTATTACTAAAAGGTACTCTTGCCTTAAGTCGGTAGGACACACGGTTTTCTAGAACAATCGATTTGAAAATTTTTCGTTTTTTGAATTTGAAAAAAATTTAAAAATTTTTTCAAAAAAAAAACGGTGTAATTTAACAAATTAAAGCAAGAGTAAGTTTTAGTACTAGAATACCTCATAACTTAATAATCTAGGGTCAAAAATGCTTAAAAATTAAAAACAAAAATGTTATGCGATAAAATAACCGTTGACCCAAAAACGGATGCATATGACCCGTACTAGAAATTCTCAATTCATGAAATCGATTCATCTCTGAAATATAAATAAACGTATACTTCATCTAATTTACTAACCGTTGCACGTCATCCGCGTCATAGCCTTTGATGTCGCATGATGCCAACACGAAATATTTAGGTGGTAGGTGTGTTCTTTTTTAGAATCACGTTGCCGAATACACTGGAATTACAGCCACTATACATATTTTATTATATACGCGTAGAAATAATATTTAAAGATTTCTATTAATGTCAACCTAAAGAAATACACAATAATATGTTTCATTTAATTTGTATAAATGGATTATAAAGCGTTTTTATGAAGCACATTTACTCGAATCACACTGTAACTGTAATCGAACGAAGGTGACATTTTAGAATAAATTGGTAACATTTATTTGACAGTTGCGGTGGTGACACTTCATATTTGTTTATATTCTTTACTATAAGTATCTGTTTTATTATATTTACTGTTTTTATTATTTACTTTACTATAAAAACATCCTCTACTATAAAAATATAAATTTCACCTAATTTTATCCCGACTTGGAATAATCGAGGTATCTGACAACTTTTTTTAGTTGTTATTGTAGACATAATATACAAAGAAACCTACCTGCTTCATGCCAAGAGTTCGGAGCCGTTTTTTAATTATTAACAATGCAGTGCAAAAACGCTTGCACTGCAAATCTTAAAAGATTATAACTTAATTCTTGTTCTCTATTTCTTAAGTTTTTACTTATTTACATTGAATATTAATTTGTTTTCTTGTATAATCCACGTTTACAATAATTATGTGATTTATTTTATTTAAAATGGATTCAGGATTTTTTTATACTTTGGTAACTATGTCAACTTAGATCTCTGGCGTAGATAATGACGTGCAACGGTAAGTAAATTAGACGGACTGTACCAATTTTCGGATTTCTAAATAGTTTTTTTGAAATTTTTTTGAAATTCAAAAAAAGAAAAATTTTTAAATCGATTTTTCTAGAAAACGGTGTATTCTATCGATTTAAAACAACAGTACCTTTCAGTTGTAAAATACCTCACAATTTAATAATCAAGAGTCAAAAATGCTTAAAAATTAAAGATAAAAAAGTTATGCGATAAAATAACTGTTGCCCTACCCAAAACGGACGCCTATGATCGGTACTAGAAATTCACAATGCACGGAGTCGATTTATCTCTAGAAGATAAATATGTGTACCAATTTTTGTTTTTCTCAATAGAAGCGTTCTGAAGTTATTTAAGAAAAACTGATTACAAGACACTCTCTTCAAAGAGCCTAGCTCTCTAAGCCCGACCGCACATCAAAGAAACATGAAACGTAAATTACGTTTCATGGAAATAAACCACTGCTAAACAAATATACGTCCGGCCATTTATGAAACTCTCCGAAAATAAAAATGTGTCATGAGCATGAATCACACTCGTTTCATTGGTAGGCGGACTTTGAGATTTGTTTAGCAGTGTTTTAGTTTCATGAAACATGTTTTTCGTTTCATGTTTCATGTTTTTCGTTTCATGTTTCTTTGGTGTGCGGCTTGGCTTAGGAAGCATTTTCAGACTAGGTGAATTGGGTTAAAATATCTTAAAATTATCTGAGGATTCTCCTGTCTTCGTTTGTTGGTAGAGTTTCTGGTCACCCTGAATATTCTACACACACAAGTAATTTTATTGTATGTAAATAAGCGCTACAAGCTCTTTTGGCTTTATTGTGTTCTTATGCTGACTTTGAGATCCTTGCAGTTTTATAACAAACTCTTGTATAACTCTAACTATTTAATTTATTCGTTTGTTCCTTTGCTTTTTTGGTACCACCTATTATTTTTAGATTGTATTATCAAGACTTACTAAGTACTGATAAGAAATAATGATATGTCATCAGTGGTACATGTACCACAGATTAAGAAGCGCTGCTGTAGAGCATACATAGGTTCAAGCCGGCAACTCACGATACTGCAGCGTCGTTAAATTTTGTCGAATTCGACTAATTGGCAAAAATTTTGATCGTATGTGACCGTACATTCAACAAAACCGTACAATTTTATCACAGACTAGTCTGTTTCCTACGGTACTGCAGAATTGATACCATCGACGATATTGTCGAAAGACATCGCTGTACCGTGAGTGGCCGGCTTTAGACATAATATAGTGTTTGCGATCTACCACAAAATATTTGGAAGACAAGCGATCGATTATCGATTACTACAACTTACACCATTGCATTTAACACTAAAAATATCGGAATAAATCGATTTTTAAATACAACATCTATCGACTTGAAATTTTTTGTAAAGTGTTCGGGATCACGTCAGGAAAAAATATGTATAAAATAAGAATGGGTCGAAATCCATAATTGCATTGTATAGTGCATAAAATGCATCTAAAGGGACATAAAAATATCAAAATAAGTGTAAAAACGCTGGACGGAAGGGCCGCCCGAGAACTTTATCGTACCGATCTATTATCGTTATCGTACTAGATACTGGCATTCTATAAAAATAAGAAAGTTACTCGTTATTTTGATATTTTAGAAACACCTTGTATGCTTGAAAATATTTTATGGTTCTACGCATCATTAATTCGGGGGACAATGTTCGGGGGAAAATGTTCGGGGACACACTATAGATTATTGTCATACTTTCATTTCAAATTAGTCCATTTTTCTGAGAAATTAATAGTTTAGAATATTTGCATTTTACTGCATGGATTGTAATGAAATTTTGGGAGTAGCCCAAAGCCCAATCTCCTAATTCAAAGTCTATCCTATATACTATGGCGCTTTTATCATGGGGGCGGTTCTCACCACTTCTCGGGGATAGAACATTTTTATTTTCGAATTGCATGGAGCAAAAGGAAGAATTTTAAGAAAATTTAAAAATGCGCTCTATAATTTGATCTTATTTTTTTCACCCGTCCAACTTTTTGAAAGTAGAAATAACACTATATTAAGAGGTATTGCAAAAGAAAAACAATGCATTTAAATTCTGGTGAATGAGGGGTTAAATGTATGTACTTCTCATTTTTCCTTAAAGTACATTAGTGATATATTTTTTTGCACCATATCTCGCTTAGTTTGAATGTAACCGACATTCAACGGTGCTCGTTTTAAAGGCCTTGTCAAACACTACAAAAGCATGAGCACTTTGAGCATGCACCAAAAAACAAACTCTTTTTACCTACCATATCTCTTTTTGTATTATAAATAGAAAATTTACGAAGGAACGAATCTCTTTGTTATTTATAATTAAAAAAAATTTTTATAAAGTGTTTTTAGTTTGATGCATAGTTTTTAAGGTATTCACAAAAAAACCGTCCGAAAACGTGTAATTTTTAAATGAAAATGGCCAATTTTCAACTACGCATAACTCAAAAAGTATTGAGTGCTCAAAAAAAGTATAGATCAGTTTTTGCTTAAAAATAGATTCTCTAGCCACTTCCATGCTTATTTTGACCAATAAATTTTCCACCCCCTTGAAGGGGTGGGAATTGCCCCAAGATAAAAGCGCCATAGTATATAGGGTAGATTTTGTTTCTTGAGCTATTCCCTACTTACTGTGAAAATATCAAGTACATCGATGTAGTAGGATGGAATTCGGAGCCAAATACCCTCATTGGCTGCCCTATAATAATGCTCTGCTATGATCGCGTGAGAGGGGACACACAAAAGATTCTAGCAAAATTTCAATTTTCTGTAACTTTTCGAGTTTTGAGTTACAGCAACGAGTTTTATGTCATTGGAAAGATAATTTTACATTCTTTCAAAATATGTAAAAATATACAGGGCGTATGTAAAAAATTAAGATTTTTTTTTTCATTTCCGGTTAAACCAGAAGCCATATTGTGGGTAAAATTTATTGTGCTAATAGACAACAAAGTACTATAATATATGTCTGCCAAATTTCAAATTTTAGTTTCTATTACAGAGGTAGTTACGGGCACTCGAATATTTTTTTTTATAAAAAATTCATAACTCCCCTCCTATGAGGAGTTAAGAAATTTGACCAATGTTATTCAATTTACCGATAGGATATCAAAAATATATCAAAAAATAAACAAATTCTTTGGAGTAATTTTTGAGAAAATTTAGTTCAAATTTATGTCAAATTTTGACCCCTTAAATATAGGCAACACATAACTTTTTCTGAAAAACGATAATATTCTTGTTATAGCCCCATCTTTAGGCTATATAAATGTTTTTTCAAATTAAATTTATATTAAACAAGTTTTTAGATTGGTAGGGAAATGTATCGGGTGGGCGGTCGGCCATGCTGGCCGCCATTTTAGATTTGGAAATGTCAAATTCCGTATTTCTATTTACCTATCGATGAGCTAACTTTAAGTTAAATTTCATTCGTTTCGGTCAAAATTTGCAAAAATGGGCCTCAAATAACCCCCCTATTTCGGCCCCCCTTTGAGAGGTTTTTTTCAAAAGCTTAGTTTCTCGACAAAATTCTCTTAAACTTACTCTTACTGAATTTCATCGAAATCGGTCCAGTAGTTTTTGCTGGGCTGTGGCGACATACGTACGTACATACGTACGTACGTACATACGTACATACTTCCGACATGTTTTTCTTATTTGCTTTTTAGACTCAGGGGACTCAAAACGTCGAAAAAAAGGGAAATCTGAAAAAAAATTTTTTGCACGATCCTATAACTTTACCTATTATACTCATACTGCGTATGTAGTACGATAAAATAAAAAGCCAGATTTTGTTACTCGGGGTTTTTTTTGGGTCGCTGAACACTACAACGTAATCATAACTAATCTCCGGAGCACCTGGTGCCCAGTGTCACTGCTGAGGCACGTCAGGTTCTGGAGTTTCGATGGTTTTCGGCATTAAATTAATGCAAAGAGATTACTGGGGAGTTTTTGGGGTTGGTGAAAATAAATACGTCATCCGACCCGACACCATGAGTACCTAGTGCCTACGGACACGTCATTTTCTGGGGTTTCGAGCGATTGCTGTACTAAATTGATGAAAACAGATTACACGGGGTTTTTTGGTGACAACAGTGACTGTTATTGTACTGACGTGATAATGCATATCATCTTCTGGAGTTTTGAAGGGAATGAATGTATGCAAATAGATTATTAGGCGGCTTTTGGAGTTGCTGAATACGAATATGTCCTCAGAACCGACCCCCGAACCACCTGGACCCCAAGGTCACTGCTAAGGCATATTATCATCTGGAGTTTGGAAGATTTTTGGGCATCGGGGTCGGTTTATGATGGCGCAATCTTATTCAGCGATCCCAAAATCCCCTTAGGCTATCTGTTTGCATCAATTTAACGCCGAAAATTCTTAAAACTCCAGATAACGTGCCTTAGTAATAAACCTGGGCACCAAGTGCTCTGGTGGTCGGTTCTGATAGCGTATTCGTCTTCAGCAACCCTAAAAACCCCCGAGTAACAAAATCTGCCACTTAATACACTTATTTTGACATACACTTAACCAAACTTATATGAAATCATCTGATATTTCTTACTATTCTAATCGAATTCATGCTAAATTAAACTTTCTTTCGTCGCATCTCTCAAGAGTCTAACTAAAGATTACACAGGGTGTCCCTAAAAGATCAGTCATAAATTATACCATAGATTCTGGGGTCAAAAATAGGTTAATTGAACCTCACTTACCTATATAAAATAGTGCACACAAAAAAGTTACAGCTCTTTGAAGTTATAAAATGAAAATCGATTTTTTTTCATATATCAAAAACCCTCAGAGATTTTTTTATTGAAAATAGACATTGTAGCAATATTATGGCAGCAACATCTTAAAAAAAAATTAAAGTGAAATTTGTGCACCCCATAAAAATTTCATGGGGACTTTGTTCCCTTAAACCTCCCCCAAACTTTTGTGTACGTTCCAATTAAATTATTATTGTGGCACCATTAGTTAAACAAAATGTTTTTAAAAAATTTTTGCCTCCTAGTACTTTTTCGATAAGCCAGTGTTTATCGAGATATTTTGAATATTTTTCGAATCCACCACATATTTGTACGTGGTCAAGTACGATTATAAAGACCTGTTAATAATCTGAAAATTTATTTATAATTTATATTTTAGGTATATTTTGAAAAACAGGCTACATCTCGATAAAAGATGACTTATGAAAAAAACACTAAGAGGCAAAATTTTAAAAACACTGTGTTTAACTAATGGTACCACAATAATAGTTTAATTGGAACGTACACAAACATTTGGGGGTTTAAAGAACAAAACCCCCATAATTTTTTTACGTAAATATATTGAAAAAGAAACCGCATCTCGATAAAAACTGGCTTATCGAAAAAATACAAAGAGGCAAAAAAGTTTTAAAAGCGTCGTGTTTAACTAGTGGTACCACCATATTGATATAATTGGAACGTACACAAAAGTTTGGGGGGGATTAAGGGAACAAAATCCCCATATATTTTTTATGGGGTGGACAAATTTGACTATAATTTTGTTTTAAGATGCTCCTATAAGAACGATACATGCCTATTTTCAAGAAAAAATCTCTAATAGTTTTCGATATATTGAAAAAAAATCGATTTTCATTTTGTAACTTCAAAGGGCTGTAACTTTTCTTATGTGCATATTTGTACTAAGGTAAGTTAGGTTCAATCGACCTATTTTTGACCCCAGAATGTGTGGTATAATTTATGACCAATCTGTTCGGGACACCCTACCTGGGAGCTATTAAAGTTGGTTGGATGAAAATTAAAGGATTTTTTTACCGATTTTAATTTCTCCCCAGAACATGATCTCTCTATCTTTTATATTTATGAACAAATCTGTCAGTTTTCGTTCTTGCTTGTCTTTCTCGCCCTCTAAGTACACGAATTTCTTAATCATCTGATTTTACACATCCTACTTTCGTTTGAAAATAGCACACTTTTCCAATTTCCAATGTTCCAGTTTTGGCGTTGAAGACACCAATTTACGTGATCAATATTGTGCTGCCGGGTTAACTCGAGATCCCGTAACTTCCTCCTGCTATATAGTCCTTGGGCATGGAAACTCTTTTTCTTATCGTTTCAACTAAAATATTTACAAAAAAGGAAATTATCGTTTCGTTTTGATTTAATTCGAGTCTCTTGTCTTCCTCTGACACCTGATATTTCGGAATCTATTCCTTGTTAAAGAGGCTTTGCAGGTAGACTGAATTGGACCATAACGAAACAAACAAGAAGTGCAAATATTAAAATATTTGCACCGGAGTATGGTTAGACTGTCCTCTAACGGGGAATGATGAAATGAGTGAAAAATAATTTCGACCACGAATCAAGTAATCTGTTAACTGAGGTACACAGTACCAAGCGGGGCCGCTAGGAGAACACTCCAATAATGCGTCGCAGATTACTTATATGGAACGTGAGCATTTTGTACTCTAAAACCGAGTAAGGTATGACAAAAAAAGAAAATAATCGTTTCGTTTTGATTCAATTCGAGTCTCTTGTCATTCTCTGACACCTGATGTTTCGGAATCTATTCCTTGTCAAAGAGGCTTTGCAAGTAGACTTAAATGGACAATAACGAAACGAAGAAGAAGTGCAAATATTAAAATATTTGCACCGGAGTATGGTTAGACTGTCCTCTGACCGGGAATGATGAAATTAGTGAAAAATAATTTCGATTATTTTCTTTCTGATTATGTATTTTCTACGATTATTTTCTTTTGTCATACCTTACTCGGTTTTAGAGTACAAAATGACCACGTTTCATATAAGTAATCTGCGACGCATTATTGGAGTGTTCTCCTAGCGGCGCCGCTTTACCTCGGTTAACAGATTACTTGATTCGTGGTCGAAATTATTTTTCACTCATTTAAAATATTTACACATATAGCTTCCAAAAGCTGCAGGTTTGAAATACATATGTCTGTAATGATTCCATATAAGTTTGGTTGAGTGTATGCACTTTTGGATGCATTTCATGAACTTTAAAATGCAACTAAGTATTTTTCTCTTGTAGACTTTCTTCCCGACATCATCCTGAACAGAATCCAAAAAGTTGCATGTTTCTAGATACTGTATTTTAAAATCTATTTATTTTGTGCCAAATGCCCTGATCTAATTAGGCTGGACGCAGAGGTGTAACCAGGATAACCAGGGTTACATCTACTTGAAAGTATCTGGGGGTATGGAATAATAACGGTATTAAGCGTATAGAGCTTAAAGTACATCCAAAAGGGGGGGTTATAACTCCCAAAACCACCACCTGGTTACGCCTATGGCTGGACCCAAGATACCTACTAAAATACCTAGATTTATGAAAATGCTTTAGTATATTCTTACAAATACAGAATATAATGTAGGCATCAACTGAAAATATACTTGAATGATATTTGGTATTCTTGTTCTCATGATCACTTTTCAGTGCGTCACAGTTTTTCGATTTCTCTCTAATGCATTAAGTTAGATGAGACGGAAAACGCGGTAGCTTCGTGATTAAACACAAAAATAATGCAGCATTACAATGGTTATATACATAAGATGTCTATTTCTAACCTACGTTTGATTCGTTGATGTTTAGAATGCGCGTTTTTTCTAGCCAATCAAATACACGTATTACGAACACTTGACGAAAACTTCGTTCATTTTGGCCATTTTTTAGAAGTGTCAAAGAGTCAAGTGACGGTTATTATTCAGGTCAATATTTTGGGTACCTGTCATTTTGAAATTTCGAATTCGACTTCCCTTGTGTTTCACAACGTCTTTGTGCATTTTTTTGTGTTTTGGTTTAGAATTTAGTTCGTTAAAAGTTAGTCATTGGCGTGAGGAGACTAGAGACATTTGAGATGTACCGAAGAGTGCTAAATATCTCATGAGTAGATAGAATAGCCAACGTGGAGGTAATGAGACTTACGCATAAGGAACGAGAAGAACTAACAAGTCAGGTAAATGAAGCTACAATTACCGTACCCAGAGAAAACTTCAATCTAGAGAAACCATTTGAATTATGGGAATTAAATCATGGACTCAAGCAAAATAATAGTTCATCTCCAGGGATGGACTGTATATCATATTCTATGCTATATTTTCTACCTACAGAATATAAACTATTATTACTACACATTTTTAACACTATATGGCAAAACAAAAATTTAATTCCCAAAGCATGGAAGAACTATATTGTATTACCTATAAAAAAGCCAGGAAAGCCAGATAACAAAGTTGAATCTTACAGACCTATATCTTTAAGTTCCTGTATACTAAAAACTCTAGAGAGATTAATCAAAAATCGGCTTGAATACTGGCTTGAGTCCGAAGATATCCTTCCCAAATCTCAGTACGGCTTCCGAAAATCCAGGTCTACACAAGATGCTCTCACTTCCCTAGTCTCTTCTTTACAGGTCAATTTTACAAATCAGGCGTCGACAGCTGCAGCATTTATAGATGTAACTTCAGCGTTTGATAACATAAATTTAGATATTCTTTATAAAAAATTAGTTGATCTTGGAATGCCACTTAAAATTTCAAATTTCATTGTATCCTTGTACAAGAATAGATGGACTTACTTAAAAATAAACGAGAACCTTTTACCACCAAGGTTAACAAGTATAGGTATACCACAGGGTAGTATTTTAAGTCCACTTCTCTTTTCATTGTACAATATAGATTTAGAACATATAGTACCTCCACACTCTAATATTTTACAATTTGCAGATGATGTTGTGTTGTACACCTCCCATTCTTCCCTAGACATTTGTAGACGTCAACTTGAATTTACATTAGATTGTGTAAAAAATGATGACCATTCTCTAGGCTTATCCATATCAACCACAAAGACTGAAATTTGTTTTTTCTCTAAAAAACGCCAAATTCCTCAAGGTACCTTCAAATTAGGTAGAATAGAATTTCCGATAAAAAATTGTGTTAAATATCTTGGGACGTATTTGGATCGTAAACTGTTATGGAAGGATAAAATTCATTCTATTATAAAGAAATCAGAAAATTCTATGAATATCCTTAGAGCTTTTTGTAGAACCGGTTGGGGAGCTGACCCGAATATTGCATTGCTATTCTATCGCTCAATGATTCGACCAATTTTCGACTATAGTTGTCATTTATATGGGTCTGCGTCAACAGGATATCTTAATACAGTTGAAATCCAAAGGAATAAATGTTTGAGACTCTGTCTCATTACTATTATTGAGATTGAAGCTAAGGAACCACCACTTACTCTACGTAGACAGTTTTGTACAGATAAGTTTGTAGCTAGAGCTATCTCAAAAAACGTCAGCTACTTAAGGACTATTCGTAACTTGAATATATTAGATTTAAGCCATAAATATTGGTGTACTAAAAAAACCCCCATATACGTTGAAAACTACAGGAAGTTGACAATGAATGAAAACCAAATGTACAAAAATAAAATACCTTTAATTTACACTAAACCTCCTGAAACTCTCTTTTCCAAGGTAATACAAACAAACTACATGGATTCAAACCTTCCAGGTAATATTATCAACAAAATAATTAAAGACAGGTGGCCTATGTTTCAATATATTTTAACTGACGGCTCCAAAATTCAAAATAAAACCGGATGTGCAATATATCACTGGAATTCTCAATACAAAGAATCATGCCGATTGCCTAATGAAGCTTCAATATATACTGCCGAATTATCAGCTTTATTACTTGCGTTAAAATATATAGCCTCTCTTGGTATGGACAATTATATCATTTTCACCGATTGTAGAAGTATTGTGGACAAACTCACTTCTATCCAATCGACAAAAAATCTAAACCACATTGAGATAGAAATTAAGAGTCTATATTATGATTTTACTTCCTCGGGCAGTTCAATTATTATTTGTTGGGTGAAAGGACATTCTGGAATATTAGGAAATGAAGAAGTCGACAAATTAGTTAAATCTGCAGCTTTAACCAAATAAAACATAAGCAACATACTTCTACCAGTAACCGATATAGATAATATCAGTAAAAACCATTGCAAACAAAATTGGCAACGTGTATATAACCAAAGTACAACGGGAATAAATTTTAGAAATTGCCAGCCACTAATTCCCAATGAGAGATAGTTTAAACAAGAATCAAATAGGCTATTTATAAAAACAATAAACAGAATGAGGTCAAATCACACACTAACCCCAGCATACAAACACAGCATAGGTATCAGTGATAACCCATATTGCGCCTGTGGTGGAATGGGAGATCTACAGCACCTCATATTGGAGTGTGGACTGTACAGACAAAATATTAAAGTAATGTATGAAAAGTTAATTGATCTAAATTGTCCTTTCCCTGTCAATTTAAACGAAATTCTTTTTCCAAAAAATAAGCAGACGTTACAATGTCTTTACGAATATGTAACGTCCTGTAAATTTAAATTTTAAATAGGCTTAGATAATAAAATTATAAAATTGTAAAAATAACACACAAAATTGAAAAATGTATCCATTAATATAGTATAACACTCTGTAAATTTAGATAATAAGTAGGCTTAGATATTAACTTAAAATTGTTATTGTAATACCATACAAAAAACACAAATAGTCTGGCTAATTGGCTCCGTCAAAGCCATTAATAAAAAAAAAAAAATAAAAAAAAGAACTAACAAATAAGAAGAAAACTGAGATATATGGGACATGTGATGAGAGATGTATATCTAATACTCATGGAGTACGTAACTCATGGCTGAAGAACCTTAGGAACTGGTTTGGATGTAATAACAATTAATTATTTACAGCCGCGGTTTCAGAAATAAAGATCGCTCTGATGACTGCCAACTTTTGAACCGGAGACAGCACCTAGAGAAGGAGATAAAAACACAATTAATGGATAGTTTTGTGTCATTTTTTAATGTTTCCATATTTATAAATTTAATTAACAATATTGTTTACTTTTTAATTTTATTCCCCTTTATAAAAAATACCTACATGTTAAAATATTCTGTAAAAATCAAATATACTAAATTACTAATTAGTTTAATTCCACCAGCTTTTCACCTATGGCTAAGTACGATTCTAGCATCGGTCAGATTCGTCAATAATTACATGAAATAAGTCTCGACACACCCAATACAGTATATGACGTCATAATTAATGACGCACTGAAAAATGATCATGAGAACAAGAATATAACTTAAATATTACTTTTATTCTAACCCCTTATCTCTAATTTGGTAGTATATCTCTTGATTTCAATAAATATTGGTAATTATTGTTGTACCAAATAATTTACCTTTATTGAAGTGTGAAAATAGAGTTCCTTTTGATTTGATACATACCCAGGCCGGTGATAACGGGCCTGCAAAGGATTCACTGCAGGCGGGCGCCAAAATGAGCTTCTTTTGGCTGTGATTATACAAAATACTAATTAAAAAAAAAACGAAGGGCGCCTATAGTAGTTTTGCAGGCGGGCACCCTATACCCTAGCGCCGGTACTGTACATACCTATTGCCAATGTTCTAAAAATCTCAACACATTTTTCCAAATATAGAACCATTTCTTTGTGTAAGAGGAATAGACCTTGTTGACGGAGAAACTGTCAATTAAAACTTAAATTTAACGTGTTATTTTTACGAAAATTCATATTAAAATTTCGTCAACCGAGATAGAATAAGTAACACCTGGTTGTCTCTGACGCACTGAACCTCAAAATGAATTTTTTTCGTGTAAATCGCGCTAGTGATTTTTTCAAATCGTAGGTTGATCTCTTATCTGTTCAGGAAATTGACAGAAATTGTATAAAATATCCTTTGACAGTGTATTCTAGGCGCCAAAGGGGTCACCGTGTCATATTCAATTCTGATGGACAAACTCAACGGTTTCTTATGGATTTTTGGCTGCTGATTACGAATTTCGAGGGGGATTTCGATCCGAGTGGTCAAACAATTGTTATAAACAATTTAATTGTTTATAAATTGTTTATAAGGCTCTGGCTCATAAACTAGAAGAGATAAAAAAAATGTTTCAAATAAAATTTGTTCCTTAATAAAAAACGAAGAAAAAACCGTTCACTAAACTTAAATCTAACAATTAGAACTCAAGATATTGTAAAATTAGTGCACAATGCAAATTGCAAATTGCAAAATAAGTATTTTTCGAAGCTTTATCGATCGTAACTCGCCTTCTACGCATGCAAATAAGTCTTAGAAGGTGTCGTTTTAAAGCTTAATTAACAGGCTTCCAAACAAGGTTTGTTAAGTTACTTATCTTCATTTGTTTTAAAGTTATACCCGTTTGAAGTTACAATTTTCTTAAAAATATTGTACATTCATTTGTTTATAAGGGTTTTAAGCAAATTTGAGCTATAAACATTTACACTTTAATGAACAATAATGATAGAAAAACTCAAAGGGAACAATTTGAGGTTATGAAAATGTTCATAAGTTTATTTTTGGCCAAGATGTCGATATTTTAATGGCGCGCGCTATGAGGCGCAAGATCGGCTCACTGCGTAAAGGTTCACGCGCTAACTTCTCGATGCAAATTATAATTTCTATGTATACATACGTTATCTTCATTTTTCATTTTTGAAGATCCTGATAAAATTTTATCATATAATTCTTATAATTAAATCATCATACTGTACCTCGTATCACCTTTCATTATACAGTCGAACCCGCTTATTAGAATACCGGTTATAGGAATATCCCGGTTTAAGGAATAGAAATTTGAGGTACCGAAACTGTTTTATTAGCAACTAATGATCGGTTATTAGAATATCCCAGTTATAGGAATAATTTTGCTTGGCACGAAGGCTATTCCAATAAGCGGGTTCGACTGTATTTATATTGTCTTCTATTTTTTGCACTAAATGAGAAAAAACATTAAAAACTAATATTTCAGAAGTATAACTAAAAAGTTAGTTGATATTATTTATTAATACTATTTTTACAAACATTTTTTTCATGCATCTGCAAATTAGTCCTGTCGCCAGGGGGGTACAACGGCCTCCTTAATTCAGATGGACTTACACAAGTTTTTTTTATATATTTTGACCCGCAGAATACGAATTTTTTGGGTAACAGTTGATCCGGATGTCGATAAGATTGTTATAGACAAAGAACTTGAGGAATTACATAACAGTGATTTCTCGCAAAACAAAACATCTTTTTGTATTTTTTGGGTCATTCTAGGCAAAAAATGCTCTGACAAGTTTTTTCGTAGGATGCATAGTTTTCGAGATAACCGCGGTTAAACTTTCAAAAAATCGAAAAATTGCAATTTTTGAACCCGAATAACTTTTGATTAAAAAATAAAGTAGCAATTCTGCTTACCGCATTTGAAAGTTTAAGTCAAATTATATCGGTTTTGATTATTTGCATTGCTAAAATTTATTATTTTATTGTTAAACAAAGCTATAAAAACCTAGTGCGTGAGTGATGTTTTCAATGATTTCTCATTTAAAATCGAAGGAGTAGGTAGAGTAGCTACAAGTGCAAGCGAGGCAATTTCTACGTAGCATGCGTTAAAACGCATGTATTAGGTACGGGAAACACTATGTGTTTATAGCTTTATTTAACAATAAAAAAATTTATTTTTAGCAATGCAAATAATCAAAACCGATATAATTTGACTTAAACTTTCAAACGCGGTAAGCCGAATTGCTACTTTATTTTTTAATCAAAAGTTATTCGGGTTCAAAAATTGCAATTTTTAGATTTTTTGAAAGTTCAACCAAGGTTATCTCGAAAACTATGCATTCTACGAAAAAACTTGTAGGAATATTTTTTACTTAAAATGACCCAAAAAATACAAAAAGATGTTTTGTTTTGCGAGAAATCGCTGTTAAGTAATTCCTCAAGTTCTTTGTCTATAACAATCTTATCGACATCCGGATCAACTGTTACCCAAAAAAATCGTATTCTACGGGTCAAAATATATAAAAAAAAGTTGAGTAAGTCCATCTGAATTAAGGAGGCCGTTGTACCCCCCTTGGCGACAGGACTAAATCTGAATAGAGATCTACAGGGAATATCAGCTTTTTTACATCTGCATAAGTTCTTAGCGAAATTTTAACAGTTACATGGTGGTACAAGTCTGTTCTTGTAGGCAGTAAAACTAAAACTTTTTGAGGCTTCAGAGTCTAATTATCTATATGATATCCATATAAATTGGATCTAGTTCTTTTCCAGCATCATCAAGGCCCGTCAATTGTGTGTATGCCGCCACCTCATAAATGCTCGTTTTATATGCAATGATGATGCTGCAAAAGAAATCGATCCATTTTTATATGGATATCACATATTGGCTCATTTTTATGCGTAGAGTCCGAGTTACGATCGATAAAGCGTCGAAGAATACATACTTACTTGACTGTGAGCCAATCTTGCGCCTCATAGCGCGCCATTAAAATATCGACATCTTAGCCAAAAATAAACTTACGAACATTTTCTTAAGCTCAAATTGTTCCTTTTGAGTTGTTTTATCATTATTGTTAATTAAAGTATAAATGTTTATGCCTCAAGTTTGCTTGAAAGCTTTATAAACAAATTAATGTACATTTTTTTTAAGAAAATTATAATTTCAAACGGGTATAACTTTAAAACAAATGAAGATCAAATAATTTAACAAAATTTGTTTGGAAGCCTCTTAATTGATCTTTAAAGGGACACCTTATAAGGCTCATTTGCATGCGTAGAAGCCGAGTTACCATCAGCAAAGCTTCGAAAAATACTTATTTTGCAATTTGCAATTTGCATTGTGCACTAATTTTACAATATCTTCAGTTCTAATTGTCGGATTTAAGTTTAGTAAACGGTTGTTTCCTCATTTTTTATTAGAGAGCACATTATATTTGAAACATTTTTTTTTTGATTTTTTTAGTTTATGGGCCAGAGCCTTATAAACAATTTATAAACAATTAAATTGTTTATAACAATTTTTTGACCGCTCGGATCGAAATCCCCTCTCGAAATTCGTAATCAGCAGCTCAAAATCCATAAGAAACCGTTGAGTTTGTCCATCAGAATTGAAAATGACACGGTGACCTCTATTTGGCGCCTAGACTAGTGTGCCAAGATCAAGAATTTTGAGTGCCTAGCGAATATGAATATATCGAGTAAACTTACAAAAAGTGTACAGAGACTAAAAAGAAGCAGGAAAATGTGTTATAAGTAAGAATATGACCTCTGAACGTATCATCACTAACAAAGGAGTGAAGCAAGGAGGTTGTTTGTGTCCCTTGCTTTTTAAAATATTTATAGATACAATAATTAAGACAGTTAAGCAACTGGCAAAACCACTATACATAGAATACTGAAATATTGAATTTGCTGATATCCATGAATATAAATTATAAATTAAACAGATTAGATATTAGTGCAGTCACTGAAGGTGGATATGAGCTATTACCTCCGATTTCGTTGAACCTCCATCGATTTGCATGCAAATTGGTGAGTGGTTAGAAGATATCTCAAGTAACAAAGGGGACATTGTGCCAACTTGCGCTTTTACTCTGGGGGTAAATGCCACCCCTTCTCGGGGGGTGAAAATTGTTTTCTTAAAAATAACCCCATAATTCGATATAGGGACAACTTCTAAGCACAATTTTCTATATAAAGTTATTAAAATAAATCAAAACTTTTCAAGTTATTAAAGATCAAAAATTTTAACTTTTCGTGAGAAAATGCATGTTTTTAACCGATTTTTTATAAATAACTCAAAAATTATAAGTTCTTACAAAATAGTTATAATTACCAAAATTGAAACTAATAAAAAATGAAATGAACACTGTACTAGAAAAACCTTTAAATGTTAACTAAAAGTGAGTTATAGGTAATTGAATGTAATACCTATATTTCTTTCGGGTAGTAACAAAATCTAAGTATTCAAGTTTAAATGACGGGAAAATGATGCAATTTATAACATAAACTTATTAAACATTTGTCAAAGTACCTAGAAATATCTATCAAATGAGCCCCCGAACAAGTTGATAGCATTAAAATTTATGCACCAAAAATTTCTCAAAATTTATCTTTTAAAAATTTTTCAAAAAGTGTTACTGTTGTTTTTTAATATAGTCTTGTCTCCACTGGGGGTACAGCGGCCTCCTTAATTCATATGGACTTAACCAAGTTTTTTTTATGTATTTTGACCCGTAGAACACAAATTTTTTGGGTAGCAGTCGATCCGGATGTCGATAAGATTGTTATAAACAAAGAACTTGAGGAATCATATAACAGCGATTTTTCGCAAAACAAAACATTTTTTTGTATTTTTTGGGTCATTCTAAGCAAAAAATGTTTTTACAAGTTTTTTCGTAGGATGCATAGTTTTCGACATAAACGCGGTTGAACTTTCAAAAAATCGAAAAATTGAAATTTTTGAACCCGAATAACTTTTGATTGAAAAATAAAATAGCAATTCTGCTTACCGCATTTAAAAGTTTAAGTCAAATTCTATCGATATTGATTACCTTTATTGCTAACAATTAATTTTTTTATTGTTAAACAAACCTATAAACACATAGTGATTGGATGATGTTTTCAATGCATTTCTTATTTGAAATCCAACGAGTAGGCGCGCATACAGACAATTTCTACGTAGATTACGTACATTAAATAAAACGCATGCATTGGGCACAGGAAACACTATATGTTTATGGCTTTGTTTAACAAATTAAAACTTAATTTTTAGCAATGCAAATAATCAAAACCGACAGAATTTGACTTGAACTTTCAAATGCAGTAAGCAGAATTTCTATTTTATTTTTTAATCAAAAGTTTATAGCAATCCTTACAAGAATTTCTTTATATTAGCATAAGTAATGATTTCAACAATTTTGACCGGTTTAGAATGCATATTTCTGAAAAATAGATAAACTTAAAAAAATTAAAGCTTAAATTTTGCTGCGAGAACCACGTAACCGGGACAATTTAACCTTTTATTTCTAAAAAAGTTAGTTTACGCGGTTTAATAGTCCTTGGAATTAACTTGCAAATTATTTGAGGTGAACCTGATATCGTAAAAACTAACGGAGTTATTAGTCCGGTCGCCAGGGGGTAAAACGGCCTCCTTAATGGTTAGATGGACTTACCCAAGTTTTTTTTATGTATTTTGACCCGTAGAACACGAATTTTTTGGGTAACAGTTGATCCTGATGTCGATAAGATTGTTATAAACAAAGAACTTGAGAAATTACATAACAGCGAATTTTCGCAAAAACAAACATTTTTTTGTATATTTTGGGTGATTCTCAGCAAAAAAAATGGTCTTACAAGTTTTTTCGTAGGATGCATAATTTTCGAGATAAACGCGGTTGAACTTTCAAAAAATCGAAAAAGTGCAATTATTGAACCCGAATAACTTTTGATTTAAAAATAAAATAGCAATTCTGCTTACTGCATTTGAAAGTTCAAGTCAAATTCTATCGGTTTTGATTATTTTAATTGCTAAAAATTAAGTTTTAATTTGTTAAACAAAGCCATAAACATATAGTGTTTCCTGTGCCCAATGCATGCGTTTTATTTAATGTACGTAATCTACGTAGAAATTGTCTGTATGTGCTCCTACTCGTTGGATTTCAAATGAGAAATGCATTGAAAACATCATCCAATCACTATGTGTTTATAGGTTTGTTTAACAATAGAAAAATTAATTTTTAGCAATAGAAGTAATCAATATCGATAGAATTTGTCTTAAACTTTTAAATGCGGTAAGCGGAATTGCTATTTTATTTTTCAATCAAAAGTTATTCGGGTTCAAAAATTTAAATTTTTCGATTTTTTTAAAGTTCAACCGCGTTTATCTCGAAAACTATGCATCCTACGAAAAAACTTGTAAGACCATTTTTTTGCTGAGAATCACCCAAAATGTACAAAAAAAATGTTTGTTTTTGCGAAAGTTCGCTGTTATGTAATTCCTCAAGTTCTTTGTTTATAACAATATTATCGACATCAGGATCAACTGTTACCCAAAAAATTCGTGTTCTACGGGTCAAAATACATAAAAAAAACTTGGGTAAGTCCATCTGAATTAAGGAGGCCGTTGTACCCCCCTAGCGACCGGACTAATAACTCCGTTAGTTTTTACGATATCAGGTTCACCTAAAATAATTTGCAAGTTAATTCCAAGGACTATTAAACCGCGTAAACTAACTTTTTTAGAAATAAAAGGTTAAATTGTCTCGGTTACGTGGTTCTCGCAGCAAAATTTAAGCTTTAAACGTTTCTGTCTCGGTTATGTTTTACCCTACAGAAATAGTTAAACAGGTAAAATATTTGGTACTTACAGGAAAAACTAAAATTTGGTTATATATCATTTTCTACGTATATCGATTGGGTATTTTTGGAGTTATTATATAAAAAAATGAAAATTACGATAATTTTAAAAACTCTGATTTTTAAAGTTTATCTATTTTTCAGAAATATGCATTCTAAACCGGTCAAAATTGTTGAAATCATTACTTATGCTAATATAAAGAAATTCTTGTAAGGATTACTATAAATTTTAATTTTTGTGGAAATGGCGTATGTTTTATTTTTCACTTTTTCCTAAAATATTCAAAAAGTTTCTCTTATTTTTATCATTACTTGCTTAATTTTGATGCTATTAACTTCTTCCGGAGTTATAAAATGCATCGTTTTCCCGTTACTTAAGATTGAACACTTAGATTTGAGTACTCGTCGAAAAAAATATACATTCAATTACCCATAACTCACTTTGAATTAACATTAGTCTAGTTCTTTAAGTGAGGAGTGATACAAATATATCGAATGTTCGATTTGGAAAATATCACCATGGACTTAGTGTTCATCGAGTCTTGAAAAAACTAATACATATTTTTTTTTAAATTTATTCGCAGAATGATAATTATTATTACCGATGCATGGTAGAAAGTCGCTTAGAATAAACAAAAAGCTTCTTTTGAATGAGATATTTGAAATTAAAAATCACACTAAATTTTATCTATTTTTCAACCCTGTAACTTATTAGAATAAACATATTAGAAGTTTTCAGGGACTTTTTACCCTCGGTAATAACGTAATATTTCATTCTGCGTTTAAATTATTTAAAAATATTCATTAATTTCCTCAGGATTCGAAAAAAATTAATGCATTTAAACAGCATTGGAGGCGAAATTTTGCGCCTATCCCCTTAACGTGTACTATCCCTTGCAAGATAATTCAAATGGAATTTCCCAGATTAAGAGACTGGGCCGATATCGATATCAAGCACAAAATAATCTGGAGAATTCCATCCGAATTATCTTGCAACGGATAGTAATCTAGAAATATTACATTCAAGTACATACAATTATTTTATAAAAAAAAAACTATGGAAAACTTTTAGATGCAAGAATGAAAAACCTCTAAACGCGGTAAATATGAGTGGCACACTCAATATTCCTAAAAAAGAACCAAAAAAGAACTGATTTGAATATAGGTGGCTCAAAAATGTATTTTCATTCTGATGGAAAATAAAATTCTAGTTTTATATTGAAAGATTTTTCCATAATTTTTGCTAAATTTGAAGTAAAATGCGCCACAAAATAGTAGGTTTAACTGTAGCCATTGAATAGTTTACACCGATTAATATCCAGTGGTCAATTTTTTGTATTTCTATCTCGTTTAAACGCACTTTTTACGTCAAAGTGACGTTACCAGTGACGGACCCAGAATACGTTGATTTAAATTAAAAAATCAAAATAAAATAAACTTATTTTATAAAATGTGACTAAATGGCAATTATAGAAAGAAGTCTTTTTGACTAAAATTGAGGTAAAATTATTGAGTTTGGCTTTACATTTTATTACAATAATTACATTTATCGCCAACCGTCATTAAGTCATTTATTATTGTACTCATTTGCCCTCATTTGCGGCAGTAAAGTAACACTTTATTGTACTGAAAGAAGAACTTTACTTTACCTGCCGCGATTAATCAAATTAACCACGATTGAATGTAAGTGGTCAATGGCAGTAATCGATTATTTATTTGTGTGAACTTAAAATTTATATACTTTATTTATTAAAAATATTGTACAAAATTTACGTTACATATTATTAATTAAATTTATGCCAAAAAGTGAAATTCTGTATTATTTTCATCATACAAAATAAATCAAAACTTTACAAAAGTAATTAGGTATTCAATATTGACAACAACTATCGATTAAGCATTGAAACCGCCCGTAATGCAAAGGCATTCTGTCATTACTGTCACTGTCATACAAAATTTTTATTACGTCTAAAATTTATAAAATTCTTAAATCTTTTAAATTAGGTACTACCTACTAATACAAATAATGTTTAAGATTGTGTTTTTGTTAATTCGATTATACCGGGTGGTGAATCGTAAAACGGGCCATAGAAAACTCAATGTAAAATTCTAAACTGTTGAATTCCTGCTTCCCTAATTACACTAGTCAACAAATAAACAAAAAAATTTTGCGACAGATGTTAAAATGGCTGTACCGTGGAGTTTAAAGCGCCCTGAATGCGAATTCAAACACTAAAATTTTCCACCACGTATAGATTTTGAGTTATCTTCTTCTTAAAGTACCGTGCATTTCTGCGCAGGGGTCCACGCGTACATTGTCTTCTCAGGTGAAATGTTAGATTTTGAGTTATAGAATGCATCAAATATTGCTGTTTATTATAAAAATTCTTTTATAATATATACACATAAGTTCAGAATTAGAAACAAAAACTATAGTAAGTCTTTTGTACACAATTTTGTGCATATTCCAATTTTCCCATAACACTATGTGGATTAACACGAACACACATTTTATCCTGCATAGTAAAAAACTAGGATAGCTCCTGGTTACGGTTCCTAAATATTATAAGTTTTACTGGCTAGTAAATTCCATTTAAAAAAAATTCATTATTGTAATCTAGAACCTAGAGTTATGCATGTCCTTTGGACAAGTGAAGGTCTCGAACTAAATCATGTAATTCGGCTTGTTGGATGCAATAAGGTGCTTTTCGTCGCTTTCGTGAAAATAAGAATCATTCTTTTCTCATACATTTCCAAATCTTCCTCCCAATTTGCCGTGGGTCCTGGAACTGGTAAATCTTCTCCATGGAAAACCGGCTTTATTGCTGAGATAATATCTGGATATTCAATTTTATGCTTGCTTTTCCTTGAAAACACAGACACTTTTGTCATGCAGAAGTAACAGTCGTTAAAACGGTTTAGGACTATATAAGTTTAAATGGGTAGGTTTACTGATTAAGGATTACCTTTGGTTTATTCTTTATTTAAATGTTAGTTAAAGTGCTATTCGTAGACATTAGATATCCCAGTGTTGTCAAATTATGCACAATTTTTAGAAAAAATGTTAAATTGATAACATCACTCCCCGATATATTACAAATGACTATTTTAAAAAAATTTTTAGTAAAATATTCATTACTCAAAAATCGTAACTCATTTTTTTGAAAAAATCATAACTCAAAAATCTTACGTGTTAGGAACTTTTTATCATCATAATCATATTCAGAGAGCAAAAATTAACAAAAAACGGCATATTGCATTCCAGTCGCAAATTGGTTGTAAACTAGTGTTATTTTACATCAAAAGTCACGAGAGAATATTTGTACAGGATTGAAATCTGTATTAAAATCAAAAGTTAAAATTGTCCTACGATTTAAACGCATTCCAAAATTTTGAAAAATATAATACCTACATTTGCCACAGTAGGGTATGTGTGTAAAAGTTAGGCCACACATTACTATTTAACTGACAGTGCTCACGCCATTGACTGAATAAAAAATCTTTATTATTAATACTTTCTCAACAACTGAGGATACCTTATCAAGTGTATGGTTTTTAAACAATAAATGATAAAATAAAAATATTGACAGCTCAAAAATATGTGAAAATAATAACTTCATTGTGACACATTATTGCAGTGTGTGCGGCCTAATTTTGGGGTGAGAAACTGAAAAATGTATAACATTTTTACAAAATTTTGGAATATGTTTAATTCGTAGAACAATTTTAACAGTGGTTTTCAATACAGATTTCAATCCTCTACAAATAGTTTCAAATATCTTTTGATGTAAAATAATTAGGGAAGCAGGAACTCAAAGTTTAGAATTTTACATTGAGTTTCCTATGGCCCGTTTTCCAATTCACCAACCGGTATACTCTGGGCTTATTTGCAAAATACAAGGAAAAGTTATTTACCAGCAATTTTATTGTTGGAATCGAATCTTATGAGTGTACATATTATTAATATAGGTATGCAAAGTCCGCAGATAGTGTGCTACTTTTTTTATAAACAAAATGGCTCCCGAAAATCGTGTTGTTTTCAATTTTTGCTCTATAATTCCAAATATTTTAAATGTACACCAAACACACCCCAATAAAAATTCACCGTAATTAAATTTTGCATAGAGACGTGTTCTTCCTGATTTACTTCGATGGAAACTTTCCCCGAAAAATGTGGGTTTTTCCAACAAAATCTTTAATTTTCAACTAAAATTTTAGATAAGTAATTGTATATCAATAATTAAATAACTTGGTATTGTAAACGTTCTTTCCATATAGACTATAATTCCAGAAACCGATGGAAATTGAACGAAAAGTTTAGCAACAATTGAATTGTTAATTAAAAATTTACTGTCGCTATAATAACCACAATAATTATGACACATAAGAATAACTATGATTCTTTTATAAAAAGATACTGTACTTATATATGTATTTTACAGAATTGAAATTGGACTATTTAAGCGTCCTCAGGAATATTTTAAAATTATAAACAATTTTTTGGCTTATAAACAAATAGAGTATCTCGGGAAATATTAAATTAAATTAAATCATGAAATAGTAGGGTATAGTTAGACCCAAACCCAGACATTCAAAGTGAAAGTTATCCTCCAACACCAAATTGTTCTATATGGTCCACATAATGTTCAGAAAAAAGTCACACCATTTTGAGCGTCGGGTTTGGGGGGGAGAGGGGGGAGAAATCTGCAAATTCGTAGTTTTTTAAGTTTTTCGTCAATATTTCTAAAACTAAGCGGTTTAGCATGAACAACCCTCTACACAAAATTGTTCTACATTAAATTTGAAATAAAAAAGACCCTATGCATAACCCTTTTAAAATGAACGATTCCAAAGTTACAGAGGTAGTATAGTATAATTGGTCCAAAAAAAGGCCTAGCCCAGACATCCAAAGTAAAAGTTTTCCTTCAACACCAAATTGTTCTATATGGTCCACATATTGTTCAGTAAAAAGTTACACCATTTTGAGCGTCCGGTTTGGGGGGGAAATGGGGTAAAATTCGGTAAATTAGTAGTTTTTTTAAGTTTTTCGTCAATATTTCTAAAACTATGCTTTAGCATAACGAATGTTCTATAGAAAAATATTTTGCATAAAATTTAAAACAAAAAAGGTTCTATACATAATTGTTATAAAATCAACGGTTCCAGAGTTACGGAGGGTGAAAAGTGGAGGTTTTCGATACTTTTTATATTTACCGATTTATCTCCCCTCTCCTCCCCAAATCCGACGCTCAAAATGGTGTGACTTTTTTCTGAATATTATGTAGACCATATAGAACAATTTGGTGTTGGAGGATAACTTTCACTTTGGATGTCTGGGTTTTGGTGTAAATATTGCCCAAAAAATATAAAAAGTATCGAAAACTTCGACTTTTCACCCTCTGTAACTCTGGAACCGTTGATTTTATAGCAATTATGTATAGAACATATTTTATTTAAAATTTCATGTAGAACATTTTGGTATATAACATTGTTTACGCTAAAGCACAGTTTTAGAAATATTGACGAAAAACGTAAAAAAACTACTAATTTACCGGCTTCTCTCCCATCTCCCTCCAAAACCGGACGCTCAAAATGGTGTAACTTTTTACTGAGCAATATGTGGACCATATCGAACATTTTGGTGTTGGAGGAAAACTTTTACGTTGGATGTTTTGGTTAGGCCTTTTTTTGGACCAGTTATACTATACTACCTCCGTAACTTTGGAACCATTCATTTTAGAAAGATTATGCATAGGGCCTTTTTTATTTCAAATTTAATGTAGAACAATTTTGTATAGCAGGTTGTTCATGCTAAACCGCTTAGTTTTAGAAATATTGGCGAAAAACTTAAAAAACTACGAATTTACCGATTTCGCTCCCCTCTCCCCCCCAATCCCGACGCTCAAAATGGTGTGACTTTTTTCTGGACATTGTGTGGAACATATAGAACAATTTGGTGTTGAAGGATAACTTTCACTTTGGATGTCTGGGTTATGCCATCTTTTGGATCAACTATACTATACTAAAAACGGTACTGGAAAAAAGTGGCAGGACGCTTCTACTAAAAGAAAAAACGTTTAATTCTCATCACCGGATCCTGAGATACAATCGGTCAAAGTTGACCGGCATTTACGGCAAAGACATAAACAACAGGATCATAATTTTCAAACCGTCACCTTTTTATTTTTGTCCTCTAGCAAGCAAGCAATTTGATTCAACCCGACCTGTGGGAGATGTTCACCCTATCGAAAAAGTACATTCGGGTATAACAATTCATTGGGGCGAGGTGTTTTGACCCGAGTAAAAACAGGGATCACCCCACCTCGCTCCAATGCCCCAGGCCATCCCTTCCCCCCCCCCCCATAGCACGCTGATGCGCGATGGGGGCACAATTATCGTAGCCAAATGCTCTTCATTATGGAATCCTGGGGTCCATTATTTTTCCACTCAATGGGGTTGTTCTGCAGCGTCAGTTGTTCTTCTGGCTGTTCTCTTCCTTTCTTGTATAGTACCGCTGGCGTCTTTTCGGAGTTGATGGCTATTTTCCACTTTATACTCCATTCCTCGATGTCTTCTAACGCTGTTTGCAGGTTGTTCACTGCTATATCTACGTTTCTATGTTTGGCCGCTATCGCTGTGTCGTCGGCGTAAAGGCTCATAGGGGTACCTGTTGTTCTAGGTACGTCAGCGGTGTATATTGTGTACAGCAGAGGTGACAGGACTGATCCCTGTGGCACCCCAGCCTCCGGGTTTCCGAGCTCGGACAGAACTTGTCCTATTCGAACCCTGAGACTCCGGCCGCCTAAGTACGAGGAGATCAGCCTCGTCATCGCCCCGCTGTATCCATAACCTCGCATTTTGTATATGAGCCCCTTATGCCATACTATGTCGAAAGCTTTGCTTACGTCCAGGAATGCTGCTCCAGTGTACTGCTTGTCGTTGAATCCAGCTGCTATGTACTTAGTTAACCTGAGTACTTGTAGCTCGCTGAAGTGCTCTGCTCTGAATCCGAATTGAGTTCTGGGATTATCTCTAATCTGTTTGTTTCCGCTTGCAGTCTGCTGAGAATAATTCTTTCCACTATCTTGCTGATCGCTGGGAGTAAGCTGATTGGCCTGCAGTTCTGAGGGAATGTGTGGTTCTTGTCAGGTTTTGGGATCATTATGACATGGGCCTCTTTTCATCTGTTCGGGAATATTTTATATCTTAGTATCGCGTTTACTATTACAATACACTATAGCTCTTATAGGCAAGTACTTTAGGGCTCTATTTGTTATTTCGTCTAGATCAGGCGCTTTTCTCTGTGAACTGTTTTTTATATGATCATTTATTTCTTCCGATGATGTTGGGGGAATGATGTCTTCTAGATCCTCTGGTCTTTCTTCTTGCTCGTCGACTTCTTCCATGAAGTCTACGTCCTCGTCTGGGTGGTAGCTTAACCTGCATTCTCTTTCGAGTGTGGACCTCATCACCTCTGCTTTTTCTTCTGTGGTATATACCATGCCATTTTCTCCATATTATGAAGGGATGGGTTTTCTGTCGCTTCTTATCATTTCTGGAGCTTCCAAACATTTTTCATGTTTGAGTCTAGTTATTTTTGTCCTCTTTCTGCACACCAATTTTCATATCTTTAAAATACTGATAACATATACTATCGTAATAAAAATTATCGATATTACGAGTGAAAATTGCCAAAAATAGCAAAATTCCAATCAAAAATTAGGTTGGAGAAAATGTAATCTGAAAGTTCAAAATCGCTATACGTTAAAAAAATGAATTTTCTCGGCTTCTCATGGAGCAATTTTCTTGATTCTTTTTTTGTTCCCAAGTAACTCGAGTAGAGCCATATAACTACCGCATTATTAAATGTCAAACCTGCGCTTTTGTTTTGTTATAATAAATTAATTTATTTATAAGAAAAGGAAACTACATATTTTTTCCAGTTGTAGACTTTTTTTAGATAAATTTACTAGAAGTTTACCTTTTAACGTTAAAAACACAAATATTCTCATTTGAAAGCTGTATAATTATTCAAACAATCTTTATTTAAACAAATTAAAAAATTTTGTTATAATAAATAAATTAATTTATTATACCAAAACAAAAGCAACTTTGACATTTAATAATGCGTTAGTTAGATTTCTCTACTCGAGTTACTTGGGAACAAAAAAAGAATGAAGAAAATTGCTCCATGGGAAGCCGAAAAAATGCATTTTTTTAACGTATACGGATTTTGCACTTTGAGATTATATTTTCTCCAACCTAATTTTTGATTGGAATTTTGCTATTTTTGGCAATTTGCACTCGTAATATAGATAGTTTTTATTATAATAATATATGTTATCAGTATTTTAAAGAAATGAAAATTGGTGTGTAGAAAGTGGACAAAAATAAAAAAGGTGACGGTTTAAAAATTATGATCCTATTTTTTATATCTTTGCCGTACATGCCGGTCAACTTTGACCGGTTGTACCTCAGGAACCACTTACCAGAATTAAACGTTTTTTGATTTAATTGAAAAATGCCGTTCTCATGATTTAATTTAATTTATTATTTTCCGAAATATTCTATTTGTTTATAAGCCAAAAAATTGTTTATAATTTTAAAATATTCCTGTTATAATTATTGTGGTTATTAAAGCGACCGTACGGCTTTTGGAATTATAATCTATACGGAAAGAACTTTTACATTACCAAGTTATTTAATTATTGATAAGCAACTACTAATCTAAAATTTTAGTTGAAAATTAAAGATTTTGTTGGAAAACCCCGCATTTTCCGGGGAAAGTTTTCATCGAAGTAAATCGGGAAAAACACGTCTCCATGCAAAATTTAATTACGGTGAATTTTTATTTGGGTGCTTTTGGTGTAAAGATAAAATCTTTGGAGTTATAGAGGAACAATTGAAAAAAAAACACGATTTCCCGGCGCCATTTTTTTTATAAAAAAGTAGCACACTATCTGCGGACTTTGCATACCTATATTATTAATATACAGTGAGCACGTAAAGGTTGGAATAAATTCATTTTCTTGAGAATGGACAATTTTGGAAAAAAATCCCGAAACAGGTCAATTTATATTTTTAAATTACGACTTTTTGGCATACATATCATACTACTGACGTCATCCATCTGGGTGTGATGACGTCATCGATGATTTTTTTAAATGGGAATAGGGGTCGTGTGATAGCTTATTTGAAAGGTAATTTAATTCTCTATTCAGTAATATAAACATTTACATAATTATTTGTACAGGGTGTCCAAGAAAACATTTTTTTAATTTAATTTATTGACATAAAAAGAAGAATGCATGTAATTTATTTAATCCAAAATACATTTTACTGCTCTCAGAAAACACAAAAAAATGTTTATTTGAAAAATATTCATTGCTTTTCGCTTAAACTAAATGTTCCAACTGTCCAGAGAAAGGTGGGTGGCGGCCTTGATATTGAATTTAAGCAAAAAACAATATTTATTTGTCAAATAAACATTATTTCCTGTTTTTTGATAGCAGTAAAATGTATTGTGAGTTAAATAAATTACACACATTCTTCTTTTCATGTCAATAAATTTAATTCAAAAAAAATTTTTTTGGACACTCTGTATAAATAAATATGTTAATGTTTATATTACTGAATAGAGAATTAAATTACCTTTCAAATGAGCTATCACACGACCCCTATTCTCATTTACAAATTTTTAAGATGACGTCATCACACCCAGATGGGTGACGTCACTAGTATGATACATATGCCAAAAAGTCGCAATTTAAAAATAAAAATTGACCTGTTTTGGGATTTTTTCCAAAATCGTCCATTCTCGAGAAAATGAATTTATTCCAACCTTTACGTGCTCACTGTATATGTTACAGTTCAAGTTGATTATCAGTTAGAGTTGACTTTTCCTAGTTCGAGTCAACTCCAACTGAAACGAGCAGTAAAAGTTGATTTGAAAAATTTAAATCAACTTTTACTAGTTGAAGTTGACTCTTCCTAACTCTTGTTAGTAAAAGTAGATTATACAATTTATACGAGTATAATCTCACGTGCATTTTTGATGAGTGTGCGTCTCTTGGATTTGACCGTTTCAACTACTTATTAGTCCAGGCTGTAATGTCGCCCCGCTAGGTAAATTATTCTGATTCGATTTTTTTGCACAAACTTACTCAAACAAATACATCCGTATAACAAATACGCAGTGTCATGCGGTACCGCGGTCGAAAAATTGTTTAACCAATTTTTGTTAACCAAATTCACAAAAATAATTCTTATCTACTCTACCTCATATTATGTATAAGTTTTTATTGTGTGAAAATTGTAAATATAGATAGCAGTACATGAAGGGTTTAAAGTGTGCCTGAAGTAATAATGTACTTTAAATGGGATTTACTTTTTCGCACTGTTTTTTAGCACACTTTAATATAATCAAATATCCTTAACTTTCGCCTTAGTGATGTCATAGTGATGACATGTGAGCAATAAATTACAAAAAAAGTTTTGACAGTTTTGTGGTTTGACAGAAGTTTGAATTTTTAAATGTCAAAGTTCTAAAAAATTGTAAAATAGGAATGTATTCCAGTGACGAAGAGTTGCAGTTTTTTTATTTGTTTTTTGGTAGATAAAATATTGTATGAAACTGTGCGTGAAGTACTTTTTGCGCACTTAGGCGATGTATAGCACTCGGCCCGCTCGTGCTCTAAACATCGCGTGCGTGCGCAAAAAGCATACTTCACGAACTGTTTTATAAATAACTAAGTATTTCACTGCGGGCAAAATTTTTAGGTTATTTTGGTCATTCGGAGGAAAAAAGGTCTCTTGTAATTTTTCTCTAAAATTGATAGTTTTCGAGTTATACGCGATTAAAAATTTGAAAAATGCGAACTGGCCATTTTTAAGGCTTAATAACTCAATTAAAAACTATTATTATGGAAGTCAGAAAGTCACCTAATCAAAGTTTAAAGCCCCCCTACAAGATCCTGAATAAATTTTTGTCATTATTTTATTACTAAGCTGTTATTTTTAATTATCAATTTTGAGCGCTCAAAGCGTATTGACACGACCGTCAATGTGAGCGCGAGTAAGATCCTCCATTCCGACCGTCCAATGTTGCATCTCAGTCGCACTCACATTGACAGCCGCTTCAATACGCTCCTAGCGCTCACTGTTAATAATTAAAAATAACAGCTTAGTAATACAATAATGACAAATATTTCTTCAGTACTTTGAAGGGAGGGGGGGTCGTTAAAATTTGATTGGTGACTTTCTGACTTTCATAATAATAATTTTTAACTGAGCTATTAAGCTCTGATAATGGTCATTCTCGCATTTTTCAAATTTTAATAACTCGAGAACAATAAATTTTACAGAAGAATCACAAAAGACCTCTTTTGCTCCGAATGACCCAGATGATGTAAAAAAATGTCCGAAGTGAATTTTTTTTTGTGAATTTGTTTAAAAAATTGTTTAAACAATTTTTCGGTTACGGTACCACCTGACACCCTGTGGATTCGTTATAAGGACCTCTTTTTGAGTAAGTTTGTGCAAAAAAATCGAACTGGAAAAATTTACCTAACGGGGGCGACGATACAGCCTGGGCTATAAATATGACGATTTGAACATAATATACAGTAACATTTAATTTCTAGAATCGGTTGTTTGTGTGAATCAACTTTTACTAAATGGCATTGGAAAGAGTATACTTTAACTAGTTGGAGTCTACTTTTACTAGTAAATGTTGAATAAAAATCTTCATTTTATATTTATAATCAACTTTTACTAAAACCAGCCGTTTGAGTCGACTCGAACTAGGAAAAGTCAACTTCAACTGGATAATCAACTTGAACTGTAACATATACACTCATGGGATTCGATTCCAGCAATAGAATTGCTGGTAAATAACTTTTACCAAAAATGGCCTATTCTCCGATAATATGCCCAGACTATATATTATATAGGACGGTAATATATTTATTATTAATTTGTTAGTAAATATATTTATTTAGATTGTCTACAATTCATCAAGAGAAACGCAACTGCGCAAAGATATACAGTTCATAAACGATGACGTAACTATTAACGATATATTTAATTTTTGGTAGATACTATTTTAAGAAAATTAGTTATTTAAATAAAAATACAATTAAATTGTTTAAAATATATTTATTTCGTTGAAATCATAATAATATAAGTGTAACTTCTTACGTGCGTACAAAGTACACACACTCTTTTGTCATTAGAAGGATGTAATTAAGTAAGCATTAAGTAAGTGTTAATGTTTTTAATGATTGGTGATAAAATTTTGTATGCATTACGTCACTAAAGACTCTTTATCGAACTCGTCTGTTACTCGCCTCGCTCGATTCGCTCCCTCTGTTCGTAATATCAGACTCGTTCGATAAAGAGTCACTTTACTGACTTGGTACATAAATAACTACTATTTTGCGCGACGTAGTATTTAGTATTCATATCAATTATTGTTCTTTTGTAGCTAAAATATGTGTGCAATCATTTTTTCGAGCTTATCGGTTTTTTTATTCTTGTAATGAAAATGCATGAAAAACACATAAACAGCAATTGTTTAGGAAGTTCTTACATTTACCAACGCCATTTAAGTATAACCAACAACAACACCAATAGAGATTTTTAATTTTAATATCAAGTCGACCTTTATCGACTATATTTACCCTAGATTTTGTTTACTAAAGTATTTATCCTGTAAACTATACAAAGACAACAACGGAATGAAATTTTTATTAGTTTGACCCTGTTCCCGATTTTAAATACGAAATTTCATTGAACATCTGTGGATAAATTTATCACAGTTTGATGGCTCTGACGAGCGTGACAAACAACGTATTTTTACAGAGAAAAAAAACAGAAAAACACAAATAGGTTATAATTTAAACTGAATTTAAACTATATTCTGGTACAAACAATTAAGCTAGAAATGCAGAGTTCATAATATAGTGTGTATTAGAATGGTTTAATATGTCTGTTAAAAATATTGTTTTCACCAATTTTGAAAAAATGTGAACACCTTAAATTATAAAAATATCCATGTCTGTCTAAGACTTTGTAAACAAAACTCATCCGTCATCAGACCAGATATAATGACAAGTGAGGTATCGAATGAAAGCTTATAATCCAATAATGATGGTATTAAGGGTGAGAAATTTAACTTCGGACTTTCGGTTCCAGGTTCCATAGTTGTATTGTTTTAAAGTCGCCGAAATAGTACAAGCGATATATTACTCGACGCGCTTTATAAAGATAAGAATAAATATATATTTCCGAATATTTTATATTACTTCCGGTTTAAAAGGTGTAATCGGAAAAGTCGAGCTCGAATATTTAGTTCCCGTTTTGATGTCATTTCCGGTTAAAAAGTGATGAGCGAAAGTTTGACAAATATGACTCAAAATTAGTGAAATCCTATATCAATCGTCGCAAAGTTACATGTTTAGTTCAAATTGCGACTTACAGTTCTACTTACGGTTACAGTGCTTGTTATATTATACTGTAGCGGAAAAGAAATCTTGGCCGATCCCCGTATAACAGTAAACACCTCGAGAATGACGTAATCGGATGTGCTAGGCCTCGCCGGAGAATTCTGGAAGGTACGTCACGTAGGCGGAACAAGCCGATAGCTCGAGATGGGAGTCGATTGTTCCAGAATAACAACTGGGTATAAATACGGGCATATTTTGTGAATAAGTTTAGTGTATAAGATAAATTCGTCTGTAACTTATATAAATAAAGTCGTATATAAATTACGAACCGCTAGTTTTATTGTAATTAGAAGTAATTACACTAATCACGCTACAGTTGGTGTCAGGTGTGGGGTTAACTTAGTGCGATATAAATAAGTGAATTACAGAGAGACTTTAAAAGACTTTTGAACTTTATTCGTCGGGAATAACCGGAGTGCGTTAATTGTTCGGTATTCGGAGAGACTTTAAAATACTTTTGGACTTTATTCGTCGGGAATAGTTAAAGTGCGTTGATTGTTCGGTATTCGGAAAGACTGTTAAAAGACATTTTGGAAAGTACGTGTGTGCCGACCAAAGATGTTGCTACAAGAACTTACAGTAAAACAGCTCCGTGAACAGCTCGAGGAACGGGATCTGGACAGCAGTGGGCTCAAGATAGTCCTACAAGCACGACTCGAGGATGTCCTCACGAAGAACGGAGAAGACCCAAAGACGTTCCACTTCCAGTCAGCAGAACAAGTAATCTTATCGAAATTAAAAACTGTTTCTGAAACGATCGATGAAACTTCTAGAAGAAGCGACGAGAAACTTAAAGAAGTTAGTAGAAGAAGCGACGAGAAACTTGAAGAAGTTAGTAGAAAAAGCGACGAGAAACTTGAAGAAGTTAGTAGAAGAAGCGACGAGAAACTTGAAGAAGTTAGTAGAAAAAGCGACGAGAAATTCGAAAATGTTGCTAAAAGATTCGATGAGACTTCTCAAATAATTAAAGAGGTCTGTAGGCAAAACAACGAAAAACTAGAAGAAGTTTGTAAACAGAACAATGAGAAATTTGAAGAAGTTTCTAGAACATTCGATAAGATGCAGAAAAGTGTAGAGATCGTAGAAGAAAAGATCAAACAGCTAGAGAGCAGGATAACCGATACAAAAGTACAACCATCAGTTAATGCAGCAACGTTAGATCCTTTAGTGAAAGATGAACTACCGAGAGACGAAACGTCGCATAATATGAGATTCAAATTACCACCATTTGATGGAAAGTCCTCTTGGTCCATATATCTTAGACAGTTTGAAGCTATTGCGACCGCCAATCATTGGACCGAACAAGAAAAGGCTGTTTCCTTGACTGCTGCTTTGCGAGGTGATGCTGCAGATATATTAAGATCAATTCCTAAGGGTCAAGAAAAATGTTACCAGACCTTGTTCACTCGTCTAGAAAAACGCTATGGAGATGCCCATCTACAACAAGTATACAAAGCACAACTGAGAAATAGAAGTCAACGAGCAAGTGAGAATCTGCAAGAATTTGAAGCAGATGTGGCTCGTGTGGTGCGGTTGGCTTATCCGGAGGTGCCAGACAGCGTTTTAGAAGAAATTGCGGTAGATACCTTTGTCAATGGGCTGAAAGATAGTGAACTACAGAAAGCTTTACGACTAGCAAGACCGAAAGTTTTAGATGAAGCACTTGCTATTGCCTTGGAACACGAAGCAGCTAGCCAAGCTTCACGAAACAATCGAGTAATAACCGTGGAAAAAGGCGATAAGAGAAAAGATGAACGTTTGGTGGAAATGGTACGGAGGGTGATTCGTGACACGATGCCGAAGAGACGCATGAAGAGGGCTGGAAGAGTTGGTTCAAATACAGATGCTTCCTCGATACGGCCATGCAGTGAAAGTTGTAATCACCGGCTTAAAGTAGATGAACAGCATTGCCCTGTGAGACGAACTACCGTCGTTAATGAGCAATGGCAGCCACAACAGTTACAAGAAGCCCAAGAAGACGATCCGTGTATAAAAAGAGTATTGGATTGGATGCGTCGAGGTGAGAGACCTAGTTGGCAAAACATTAGTGCATGTAGTCCGGAAGTCAAGGCCTACTGGAGCCAATGGAATTGCCTGATACTAAAAGATGATCTTCTGTACAGAACCTTTGAGAACGATGATGGTACAGAATCTAAGCTTCAGTTGATTGTACCTAAAAGTAAAGTGTCAGAAGTATTGCGTCAGTTGCATGACGGTACATCAGGTGGACACTTTGGTATTACGAAGACTCTGCAAAAGGTTCGAGAACGGTTCTATTGGGTGAACTGTAAAGATGATGTAAGAAGATGGTGCCAGAAATGTGAACTGTGTGCATCCGGTAATGGTCCAGTTGGTAAAAAGAGAGCACCCATGAGACAGTACAATGTTGGCAGTCCTATGGAAAGAGTAGCAATCGACATTGCAGGTCCATTTCCAGAAACTGATGCTGGAAATAAATACATCCTGGTAGCCATGGATTATTTTACGAAATGGACCGAGGCCTATGCATTACCAAATCAAGAAGCTGCTACCGTTGCAGAGGTACTTGTTAAAGAATTCTTCAGCCGATTTGGTGTTCCCTTGGAGATCCACTCCGACCAAGGGCGAAACTTTGAGTCAGCTCTTTTCCAAAACGTTTGTAAATTGATTGGTGTCAATAAGACCAGAACAACACCCCTGCATCCTCAATCAGATGGGATGGTCGAGAGGATGAACCGAACGATGGGTAAACACTTGTCCAAAGTTGTATCTGAAAATCAGCGAGATTGGGACCAACACATTCATTTATTCCTGATGGCCTACCGCTCGGCCGTAAATGAAACTACAGGTCAAACACCAACCTGCCTGATGTTGGGTCGTGAAGTTCGGTTGCCCTGCGACCTAGAGTTTGGCTGCGGACCTTCCGAGGAACATGTTGCAGGCGAAGACTATGTTGACCGCCTGAAATTACGAATGAACAACATTCATGAACTTGCCCGACAACACATCCAGATAGCCAGTGACAGAATGAAAGATCAATATGATTCTCGATGCAAGAATGAAAGCTTCGAAGTAGGTGATCTTGTCTGGCTTTATAATCCGCAACGTCGTCGAGGCTTATGTCCTAAACTGCAAAGACAATGGGAAGGTCCATATGAAGTTAAGAAGAAAATAAATGACGTAATATATAGAATTAAGAAGTTGCCAAACGGTAAACCAAAAGTTATTCACATAAATCGTCTTGCACCATATGCTGGCTCAAATGAAACAGAAGAAGCACGAGTCCTCCAACAGGAGATGAAAGATGTCGCACAGCCAAGTTTTAATCAATTTATGTCAAATTACGCAGCGAGAAAGAGTGCTAGATTCGGCGTGACCACAGAAGTTCAGCAAGATCTGTTTGGTGTTCCAGAAAACGTCTCTCCGGCCCACTGTGTTGCCCAAGACCTCGAGATGACTAAAGGAATATCGTCCGTATTCAATAGAAAGTTCGGCCGCCTGGACGAGTTAAGAAATCAGCAGCCTAAAATTGGAAGAGTACTGCGATTGGAAGATGGTCCTCGATCTTTGCTGTATATGGTGACCAGAAAGTCTTATACGGACACGCCAAGCTACGAGAACATATGGCGTGCTCTAACTAATTTGAAGAAAATCGTGTGTAATTATGACATCAAAAATTTGGCTTTACCAAAAATAGGCCATGCAGTAGAAAATCTGGATTGGAAGATTGTGAGAAGCATGCTTGAAGTGGTCTTCAGAGGAACTGGTGTACAAATCACTGTGTGTTGCATGAACCCGAAGATGTCGTACCCTTCAAAGACAGTAGACTGTTATTTCTTCTTGAAGGGTGTATGCAGAGCTAGAGAGTCGTGTAGATTCCGCCATCCTGGGCCTTCATTTAGAGTTGCTGATCGAGACGCTCAGATCTTAAGAGGGGAGCAGTGTAGCGGAAAAGAAATCTTGGCCGATCCCCGTATAACAGTAAACACCTCGAGAATGACGTAATCGGATGTGCTAGGCCTCGCCGGAGAATTCTGGAAGGTACGTCACGTAGGCGGAACAAGCCGATAGCTCGAGATGGGAGTCGATTGTTCCAGAATAACAACTGGGTATAAATACGGGCATATTTTGTGAATAAGTTTAGTGTATAAGATAAATTCGTCTGTAACTTATATAAATAAAGTCGTATATAAATTACGAACCGCTAGTTTTATTGTAATTAGAAGTAATTACACTAATCACGCTACAATACAGTGATGAGATCGCTAATAACTAGCAAAATAACGCAAAAGATGGAAAACATAATAGCTTATGAAATAAAAAGAGATGAAACTAGTAGAGGTGGAAAGTATCGATATAAATTTATAAATTAACATTACATTACATAGTTTCTCACGTTTTACATTACAAATTCTTCTGTCATAGTGACAGTTGTCATACTCCTTCGATACGTCTAACGGTGGGAAACTAGGTAATGTAACGTTGATTTATACGTTTATACCGATAATTTCCACCTCTATTGAGTTCATCTCTTTTTACCTCACAATGTATTATGTTTTCCATCTTTTGCGCCAATTTGCTGGTTATTAGCGCGCTCATCACGTATTTCCATTGGTTATTAAAAGCTGAAAATTGAGCGGATTTTAAACGAAGATCTAAATTTTATGATCCAACTTATACCTAGATGACATAAGCGCCGGACTCCACTTGCGATTTGTAGTCGCGCGATTGTTTTGTCGCGAAGGTTGAACACATTGTTTCAAATACAAATCAATCCATTTGCGACTAAATAATCGTGGATTGACTTGTATTTGCAACAATGTATTCAATCTTCGCGACAAAACAATCGCGCGACTAGAAAATCGCAAGTGGAGTCCGGCGCTAACTGATGGTACTCGTACAATACCTACTTGAAGGGAGAACTGTCCGCTGCAATATTATATCTCGGCTTCTATACTAGACTGTTAAATAGTACAAAAATATTATTTATCCTTATAAGCTACTTCAGAAATAATAATAGCTTCATTGAATGCAATTATAATAAAATTAATTATTTATTATTTTTTGAAAAACAGACTATAAAAAATAAAAGAATTATATTAAAGGAAGGAAGTATAATTATTAATATACAGTATGGTGCAAATGAAAGGAATAAATTCGTTATTTCGTAGACCGGCGACTTCACGGAAAAATCCCGAGGCAGATCGATTTTTATTTATAAATTATGATATTTGGCACATATATCACATAAGTGACGTTATCCATCTGGGCGTGATGACGTAATCGATTATTTTTTTAAATAAGAATAGGGGTGGTCGTGTGCTAGCTCATTTAAAAGGTTATTCAATTCTCTATTCAGTAATATAAACATTAACATCGTTATTTATACAGCGTGTCCAAAAACAATTTTTTTATATTAAATTAATTGAAAAAATACATTTACTATTGTCAGAAAAAAGGAAGAAAATGTTTATTCGGAAAATTAACATTGTTTTTCGCTTAAATTAATTGTTTAAACTTCCAAAAGGCAGATGCCTAGCGGGAGCTGGCTTGAACATTGAATTTAAGCGAAATGCAATGTTTATTTTTCAAATAAACATTTTTTTCTGTTTTTTGATAACAGTAAAAAGTTTTTTGTATTAAATAAATTACATACATTCTTCTTTTTTTGTTAATTATTTTAAATTAAAAGTTGTTTTTATACACCCTGTTTAAATAATTATGTTAATGTTTACATTACTGAATAGAGAATTGAATAGCTTTTTAAATGAGCTAGCACACGAGCCCTATTCTCATTTAAAAAGTATCGATTACGCCATCACGCTAAAATAGATGACATCACGCGTGTGATATATTATGCTAAAATATCATAATCTGAAAATAAAGATCGACCAGTTTCGGGTTTTTTCCTTATAGACCTGGATTCCGCGTACCAAAAAAAGTTGATTAATAGCAAGCTGAAAATTTGTTAATTGCTTAACGGTGTCTAGTCAGACAAACTTTGATGTACGGAAACACTGGAACAGGAGAAGTTTTAATTGTGGAACAGTTTCGGTCAGACCACGAAAACGTCCCATGTATTTTGTCGGACAGAACATCCAATTGATTTGCTACCCTTTCATTAAACTCTCATGCAAAAATCAGACTACTATTACTAATCAACATGATTCCTGTCATTTGACATTCTCTTCGTGTTCCACTCATTAAAATGCCCAGTTAGTGATAAACACCAGTCTGATTTTTGCATGAGAGTTTAATGAAAGGGTAACAAATCAATTGGATGTTCTGTCCGACAAAAAACATGGGACGTTTTCGTAATCTGGCGTTCCAAATTTTTAAACTGTTCCACAATTAAAACTTCCCCTGTTTCAGTGTTCCCGTACATCAAAGTTTGTCCGACTAGACACCGTTAAGCTATTAACAAATTTTCAGCTTGCTATTAATCAACTTTTTTTGGCACGCGGGATCCAGGTCTATTAGTGTCGCTGGTTTACGAAATGACGAATTGATTCCTTTCATTTGCACCGTACTGTATACTTATTTCAATTAAAGAATATTTATTACGAAATAGTAGTTAAATTCTATAACTTTTTTATTTAATTTATATAATAAAATAATAATAAAAATTTAATTTATTTATTTTTCCATGATTTTTAAATTGTTTCAGGAGGTGAAAATAGCAGAATTCTTATTATTGAGCTTAACCAATTTAAAAATGTTGAAGGTTCTACGTGTCATAGAAGCCAAAATATTTCAAATTTTGCCAGCGCGCTTCGATTTGAAGTTCTATTCTTCGCCAATAATCGATCTAGTTTTCTATTGGTTGGAAAAAGTTGTATTTTTTTAGGAAAATGGGTTTTTTCACCATATTTTTTTGAGCCTACCTACAAGCGTGTGACATAGAAAATATCTAAGTAATTATAAATGTTTATAAGCCAAGTAGTCAGCTTTTTTTTAAAATATTTGTAAATAACAAATTTTAATTTAGTGTTTTAATATAAATTAAAATGAAGTCTCAAAGAATCGATTGCAATTTGCAAAGTACCTCTAGAGTTAGAGTACCTAACTATTTGGGCAATAACAGTTGTTTAAATAAGCGCTGTCTGTGATAAACATATTTACTAACTAATAAACTATTAAATTTGAAATTTAGCACATTTTTATAGCTTATTAACTGCCACAATATTGACTAGTTAGATGTAAAGTTTTATATGTTAAAAATTTTAGATTCATAAATTACTGAAAATAATGGGTTTATTGTAATTATATTGGTCAATTGTTTATATATTTTAATTTGGAAACACTAAATGTTGAAAACACTACATGGAAAAGAACTTTTTTTATTTGTTGAACAATTTTTATGTAAAATGTATAAAAAAACGTTTACTAGACAAAACATTTTTTCGCCAAAAAAAAAAACAACAAAATCAGCTGTACGTCTTCGTGGATTTGTCATCAGCTATCCTTAATATACCTTTTAGAGCCTTTAAATATCGGTACTTATAATAGTAGGGGATGGGGAGGCTTGGATGCTAAATTTGCAGTTAATAAAGCGTCATGGGGACCTATGAAGTTGTAAAGATTAGCTCCTAAAGCAAAAGACGTTAAATTAAGTTTGAGTGAGGATTTTCCATTTTTTAACTTAATTTTCTAGTTCAAAAATGGGTTTTTCCTATTATAGGGCCATCTATCCATAATTCGTAAAAAAATACTAATTTTTATGTAAGCAACTCAAAGAGTCGTGTTTGGTGTCATTCGATAGATTTTTGATCAGTTTTACGATCTGATAAACATTTTGCGAAATATCGCGGGGTTTCTATTTAAAATTTTAAAGTAAACCCCGATCCCCTCCCTGGGGGGTGTTTGGTATCATTTGATAGATTTTTGAAAAATATTGAAGAAATATTTTTCTGTTCTTTGATCTGATATTTAAAACAGCGATAGCGATATACATATAGCCAAGAATACGGTCTAACAATGAACATCAAGAAGACAACATTTATGAGAATATCTAAAACTCAAAGAAATACCGAGGATCTCCTCATAAACGGAACCAATGTCGAACGAGTAGATCAATGTGCATATCTTGGAACAATGATCAACTCCACAACTGATTACTTCAAGGAGATTAACATTAGAATAGAAAAGGCTAGAGCGAATTAAAAAAAATGAGAAAAGTACTCTGCACAACAGATCTAAAGTTAGAAACAGTAAGGTTGGCTAGGTGCTACGTTTTCTCGACTCTGTTTTACGGAAGGGAAGCTTGGACCTTGAATGCGGCATCAATGAAAAAACTGGACTCATTCGAGTTGTGGGTATATAGAAGCATTCTGAAAATATCATGGACAGAACGCGTCACAAACAAAGAGGTTATGAAAAAGATGAATAAAGAAATGGAAGTCTTAAATAAAATCAAAATCAGAAAATGGGAATGTCTCGGACATATTACACGTAAAGACAGATACAACTTGCTCTAACTCATTATGCAGGGAAAGATTCAAAGAAAAAGAAGCATAGGAAGACTCAGAATATCGTGGCCGCGTAACCTGAGAGAATAGAACAGATGTACCGGGTATCCCAATAAGAATGGCTCTTGGCCATATTTCAGGAATCTTTTATAGTACAGCTCTGAGAAAAAAATTTATATAATAAAAGCTGCATCGGGAAAAGCCTGGAATTTATTTTCATATTTGTGGGTCCACCGCTAGAGAGCGTAGTTGAATACCAAAAATTAAAAAATCTAAATTTTACAAAATTTTCTTAATGAAGGGACACTGTAAATCCGATTATAATATTCTTCAAAAATTCTGCCCATATTTGATTTCACAAGTTTAAGTCTACCTTTGCAAATAAAAGGTGGGGGTGAGTGGGCATCTTGTTATGAAATAATGGCTGCAAGTGCGCTTCTGCTTAATCGAATTTTGCAAACTTGCTCTTGTTAAAAACAAATCTTTTTCGTCAATGTAAGAGTTATAATTTCTAACGAGCCTCACAAGTAATATGCTAGCTTGGAGGCGTTATTTAATTTTTTTAAGAAATCTAGTTTTTTTTTGGAAAATGTTAAATATAAGTATGCATTTTTAATCCTGTATTATAGAATCAGATTAAATTAGCAATAGAATAGCGAAAACCACATGTCGATACCTTTTTTTATCTCGCGATATCTTAAGAAACGTGTAAATTTTAAACATAACTGTTACTGTCACCGGTAAACTCAGTTAAGGAAAAGTAATGTGCTATGGAAAAAACAAAGAAACATTTTCCAGATGTCAACGTATATAAATATAATTAATTAAACAACAATAAGACAAACAACACTATAAAATATAACAAACAAATAAAAACAATACTTAATGACGACCTTAATATTCAAATTGTTGCCCATTATTTTCGATGCAAGCATTTACTAGACTACTCGAGAAAACATGATCCAGCGAATCCGAAACGGCATTCAAAGCATTTCGAGAGCAGAAATTGAGACTGCTGTTCAAATTACTCTTGAAATGGTTGCATCGAAAATGATGGGCAACAATTTGAACATTTATTTCTATTTTATATTTTATAATGTTGTTTCTCTTATTGTTATTTTAATTAATAGGGCTTTTCAAGGCTTCTCATTTGTTTCGAGCCTCTGTCATATGTCGTATAATCCGTGAATAATATTAACATACGGCATATGACAGAGGCTTGAAACAAATGAGGAGCGTTGAAAAGCGTTGATGATATACGTTGACATCTGGAAAATGTTTCTGTGTTTTTTTCCATAGCACACTATTTTTCCTTAACTTCGTTTACCGGTGACAGTAACAGTTATGTTTTTAAATTTACGCGTTTCGTAAGATATCTCGAGATATAAAAAGTTATCGACATGCAGTTTTCGCTATTCTGTTGCTAATTTGGTCTAATTTTGTAATATAGAATTAAAAATGCATACTTGTTGTTATTCTGAAGCTATTTCCTTCTGGCATTTTTATGATTAACTATTTAGTGGGAAATAATCCACAATTAAATTGAAAAAATAATTTCATTAACGTTTCGAAGCCCAAATCGGGTTTCGTTGTCAAAATACAAAATACTATTAAATAAACAAAAATGTTGTTGCTAAGTAAAAAAATTCTTCTAATAATTTATTTAATCTGACTCATTTATATTGGCAATTCAGACGTATATTATATATTTTAAAGTAGAAGACTTTAAAATGATATCGCTAATATTTATGAGTTGCCTTCCTGGGACGACTTTACTAAAAGATAGTTCATTCGATTACATGAAATCAATCCCAACTCAAGAATATCCGTTACAAAAAAATCATAGCATGTGATTTGTCTTTAAGAAGACAAACAAATGCAACGATGACAGTAAAATTCTCGCGTTAGAGATTCCATAGTAAATCACGAGGGAAACCAGGAAAAAACCTCGTGATACTATCCCGACATCGTAAGTATTTGGTCTTACATTTAATTTACTTTCAAAAAACTAATACTAAATTCTGACTTTAACATGTTTAAATTATAAATAATATCATTAATACATAAATATACAAAAAGTAATACTAAAATATAAAATTTGTACTAACTCTAAATAAAAAAGAGAAAAATCAAAGAAGCGGCTCTAATTATGCTAAATGAAACCAATTGTGTCGCAAATCCCTCGCTAGAATGCAGTAGGAGGTGGTTATCCATACTGAAAGAGGAAGTCAATAGAAAGAAAATACCACGATTAGTAAGTCAATAACATATCGAGTTAGTACAAATTTTATATTTTAGTATTACTTATTGTATATCTATGTATTAATGATATTATTTATAATTTAAACATATTAAAGTCAGAATTTGGTATTAGTTTTTTGAAAGTAAATTAAATGTAAGACCAAATACTTACGACGTCGGGATAGTATCACGAGGTTTTTTCCTGGTTTTCCCTCGTGATTTACTATGGAATCTCTAACGCGAGAATTTTACTGTCATCGTTGCATTTGTTTGTCTTTTTAAAGACAAATCACATGCTATGATTTTTTTATGACGGATATTCTTGAGTTGGGATTGATTTCATGTAATCGAATGAACTATCCTTTAGTAAAGTCGTCCCAGGAACGCAACTCATAAATATTGGCGATATCATTTTAAAGTCTTCTACTTTAAAATGTATAATATACGTCTGAATTGCCAATATAAATGAGTCAGATTGAATAAATTATTAGAAGAATTGTTTTACTTAGCAACAACATTTTTGTTTATTTAGTAGTCTTTTGTATTTTGATCACGAAACCCGATTTGGGCTTCGAAACGTTAATAAAATTATTTTTTCAATTTAATTGTGGCTTATTTCTCACTAAATAGTTAATCATGCATACTTGTATTTAATATTTTCCAAAGAAAACTAGATTTCTGGAAAAAATTAAATAACGCCTCCTAGCTGGCATATTAGTAAACTGGTTCGAAATTATAACTTTTATATTGAAGAAAAGGAGCTGTTTTCAACAAGACCAAGTTTGCAAAATTTAATTTAGCAGAACCGGACTTATAGCCATTTTTTCATAACAAGGCTCCCACTCACCCCCACCTCTTATTTGCAAAGGTAGACTTAAACTTGTGAATTCAAATGTGCGCAGAATTTTATGAAGAATACTATGATCGGATTTCCAGTGCCCTTTCATTAGGCAAATTTTATAAAATTTAGATTTTTTAATTTTTGGTATTCAATTACGCCCTCTAGCGCTGAACCTACAATTATGAAAATAATTTCTAGGTTTTTCCCGAGACAACTTTTGTTATAATTTTTTTTTCAAACTGTACTATAAACTCTTCCTGAGCTATGGCCTAGAGCCATTCTTATTGGGACACCCGGTACATCAAAGGAACTTTTCAGAGAAGCCGTCTCCAAAGTCCGAATATCTATGATGATTGCCGACCTTCGTTGCGTAGATGGCACTTGAAGAAGAAGAAGATTTGATTTTCACTTCGCGAAATATTCGCTTTTTTTGTGAAATTTTGTGATTTGCCCATTTCCTTACATCCCTCTCAAATGTACGCTGTCCTTCATGTACTTAACTTACTTTGTCTTAATCTAACGTTTTAGAATTTTTCTAGGGGGAGATTTTTTTACGGACTGCCCCAACTCACGCTCCTGTATTAAGAGCCAATATGGTAGGGGTACATTACAGGTACAAGGTTTCTCCCCATGTGATTGTGGGATCATCTACCATAAGGTTTTACGTGAAGTCAAACATTCTTCACAGATAGACTGGTCTCTTATAAGTAAAAATAAAAACATACAGTATAATATTTTATGAATATATTTAAAAATATTTCTTCGAACCAGGAAATTAATTTCCCGGTACTGGTTAATTGAAATTTGTCTATAATAAAATATTAATTGATAATTATGAATACTGTATAATATTTCAAAATTTTTTTAAACGTACTATTTCGGTTTGTGGATTCATAAAATAACAAAATTGCTCAATATCTCTTCTTAACGTTGGCTAATCCTCCACAAATCTCTCTCTCAGTTTGTTTTTATACCGCAGAACATGTACAGCTGTGTCGAAATCCTATAAATTTATCTAGGAATTAAACAATATACTATAAATTTAGAGCAAAAGAAATGAGGAAATGAACTGTTACATGTTTTTCTTATTCGGTCGTTCACTTTTAACACGAATACCTGCCAAAAGATGATAATTTGATCGATCTTGCGTCTAGCCGTTGGCAGCAGAGTTTTTTAATTTACTGAAAAATTAATTCCACAATTTTGACTATAAATTAAAGCTTGTTTAATCAAAGAATACTTTTATATGTGTCATAGCGAAATGGAATAAATTCATTATTTCGTAAATGAGTGATTTTGGAAATAAATTCCGAAACAGGTCGATTTTTATATCACACAAAATTGAAAAATGTATCCATGAATATTATAATTACGTATTTTTTATGGGAAATAAGCCACAATTTTACTAAAAAATGAATTTATTAACGTTTCGAAGCCCAAATCGGGTTTCGTTTTCAAAATACAAAATACTATTAAAATAAAACAAACATGTTGTTGCTAAGTAAAAAAATTCTTCTAATAATTTATTTAATCTGACTCATTTATATTGGCAATTCAGACGTATATTATTAGAAGAATTTTTTTACTTAGCAACAACATGTTTGTTTTATTTTAATAGTATTTTGTATTTTGACAACGAAACCCGATTTGGGCTTCGAAACGTTAATAAATTCATTTTTTAGTAAAATTGTGGCTTATTTCCCATAAAAAATACGTAATTATAAAAATGTCACAAGGAAATAGCTTCAGAACAACATGAATATTATAACTATAACACACTGTAAATTTAGATTATAAGTAGGCTTAGATGATTAAATTAATTGTTATTGTAATACCATACAAGAAACAAATAGTCTGGCTAATTGGCTAAGCCAAAGCCATTATAAAATAAAAAAAAGTTCGATTTTAATTTTTAAATTATGATTTTTTGGCATATTATATATCTTACTAGTGACGTCATCCGTTTAGACGTGATGACGTAATCGATGATTTTTTTTAACGAGAATAGAGGTCGTGTGCTAGCTAACAACATCAGATATGCAGATGACACCGCTACCATTGCTGAAAGTATCGAAGATCTTCAATTCCTTATAGATCGCGTTACTAGAGGATGCTCCAATAACAGACTTAGCATACAACAAGGACAAAGTTACTTGTGGTCAGTAAACAAGACGTCGGTCCTATGCAACTAATAGTCGATAATGAAGCTATAACAAAAGTTGCCCTTAGTTTATTGTCCTGCCTAGTTCCTTTAGTTTATTGTCCTGCAACAGGGCAAGTTCTAAAATGATCTTTGAACGATTCATATTGCAAATGAAAAATAAAATAATGCTACAATATAAAATAATGCTAAAAAATGATGTTAAATAGTATACACGGTAGTCGCGCGATGAGAGAATATCTCACGTGAAGCGCACTGACTTAAAAATCGGGCCATACTAAGTCAACTGAACCGCCATATAAGCAAATCTGAGTCTAGTCGATTGTAGAGGAAGGATAATTAGGAGACTAGAAGGAACTACAACATGTGTAATTTACTAGGAAAAAAGTTGTGTGCAATATTCGGAAACCGTGAGAGAAAATCTCAGATAGCGATCAATGCCGGGTTAACTGGGTATTGATATGACCCTCCTGAACTACAGCTATTGCCCTTGCAGAGGCCAACCACTAAAAGGGTACAATTTTTAAATTAACTCGAAAACAAGAGAATTTTTTGGTGCTTATCAGACGTAAATTTCTGAAAAAACATAAATTTATATTGATATCAAATTAATAATCCTAATTCTTCAAGAGTTCCAACTCGGAATATTCTTGCCTTGATGCCATCGATGTAGGTTATTTTCTTGTTGTTACCCCCTTATTCCCTTATTGCTTCTTTGTTCAATTAGGGGGTACACGACAATTAGACCGAAACCATTAGACCGAAAGCAGTAGACCGAACTCATTATACCGAAAAGCACTTTACCGAAACCTCACTAGATCGAACAGCATTAGACCGAAATGGTAAATTAATTTAAAAAGTTTGCAGTAAATTATGCTAAGATTTTGTATATCTGTCTTTTTGTTTATTGTATTTTTTTTGTATTATTTTATATATAAACTGTGTAAATTGTTACTTTGTACAGTCTGATATGAAATAATTTTCATCCGTTAAACAAATTAGTGAAGGTGAAAATAAATTAAGGGTAGAGTGACGTTAACACCATTTTAACTGTTTATAATAACCATCCAAATATCATTTAGTTGTAATTACATTAGTCTTATCTCTTTGACTGCGACAAGTAAAAAGAACTGCTTTACGGTCTAATGATTTCGGTCTACTGCTTTCGGTCTAATGATTTCGGTCTCTTTACAGTAAACCAATGAATAAAATCAAACAAACTACATACCCAACTTTTCTTGTTAAGTTGACGTACACTGCAAAGTTGACGTAAACTGGAAGGTATATCTGAATTAAGAATAGACATGTACTGTATAGCTATCTCTGTCGTTCAAAGCCACCTATGGTGACAATAATTTTGGATCACACGATATATCAAACATATAATTTTTTAAATGGGACACCCTATATTTTCTCATATTGATATTACTCTCATAATTCTTGTTCATATAATATTGGGTTTTGCATTACTATACAGAATATTTAACAAGTTATGACCATTTTTATTTCGAAATCCCTATGAGATTAACACCATGTATATAAAGAAGTAATTCGTAAACAATAATTTGTTTTACATAATAAGATAAACAATATACTGTAGTTTTTAAGTTAAGCCAAATTGAAAGCATTGACACCTATTTGTATATAGGGTGAACTACAACACCAAATTACGATTTTCTTAATTTTTTTAAATGGATCACCCTATGTTTTATTTCTTCAAAATTTTGCATTTGTGATACTCTTTCATTTTTATATAGCATTCCCTATACCTAACCTCATTACTTTCCGAGATATTTTAAGTTGTCTTCAAATTTCGGGTATACATTCATTTTTTCTAATAGAAATAAGTTAGTATTGAGTGATAATTAAACCAAATTATTTTTATTCAATAAATAACTAACACAAAATATAAACCATAACAATATGCAGTGAATGTACCAATAAGTGTGATATTAAGAAATTATCATATTTCCCTAATATACAAGAATCTTATAGATCCTACAAAAAAAATTTGTCTTGTATATAATAATATAACAAGATTATTTTTATTCAATAAATAACTCACATAAAACATAAATCAAAACAATATACAACTGATGTAACAGTTTTTAGATTGTTGTATCAACAGTATTCTAAGCCAAGAAAATTTTAGTAAAACATTCAATGTTATAAGCACTTTTAAACTACAAAACAAAATTACGATTTTCTCAATTTTTTTAAATAGATCACCCTATATTTTATTTTTTTAGGAATGTTTGTATTTATGATACTCTTTCATTTTTATATAGCATCTCCTATACCCAAGGGCGGTCATATATCTTAATTCAGGGGGGGGGGGGGGCATTTTGTACAATTAGATATTAGCTCTCAATTTCAATACAGACACAAAACGCAGAATGGGATGTTTTATATATTGAAAAGAGAAAATAACAATAACTCGAATGAAATGAAATTATAAACAAAAAACTAATATTCTACATGACGAACTTTATGTTTCGGCTCACTCCACTTTTAGCGAAACGTTCTATTATATTGTCTTCGTTAATAACAATGTCCTTGTGGACATGCATTAGTGCAAGGCCAGTTAACCGTTCTTCACCCATATTGGCCCTCAGCCAACTCTTAAGTCTTCTCAGTCCTGAAAAACTCCTCTCTGCAGATGCAACACCTACTGGAAGAGTACACAATATTTTTAAAATTTTATTAATGATTGGATACATCATTTCATCACATTGTATGAGAGCATTTAGATCATCGCTCGGAATTTCCGATTCTTTGCTGTGTTTCCATCTCATTTTCCATAAATGTAGCTCTGCAATAAAAGTTGACTTCAGCACGTCTCTAACTGTCTCAAACAAACTTCCATATTTTGCAATCAAAATTTCTACGGCGGAATGGATGTCATCTTCATTTGAATGAATTAATATAGCAGGAACACATATTTGCAGATTAAATACATCCATGGTTTCTTGCTGGAAACGACACTCAATGTCGGAAATGATACTTTCAAGTAAAGGAATATATATCGTTATTCGAAAGTATTCTGTGGAGGAATGAATATCTGGATTAGGTCGATTTTTCATGAATTTATTCACTCTTGGAATACATAAATCTATATTCAAATTTTCTAGACATGGCATTATTTCTTTAAGCAAAGCATTGAAATTTGTTTCTGCATTGTTGCGTTTGTCTTTCAAAACAAGCAGCGTATTTAGAACAGCATTCCGTGTAGAGCTTATAGCCAAATTTTTTGTTTGCAATAATTTGCTCAGAGGTAACGTTATTGCGAGTACTTCATTTAGACAAAACAAAGTGATAATAAAGCTGCAATTTGATGAGATCGCAAGTATATGCGTCCTAGCTTTACTGGAAGATTCTCTTTCGTTCCATTCGGAAATCAAATTCAAAGCTTGCAAAATTTTTTCAATCGATGCTTTAAACTGCAGAACGGAGTCGTGCCGTTCTACCCATCGCGTTTCACACAATCCAGAGAGCTGATCACCCAATGTTTGTTTGAGGACATAATTGCGTTTAGAAGAGGCTTTGAAAAAAGATATTATTTCCTTCATTACCCCTACAGCATTTCTCACACATTGAACGTTTGATGATTTCGACAAACTCAAATTTAAAGCATGATTGAAACATGGACATCGTACAGCTATATTCATTTCTTTTTGAATTTCTTGGACGGCTCCTTGTTGTTTTGATGTCATTACGCTGCATCCGTCTGTACAAATTCCTACACAATTTTCCAATGGTAAACGAAATTTTTGAACTTGTTTTATCACTGATTTTCCTAAAATAGTACCATTCAAAACCGGTTCCAACGTATCGGCACTGAGCTCATAGTTCTCAGAATGACAATCTATGAATGACACAAAATCCTCCCGCACGTTGTTACCTTCTAAGTATCTAATAACAATCGACATTTGGGAAACATGTGCTATGTCAGTAGTTTCGTCAAACATAATGCTGTAATATTTAGCATCACTAATTTTTTTCACGATAACAGACAAAATTTCGTCTTCAATCAACATTCAATCAACTCATTTTGCGTTCTTTTGCTAATATATGTGGCACGTGACGACGTGTTTCTTAAATGCTCTTCTAAAGTTTTGTCTTCTGCTTCGATTCTGAATCGAAGAAGCTCTCGGAAGTTTCCCTCATTATTTGTCACATTGCTTTCTTCTAATAATGGCCCGTCATCTCTATGGCCACGGAAAGGTATACATTGTTTGGCTAAAAAAATTATAGATCGAATGATTGGTTTGAGCCGATTTCGATTATCCTCTATCTGCCTGGCTCGAGCACTATCTATCAAATTTCTTATATCTAAAGATCGGTTTTCGTAACATTTTATAAAATTATCGCTCGATAAAACCGCTTCAATGTGATATCGATTTGTATTATGTTTATCTAGCACACCATCCATTCCAAATAATTTTGCAAATTTTGTAACTGGTGTGGTAACCAAACTTTGCAAACTTGTTGCTTTATTTTTACCACCTGAATTTGCGAAGATAGCACAGTGCTTACAAAAAAGTCCTTTCTTCAAGTCCGAAAACGCAATCCAGTTATATTTTTGGAGATGATCGTATCTCAAGTACCGCTTAACTAACTTGTTATTTTTGTTATGTTCAGAAAATGGAAATGAGTAGTTTTTTTCCGGAACCCACGTATTTTTTAAATAATTATATTTTTGAAAGTCTCCCAAACCACTCAAACCATCAACAACTCGACCAATGTCGTAGTTACTAACTTCATTGGACTTTTCTACAGCGACTTGCTTTAGAGTATTTTCATTATTAACTGATGTTTGTAATGTTGATACTGTTGTAAGTCGTTCTGGCACTACGAGATTATGTTGAGAAGACGATGAGGAAGATGACCGGGATGACCCATTATCACCCACATCTTTAATTACTTTCTTCGGAACAACAGAAAAATACGAATTCAACGTATTCGTATTGTTTGCCCTCTTCATTTTCTGAAAAAAAAAGAACATTTGTGATTCCGGCCAAACGAGAGATGGATATGCCCAGGTTTTTTAATTTGAGCCTAATAATAATTTGCAGTCACTTTTCGTTCAAATCGGAATCTATTAACTTTTGTATTTCGAAATAGCATCCTATATAGCGAACATCTGGGCTGGACGAGAGAAAACTGCAGAGTATTATTTACTCATTGCTGATGTATTCGTTCCGTTAGCAAACAGAAAATTATTCCTAACCTATCTATGGATTTTTACTCACCTGTCACCCTGGAATAAAATGATGATTACAATCCGGCAATATATATAGTGCACTGCACCTATGTCACCTCTATAACTACGATACGATAGTGTATATCGGGTAGACGATAGATACTTCAGAACGTTCAAATTTCTACACAATACACAACGATATAACTTCCATAAAAAAATATGTACATAGGCATTCTTATGTTTCTGTTTCTACACTGGACGTCGCCGGTGTCGGGATTCGCGCGGGAGGCGATGCACTTGCATTGGCGTAACCAGAGTTGAAGAGACAGGCATTATGATTAATTATCATTATTACAGATTGCAGTATCTAGGTATTTCAAAATCCGTATGTGAATCCATTCAAAATAATTAATTTACAGAGTAAATAATTTAAAATATATTAACATAACATTATCCTGTGTTACTAGACAAGTTTATTTAAGGTGCATTGCCACCTTTGGGGGAGGGGGCCATGGCCCCCATGGCCCCCCCTTATGACCGCCCTTGCCTATACCTAAACTTCTTAGTTTTTGAGATATTTTTAGTTTTCTTCATTTGCCGGAAATACATTTGATTTTTAATAAGTAGAAATAACTTAACAAATAAGTATTGTGTAATAATGTAACAAATATTTGCATTCAATGAATTTCTAACAAAATATATAAACCATAACAATATTTAATGAATGTACCAATTAATGTGATGTTAAGAATATAAGTCTAAAGTAAATGTTGAAAATGTCCACGCTCAACGTCTATGCAATTTTGTAACCGATAAATTCAAATGACCGAGCCACATTTCTTAACATTTTTGTAAGTTAATATTATTAAAAGCTCCTCTTATTCTATTTTTCATATCATCAGGCGTTGTTGGATGCTTCTAGTATACAAGGTTTTTTATATAGCCCCACATGAAAAAATCAATTTTGGAAGAACTGGAGCACCGTCGTGTAAAATCCTCAACCGTCAAAAAAAAATGTGGGCCAATCAAATAATCGCAAACAATAGCACCTTTAACACTTATAGATCACCTAGTTTGACTACGAGTGTTAACAAAGTAGGGATTTCTAGATGCATATTAATGAAAATTAGTATGAAAATTATAGTATTAATAACTGCGCGTCACAATCTGCAATTAGGAATGTGTTACTTAAAACTTCTTGGCTTAAAATACTGTTGATATAACAACCTAAAAACTGTTACATCAGTTGTATATTGTTTTGATTTATGTTTTGTGTGAGTTGTTTATTACATAAAAGTAATCATGTTATATTACTACTCACAAGACATATGTTTTTTGTAGGAATTTTACGATTCTTGGATATTAAGAAACTATGATAATATTTATTGATACATTTATTGCACATTGTTATGGTTTATATTCTGTGTTAGTTATTTATTAAACTAAAACAATTTTGTTATATTATCACTCAATACTAACTTATGTAGTTTTAGTAGAAAAATTGAATGTATCCCGAAATTTGAAGTACACTGAAAATATATCGGAAACTGACGAGTTTAGATATAGGGAATGCTATATAAAAATGAAAGAATATATATAGAAATATTCGTCAATGATTTCAGTTAAACTTAATTTAAAAACTACAGAACATTGTTTTTTTTCACTGATTCTGGCCTTGGTTTAGAACTAGAACCTTTAGCCACGTAATTGTGTAACTTATCACTAACTCAGGTGTAATGTGTAGTGTGTGTGTTGAGTAAGTGTCTTGTTACTATGCAAAGTCGACGTCATTGTCTTTGCAAAGAGACGCTAATTGTATCCGAACGTCTGCACAAAGACAGAAACTATTTTCATTTATTAATTTATAATAAATGAAAAAATTCCTGACCCTGGTGAGATTCGAACTCACTACCATTCGAAACTTTCGATCCAAAGGTTAGGCGCTCTTACCACTGCGCCACAGAGGGGGTTCAGAACATTGTTTATCTTATTATATAAAATAAATTATTGTTTATGAATTACTTCTTTACATACATGGTGTTAATCTCATAGAGATTTCGAAATACAAATGGTCATAACTTGTTAAATACTCTGTATAGTAATGCAAAACCCTATATTATATGAACAGGAATTATGAGAGGAATATAAATATGAAAAAATATATAGGGTGTCCCATTTAAAAAATTATATGTTTGATATACCACACAGTTATTGATCACCCTGTAGAAATGGACATATTTTCCAAGCCTAGAGAATATCATTGCCTACATTTTTTCTAAATAACTTTTTTCAATATTCTATACCATAATGGAATTATCGACCGATCCCGCACTAAAAACTCACCCTGTATGTGCTAAAAAGTATTTTGCAACATTTAGAAAAGATATTGATATTAATACATTTGTCTTTATTTTTTCAGAACGGTTCTTCTGACATGAACACAAGACGTCCCTCCCTTAAATCAAAAACATCCGGACCGCTAGATACCAAAAACACCAAAAACCAATCTCAGAAATCCGCAAACATAGAAGAACAATCTGCAGTCAAAATCCAAGCTGGTGTAAGAGGATTTTTAGTAAGACGAAGACAGAAGAAGGACGATAGCCAGCATGCATGATACGAAGTATCCTACATCAACTAAACATATTCCCGAAGAAAAATTAACTTAGGCCATTTTGGTAGAGACAATAAACAAAAACGTTGCTCCGCAGTTGAAAAAAACTATATTTTTATTGATAAATGTTGTAACTGTTGTATATAAGAAATAGGGTTGCGTCCCTTTTTAGGTATTTATGGTAGAAATATTTCATGAACAAGTTCAATGGTCTGTAAGAAAACATTTTAGACAATAAATGAAGTAGATTTTGCTCAATGCATCAACAATTTTTCAAATTTCTCATAGAAAAGCTAATAAATTGAACAATAAAATCGAGATCGAAAACATGTACATAAAATTGATTAAAATTACCATATTTATTACAAAATGACGGAAAGTTATTGTACGAATAATTGAAAAACATAAAAATATAAAATTTTAATATGTTATATTTGTAGCAGATTTCGATTTATGTGGATAATACTTAGGTACCTACTATATCAGTTGTACGTTAGTTAAAAATTTGTGCATAATATACCTACAGATAATGCCATAGACAGCAAAAATTAAGGTGAAACAGTAGCGATCAACAGGTAGCGAAAACGCGTTCCAAGATTGTGGCTGTAATTTTGAATATTTTTTCGGGATATTTGGCACACATATTCGTAATATAATAAAGAATGGCGGTACAGAGCCCAATTTGAAAAATATATTAATATGTGGAAATTACTCTGTAATTAAATACAATATTAACAAGCTGAAATTGCGAGCATTATCATAACGAAAACTTTGTTTATATACCTATTTAAATTCATAATATAGAAAATTGCTATTACGAAAAACTGTTTAGAATTAAAAATTATGTTTTAATGTGCAAGTACATCATTCTAATTTAAATGTTGTGAACTATAAAGATACTTTACTCGAAATTCATATTTTTTTACATACCTCGTATAAAATTAATAAAATTTAATTCATGATGGTTGCATCATAAATCTTAGACCAAGAAGAGATTTTTATGAAGAATAACTTTTCTTCGTCAAATTAAAAATACAAGAGTTATAAATGAAAATGATGTTGGTATCCATAATTTGAGAAAATTCGTCAAATATTTTTTTTTATTAGAAGGATGTAATTTCATATATCAGAACATACTTTTTTATTCCAAACAACATTTTAAATAACAATTTTCCAATATTGTAAAATAAATAATACATACATGATAAAGATACTTTTTACTGATGAACTTTACTTGGATCTACAGACCTAGCGAGTCTCGTAAATTGCACGGCTTTGCGCCACGCTTCACGCAACCGTATTTGCGTACTTGTGTTTTAAGTTGTGTGCGCTGGTCGCTGGTCAAGTGGAGAATTTACCAAATTTAAATATAATCGTTTGTACTGATTCATTATTAATATACCTAGTATAATATGTATTATTGCTTTCAAAATATACTCAAATTGTATTTTTATACATTTATTACACATATTATTATAATAATTAAATTCACTATAAAATGTCATTTATATTTTATTAATAGCTAAATAATTTAAAATTTAGTTTGACATTAACGAAGTGTCAAACTCAAATATAAATAATAACATTTGCTTTGCTTAACAAATTCAGATTAAAAAAGTAGCCTACTTCCTAATCAAAGATTTCAGCTGACGTTTAGTGCCTGATAGGAGATAACCGGATTGTGACGTCACATTTTAGATTTTGAGGTCGATTATCTCGAAGACGGTTTGAGATATCGAAATGCCGTTTTCAGATTTGGATTCAGAAGACAAAACTACATAAGAATCCATCGATACATCTGCTCTAAGTATTGTAGGAGCGGCGACGCAATAACACACAGACTTTTGCAAATTTATAAACGAAAAGTTTTCGTTGAAAAAAAACGAGCCTGTACCGCCATTAATAAGAACAAAAAAATACACTTTCTTCAAATAAACTTTTTTATCCGATGCCTAGATTTTGTGCCATTTTGGAACTACTAATGAAATAAAAAATTTTATTAGTTCCAAAATGACATAAAATCTAGGCATCGGATAAAAAAGTTTATCTGAAGAAAGTATATTTTTTTGTTCTTCTTAATGGCGGTACAGGCGCGTTTTTTTAATATTGTATTTAATTACAGAGTAATTTCCACAGATTAATATATTTTTCAAATTGGGCTCTGTACCGCCATTCTTTATTATATTACGAATATGTGTGACAAATATCTCGAAAAATATTCAAAATTACAGCCGCAATCTTGGAACGCGTTTTTGCTACCTGTTGATCGCTACTGTTTCCTCTTAATGATAAAACTTTTCATTAGTGCCTTCCTTGCAATCATCCGTTTTTTATCAATATGTTTTAGTTTAGTTTAACATATCTGAAGTTAATTATATCAAAGACAGAGATCATGATAATGGATATAGTACATAACAGACATTCACACATAACCAGGATTGACCGGTTTGAGGTTGTAAGCTCATACTTGGATATATCTGGGATAATTATTGATAAAAAACACAAGGTCACTACAAGAAGAAATAAAACGTAGATGGTCAATCAAATAAACCGTAGGAAAAATGGTCAAAATATGGAAGAACTCTCAAATTTCACGAGCTCTAAAAATTTTGGTTGATCAACTGCTTAATATGATGACCAATACTGACATCAAGATGTGAATCTTGGACCCGAAAACAAGTGGAAGTAAGAAATATGTCCAATGAAATGTTCTGTAGGAGAAGAATGTTGCGAATTTCTTGAACCGATCATAGGACAAACAGTTCAATTTTAAATTATTTAAAGGACAGCTCTCCAGCAAAGTCTATATCTAATAGTTAAAATGCTTTGGACATGTTGTGAGAGTAGACACAGAAAACATAGAAAGACTTATTATCCAAGGAAAAGTAGAAGGCTGAAGATCACGAAGAAGATCCCAATAAGATGGATCGACCAAATTATGCAAAAGAGACATAAATCTTTAAGAAAACTACACTACCTTCGGGAGTTCAGGACTGAAAAGAGAAGTTTTAAATTATATTGTTGGCTTCAGATTGTATGTATATTCGTTGGTCGTCCTACTTAATTAAATAAATTCCAAAATCTCTTTCCCAGTGGGATACAAACCCAGACCTTCCTGCAGTCAAGAATGAACTGTGCCCACTAAACCATTGAGGCTTACGCCAATATTTTTGACCCACCAGATGTCGCGACATGACATATTTAATACTATTACTTTTTTCAAATAAGAACTTTATTGACTTCATCAGATGTATAGAGCACATTACGTTGAAACTGGGTTGTGTGGTGAAAGGCAATTAATGCTAAATATACCTATAATATAGAAGAAAAATAAAAAAAGCTGTCTATAAGGTAATTTAACCTGATATTTATAATAAGCATGGTTTACATCTATTTATAATAGGTACTTATAAGTACTACATACCTATACAGTAAGCGCCATGCTAGTAGACACCTGTGTACCTTATTTCTAGGCTCGGGCTAAACCGGCCCGTTCTCACCTATGACTTTCATGTCTGTCATGTCATTTGACTGTCATGAAGCTATTCAAAATAATTGTTCTTTCATACAAAAAATACATTAATTAATAATATCTGTTGTTACCCGGATTAAAAAAAATGTATTCAAATACCAACAATATGACAATACTTTATAACTTTTACAACTTTAACAGAATGACAACTATAAACTTAACTATAAATAAAATACAACTGTTCTATAAACTGTCATCTTTCTCTGTTTATATTGGTTTATATACATTTTCTGACGTTCTAGACGTCCTAGACCTAAAAGTAAACAGCTCAACAAGTGAATGGTCCAGGACTGTATTAGCTCAAGGTACCCGTGTGTCTAGTAGCGCGGCGATTACTGTATTATTTATTATGCACTTTAATCCTTTTTAATAGCTGAATAAATTTAATTGTTTGGAAAATATATACATACATTTGTAATAAATTTATGTTAAAATAGAATTGAGAGTAGATTTGTCAAAATATTTTTAAATGGCCTAATTCCTTGTATTTCTGGCGTTTTAATGGGCGTTAAAATATTGGTTTTATGCGAAAAAGATCTTGATTATATAAATTTTATGAATAATTAAATATTGGTTATATAGAATAGAGCTCATTCAAACTGAAGCGGGTTACATTTTTTTAATGTGAAACATCACTCTATATTCTGAAGCTATGTCTTTGTGGCATCTTATGCAACTTACTATTCTATTGGGAAATACACAATATAAGTTATAAATGAAATTAATTGACGTTTTGACTTCCACTTCGGAAATCGTTATCGAAATACCAAATATTTTGTTATCAATCATTCATATTTTGTATTTCGATAACGATTTCCGAAGTGGAAGTCAAAATGTCGATAAATTTCATTTCCAATTTAAATTGTGGCTTATTTTCCAATAAAATAATCAATTACTCTATATAATATGAAAATTCTTGTTCTGTAATATATACCTATAAAATAAATATAAATATAATAAATTTAAAGTTTCAATAAAAGTTTTATTTTGGGTAATTCCATTTCAAATCACTCAATTTTGGAGCAAAAAAAATTTTGGACCTCCGATTTGTCTGAAAATTGGTATATAGCTTCTGCGGGACGTACAAAAAAGATATTTAAGGTCAAAAAATCTTCTTCTTTTTTTCTCAAAATGTTATTTTATGCGATTTTACAGTGATTTGGTGTTTATTTATACAAATTTGCATTTTCTATCGTAAAGTATCAATTAAAAACATTATCTTTTAATAGAAAGGACTCAAAAATGTCATTATATGGCATTATAACAAGTTACTTTGATTCAAAACAAGCTTTTGATCAAATTTTATAGTGTAGAAAACGTCAAAATACCGTTTTTTACATTTTTCTCCATTCCCAAAATACATCATAATCGATTTGGCTGAAAATTTGCCCACAGATAGACAAAACATAGGACTTTAAGTGGTGAGAAGGATTTGAATTATATTACAATACCAAAAAAGTTACATGCAATAGTATAGTCAAAAATAAAGGCGTCTACTGTAAGTAAAATTAACTCGAAAATATCGACCTCACGACAAAAATTGTTAAAAAGAAATTGTAATAATTGTAAATACGATTTATTTGGAACAATTTCAGTTCCTACCATTTTTGTCGAAAAGTTAAAAATGGCGGAGATATTGAGCCAAACAGGTTCTCCTTTAAAATCAAGATGGCGGCTAACGTAACGGAGGAATTCATTCGTGATTTTAAATTTAGGCTACTATTGACTCCCTTAAAGATCATAAAAATAAAATTTTGGGCAGCTCGGCATTCAAGGTCAAATGCTATCCCGACTGGACTAATATATACTTTTGAGTCTGATATTACTGCATGTAACTTTTTTGGTATTGTAATATAATTCAAATCCTTCTAACCACTTAAAGTTCTATCTTTTGGATATCTGTGGGCAAATTTTCAGCCAAATCGATGATGATGTATTTTGGGAATGGAGGAAAATGTAAAAAACGGTATTTTAACGTTTTTTAGACTATAAAATTTGATCAAAAACTTGTTTTGATTCAAAATAACTTGTTATAATGCCATATAATGACATTTTTGAGTCCTTTCTATTAAAATATTATGTATTATTTTAATATTACTTTTGATTTTATTGAAGTAAAACTTTCGCTTGTTGTAAGCACATGCCGCCACTGCGTCCGTATCTCTTTGTTTTGCTCTAATTCGGTACTAAGTGTCGGATTTGTTTTAGTTCATTCAGAGAAAGTCATATATTCCCTCTCTGATGATATCTAACTAGCTTGAAACCCGTTAGGGTGTTTATGGAATTTAAATATAAGACGTCTCTAGATTTCGTTTTACAGCAAAATTATTAGTTACTTCTAACAAAGTATGTCGGACCAAGATTTTGCTGGAATTTTTGCCACGCTGAGCAGGCTGGAAGTAAGATGCAATTCATAGATATCTCCTAGCCTTCTTTGTCTTGTCATTTTCATGATTTGCAAATTATAGAAACGGCGAAGGCGTTACCAGAAAATTGATCTCAATAAAAGTTTTATTTTAATCTGATTTTAATATTACTTTTGACTTTATTGAAATAAACTTTTCGCTTCTTAATTTAATTGTTTAAATTTTGCTTTAACGTTAAATTTTAAATAATAAAACACAAACAAGACTAGACAATTTTGTAAAAACAGCTAGATTCGTTCGTGATGTAAAAATACCTAGGAATAACATTAACAGAAGCTACAGAACATAATTTTTTATTCATAAAAACAAAAAAAAAAACATGTTACTTTATTATCTTCAAATATTTTTGTACACAGGTTCAGTTTGAGTGACCAAGTAGCAATAATTTTTACCTTTTTCACAAAAATATAGCCCGTGATACTTTAGCCGTAGATAGGTTGTAATGTATTGTAAAGTATTATCAGATTTTAGGGTAGTTACACAAATTGTACTTTTTGTAGTAAAAAATATTTTATATTATAGAATTTTCACGAAAATATAGAATTACGGATTGTATTGGTAGCTCTAAATTATTTTAAATTGTTAACAAGAGCCCAGTGTGTTAGTATGAGAATGAAATAGTATTTGGAACTCAATTTTTTATAAAAGAATGCTTATTTAGATAATTTTAGATTGAACAGTTTGTTGAAGGTTTTAGAATGGTATTAATATTCTGAATTTTTAAAATTTAGGACACAAATATAACTGGAAAAAATATTTTTTTATTCTTAAACCCCTTTAGAGATGTCCTACCCTCACCTAGATCATGTATAGCAAATTAGTTAATTGTTTATTCCAACTAAAACTTTGATAATTTTAGAAGACATAATACATGTCCTTATGGAACACTGATGCTACAACATAACAAAAATAGGAAGCAATACTCAAGAACTAGCAGAGCTAAGCAGGAAAATGAAATATATGTACATCAGAGATAAAAACAACCATATAAATACCGTGTGTCAAGAACTAGAGCAACATGCGAACAGCAATGAAAGTCATTAACTATTTAAAAAGGTTTAATATTTGGTCCGAGTGTTCGAGCCACAACTTCAAGACACTCAAGACCATCTCTCTCTAGTTCCATAGTAGTCCTTGTAGAGTATTTGGCGCTTATGTATTTCTTGTCCAAAACTGTAAGATTGCTGACGAGGTGGGTCTGCGCACCTTATTTTTTTATTCTCTAGATAAACTATGTAGTGGTTCCTTTCATTATTTTCTATTTCCTACTCTGTTTTTACTTCACCACATCTTAGTTAAATTTTTTGGTGTTGTCTCGTTGTACTTCCTTTCCAGCTGTTATCTGGTCTTTCTCTATTTTACCCTCTGGTTGGTATTAAAGTGCTTCAAGGAATGTTGATATATCCTCAAAGTATGGCTAATCAATTTCCATTTGTTTCCTTGACTTTAATAGATTAAGTTTGTTTTGTTCTTTCCCATGGTTTTGTATTAGTTATTCTCTTGAGCCAGTGAGAGTAATAGAAAAAGCAAGGGAACGCAACATACCAATATTACTCTGTTTCGTAGGTTACACAAATTCTCTCGATTCAGTCAAATGGGGTCTCCTCTTGAGTATAATAGAAAATACTGGAAAACCAAACCTACTAGTTATAGGTCTGGATCCCGCGTATGAAAAAAAAGTTGATTAATAGCAAGCTGAAAATTTGTTAATAGCTTAAGGGTGTCTAGTCGGATAAACTTTGATATATGGGAACACTGGAACAGGGGCAGTTTTAATGGTGGAACAGGTTAAAAATTTGGAACGGCCAGACCACGAAAACGGTACGTTTATTTTGTCCGACAGAACAGACTTAAACTCTCCGAACAGAGATTAAACTCTCATGCAAAAATTAAACTGCTATTTATCACCAAATGGGCGTTTTAATGAGTGGAACATGTAGAATATTTCAAATGCCAGGAATTATGACAGGTGATAAATAGTAGTCTGATTTTTGCATGAGAGTTTAATCTCTGTTCGGAGAGTTTAAGTCTGTTCTGTCGGACAAAATAAATGTGCCGTTTTCGTGGTCTGACCGTTCCAAATTTTTAACCTGTTCCACAATTAAAACTGCCCCTGTTCCAGTGTTCCCATATATCAAAGTTTATCCGACTAGACACCCTTAAGCTATTAACAAATTTTCAGCTTGCTATTAATCAACTTTTTTTCATACGCGGGATCCAGACCTATTAACCTCATAAGAAATCTGTGCGATAAAAACTATGCCAAAGTTAAAGTACACGGAATATATTTAACTAAACAGGGTTCCATATTATCATTCATCGTTATTATACTGAATATTTATATTCTGAATATGCTTAAAATGAGCACAATAATAGACGAATGGAATGGAGGAATCATTATGTGGATGAAGGTATCAGAATATGGATGGAGGATGGGTGGATATCCATTATATGAATGGAGCAATGAGAAAAATCAGTAACCTGCGATTTGCAGATTACACACTTATAGTAACAGCGAGCAAATGCAATCAAAATTATTACTAAAACCGAACGGATAATTTGTACACTTGGGCTCCTTGCTAACCATGAATGACGGTTGTTCCTCAGAAATAAATCGTAGACTAGTAATGACCCGCACTGCATCAGCTAAATTAGTCAAAATATGAAAAGGCCGAACAATAACAAGGAATACTAAGCTCAGTTTGGTTAATGCCCTTACTTTCCCCATTGTTACATACGCAGCTGAGACATGGACTCCCAAATAAATCGATAGAAGTAGATTCGAAGCCTTGTAAGTGTTGGGCTACCGAAGAATTTTATACGTGGCCTGGACAGAACACAGACCAACAGGTCAATTCTGGAGGAGCTGCATATATAAGAGAGGCTATTAAAAAAGTAATCCCACCATACCTAAACTACCTTGCCTTTAATGATAATGGAAAATCGGCACAGCTTAAGGGAATCTCGCTTTCAAACTAAATGGGGCAGTAACCTGCGTTTGGTCTGGGGTATTTAATGGACGTTTAATAGATTTATTATTAAGATTATTTAAATGGCCAAAAGTACCTTACCTGTTACTGCAGAATATTCCGTTATGCAAAATAAGAGTCATCGTGTAGCAACAAGATGGCGCTTCCCCAGAACAGCGTTATTGTAACCAATTACTTTCTATTATTTTTCTTCTTTTATTGGTTATTGTAAAAAATAAACATTAAATTGAAAATTATTAGGTATATTAATATTTTTATCCAGATTTAGCCGTACTGGCTACACTTCCTCTGAGGAGAAAATTCACTCATCCCAGATACCCAGGGTAACAAAAGGATTGAGTTCTGCTGCATCTCCCAAAAATTTTCGTACGCATTTGGACGTCCAGAGTAGCACAGTTTTCTGCATAGTCTTTTAAAGATTTTCGTTTAGATCCAGCTTTTTGATGTTTTCTGAGGTTCTTCGGAATGACTCTAGTAGTAGAAAGAACAGTAGATATTTTCTGGGTACTTTTTACTTGTATTTAGAGATCTCTATACCTGGCGATTTTCTCATTTTGCTTAACACGTTGACGGACAGTGCGTCAAATGTATAAGCAAGTATTGTGACACTATATGTATTTTATATAAAAGTAGAATAGGGAAATTGCTGAATTTCTTTTAGCGCTTACAGTTTATGGAAATAATGAGTTTATTAACATTATTTGTAAACATGGGGACGACTACCATTGACATCATGTCACATTTAATATGCATCTGTAGATGTAATGTGACTTTTTAGACCAAAAACCGTTTGTTTATAATTTTAAAATTATTGCACACTACACGAAACGTCAGACCGCGTATTTTAAATTTAAGAAATATTTTCCAAAAATTTAATATTTCTAAACTAGACATTATGCTTTCGAGGTGTGAACAGTTTCTGTTTTGCAGCAGTTAAAGTTTGCCACTAGTTTAGGGTCTTAACCTAGCTAACAACCGCCGGTGTTGTTGCTTAAGTGTTTGCATATAGGTAAGTTGAGCATTTTTGCTTATATTTTTTTAACAAGCGGCTTTCTTTTATGCTATTTTGCTTGCTCTTTTTATTTCTTTTTGCTTTCTAGTTATTAATACTTCATTGACTGGTTTTTTCTTACAATGAGTGAGGAAAAGGGGGGCTCAGTCCCCCCTTATCCTGATACTTCTTCTCCGGCTAAAATTGCAATGACTAATAATTCCGAAAAAAATCAAAATCAGACTTCCGACAATAATTCTCAGGAAGAAAAAAAGGTTAATACATACTCCGAAAAAGATCATGGACCTTTTGTAGTATATCTTGAATCTACAAATATACCGAATATAAAAATTGGCACATTCAATACAATTAAAATAGCTCGAGATATATTCAACCTCAAACTTAATGACGTTAAAAAAATAGATAGTAAAGGGCTCAATAGAGTTTCAGTTGAATTTGCCAATTTTCACTCGGCTAACATGCTACTTAATAACACTCAACTTCTAAATCAGGGATACAAGATATATATACCTTTTAACTTCGTAACCTGCAAAGGTATCGTCAGACAGATTGATACAGATATTGATGAAAAAGAACTTCTTCGGTGTTGCGATACAGGAAATGACATTGAAATTTTACATATAAAAAGATTAAATAGAAGAGTAATTAAAGATGGAGTAACTTCTTATGAACCCACAGGTACGACACTATTTACATTTCGAGGCGTTCTTATGCCCAAAACTGTGTTTTTTATGGCATACCAAGACTAGTGGACACATATATTGCCCCAGTGACACAGTGCTATAACTGTCTTAGATTTGGCCACACAAAAACAAACTGTAAAGGGAAAGAAAGATGTTTTAATTGCGGGGAAAACAAACATGAAGACGTATGCATGACAAAATGTTTTTACTGCAAGGACTCTCACAAATCTATTGACAAGAGCTGCCCAGAATATACAAGGCAAAAGAATATTAAAGAACTGATGGCGTATGAAAATTTGACATTTTTTGAGGCAAGTGAAGCCATTCCAAAATCATACATCTCAAATAATAAATTTATTTATAACCCGAGAGATTTTCCAAATTTTAAAAATAACAGCAGGCCATTAGAAAATACTCCAAGTACCAGTACAAATAATTCTAACACCATAGAACCATCGCAACGAAGAACAAACAATTTTAGATCATCTACAGTAAAACGTTCCTTTCAACAGGTGGTTCTGAACTCCGACAACAAACGGAGAGTCGTGCAAAAACGTCAAGATAAGCAACCAAATGAAAAGAGTACATATACACAGCAATTAAGACCAGAAAAGCCAACCTCTTCCCCCACTAGCTCATTTTCTCGTTCAGAACCTTTCAAATCAAGAACCTCAGCTAATTTATCACAAAACTCCAATCAAGCCTGGCAATCCAGTGCATCGCAAAACTTTCAAAATATTGATACCTTTTCTTCAAATGACTTTTTAAACTCATGCCTAAATTTTATTAGTAATACATCATCAGAAAACTTAAATTTACTTAAAAACCATTTATTTTCCCGATTAAACGTAGAGTCCTATATGGACCAAGAGGATAAATCTGATTCTGATTTTAATTAATTAAACATATATCAAATCACATAATCATGAATTCAAAAAAGAAATTAAAAATTATTCAGCGGAATATTAGAAGTATTAAATCAAACAGGGAAAACATAACGAACTTAATTTTCAAAGAAGACCCTGACATAATTGCTATTAATGAAACTTGGCTTAAACAAGATTTTAATTTTTCTTTGAAGTATTATAATGTTGTCAGACAGGACAGAGATGACGGATATGGTGGAGTAGCTACTTGTATCAAGAAATCTATTATTTTTTCTACAATTCAGAAATACAACTCAGACCAAATCCAATACATAACAACAAAAATTGGTAACTTATACATAATAAACATTTACTCCAATACAAATAATGCCATAACTCTTCCTTTCTTGAGCTCAACAATAGAAAACATACCTACAGAAAACTTAATTATACTAGGTGATCTAAACTCTCACCATCCCCTATGGGATAAATGTCCTACCAATAAGGGAGGAAAAAATATTTATGATTTTATTTTTGATAAAGAATTAATTATCCTAAATGATGGGTCAGCAACATTGTTTCAACCTCCTAATAATAATCTTAGCGCTGTAGATCTAGCCATAGCAAGTAATAATATGGCTCTATGTTCTACTTGGGGTGTCATACAAGATTGTGGAAATAGCAACCATTTCCCCACCTTTGTCATAATAAACAATTGTGAGTTTAACAAAAATGATAGCATCTATACACAAACATACAAAATGAGAAATATTAAAAGAGCAGACTGGTATACATTCCATACTGGGATGATAACAGGAATGCTTGATTTACCGGTAAACTCTAATTACAATGAGTTTTTGGAGGTAGTTAATCAAGTAGCAGATAACTCAATTCCCTATAAAAACTGTAGAACACAGGGTAAACCTTCAAATCCGTGGTGGGATGAAGAATGTTCACTTTGGATTAAAAGCCGCAAACAGGCAATTCAAAACTTTAAACAATCTGTTTCCTTAGAGAACTATATAAACGCTAAACGTATAATCGCCCAAACTAAACGAAACCTCAGAATTACAAAAAGAAATAAATTCATAAACTTCTGTGAATCATTAAATAAGGAATCTAACACTACCTATGTCTGGAATAAAGTTAAAAAATTCTCAAATAACAAAAATTACGGCCAGACATTTCATAACCCAGCAGATAACATTAAAACAGAAATTCTACAGAACATGTCTGCAGTTTTTATTGATCCAAATTTTGAGCTTGACGATATAAACGAGCAAGTTTCCCCTTTTACAATCTGGGAACTTAAAAATGCTGTAAATAATAAAAAAAATTCGGCACCAGGTATGGACGACATTCCTTACCTTATGATAAAACATCTACAACTACAAGCTAAACATTTTCTGTTGAATATCTACAATAATTGTCTAAATGGTGACAACCTTCCTGAAGATTGGAAAAACCATAATGTTATAAATATCTTAAAGCCGCACAAAAATCCACTCTTGGCCAGTAGTTTCAGACCAATAGTTTTATCCTCATGTGTGCTTAAAACATTAGAAATATTAATCAAGAATCGCCTAGTTTGGTCCTTAGAACATAACTGTTCATTCACCAACCATCAGACAGGTTTTAGAAAAGGAAGAGGCACTGCTGACAACTTGACCCTCCTTCATTCCACAATTGTGGAAGCCTTTGAATCCTCTCAATCGGTTTTGGCCATCTTTCTTGATATCAAAGCAGCATATGATAATGTCAATATATACAAACTTTATAGTAAACTAAAACTTCGAAATATTCCATCTGCAATAAATAATATTGTGTTCAAAATTTTACAGAACAGACTTTTATATTCAAGATCTAATGATGGTGACTTTTTGGGACCTTTCATGGCAACTAAGGGGCTACCTCAAGGTTCTCCCTTAAGTACCATTTTGTTTAATATTTATATAGCAGAATTGTTTTGTATTAGCAATAATGAAGTTAAAATATGTGGATATGCAGACGACTTGGTTTTGTATATGAAGAGATATGATATCCAAAGCATGGTAAGTAAAATAAACAAAGAATTGGAAAACACATTACACTGGCTTGCAGAACATGACTTGTCCTTATCCAAAGACAAATGTGAAGCTGTATGCTTCACAAAGGGTAGGCGAAGAGATAATCTAACAGAAATCAAAATCAACAACACAGCCATTCCTCTAAAAAATGAAGTGAAATTTCTAGGCATAATTTTTCATAAGCATCTATCATGGGACTTACATGTTGACAATATTATACTCAAGGCAAAGAAAAATATTAACATCCTACGTGCAATATGTAGAGTCTGGTGGGGAGCTGACCCACGAACACTCCTAATGGTTTTTAATGCCTTGATCAGATCTCATCTCGATTATGGTTCCTTCCTATTCAACCCAATATCACAAAAATGCAACAACAAACTCAATGCAGTATTTTTTGAGGGACTTAAGATATGTTTGGGGTGCATGAAGTCTACACCAAATTTGGCAATCTTGGCAGAGTCTGCCCAAATGGACCTAGAACATAGAAGATTATTGTTAGCCTCTAAATTTTTAAGTAAAATCATCATTATTGAGAATCATCCCATAATATTACTCCTAATTGAAATACGTAAAAGACTGATAAACAAACCTAATTTTTATACAAGGCATAATGTACCATACTTGGTTTCGGCATTAGAATATTTTTTTCCATATTTTAAAAATATATACAAAAGCCCAAATTTTCCATGCTATGAATTAGACTATGATACACTAATGAATCCACTTCCAATTCTAAATTGTAATATCAAAAAATATGACCCGATGATTAAAGAAAAATTCCTTATGACTACTGAACAATATGGAAAAGACCATACCTTTATATATACTGATGACTCAAAAAACAAAGAAAGGGTAGGTTTTGGGATATGCATCCCGAGTATTGAATATAATTTCTCCTCAAGACTTCCTGGAGCTCTAAGCATAAGCAAAGCAGAGAGTATAGCAATACATCAAGCGGTGGAAGTCGCAACTACAAAACATCTAAAGAAAGCTATAATATTTTCTGATTCGCTCAATGCAATAACCAATATTAAAACATGTAACATATCTGCTTCAGCAGATATAAGGGCCCTAAAAACAAAGAAACTTATATCTTCAGCCAATGAGAATGGTACCAAAATTCTCCTTTCCTGGATACCTGGACACTCTAATATATTTGGTAACACCCAGGCTGACATACTGGCAAAAATAGGAAGAGACCTGAATGTACCCATGGAAGTACAACTGAATTCCCAGGATGCCCTATCAGTCATCAGAGGAAAAATTACAAAAGATTACCAAGAAAAATGGAAATCTTTAGTCCAGAAGAAGACTTCGCAATACAAAACAATTCAAGACTTCTTTCCTACAAAACCTTGGTATTCAAATTTTCCATATAGAAATAGAAGACACACTACCACCATCATTAGAATGCGCACAGGCCATTGTTTAACAAAACAACATCTGTATAAAATGAATATAAAAGATAATCCTTTTTGTGAATGTGGTCGTCTCGAGGATCTAAACCACATCTTTTTTGAATGCCCGATTAATGTGATTCCTAATTTTGATATATACACAAAATTTATTTCCACGAACTTCAAAACACCGCTCTCTATATACAATATTCTAAGTTCCTTAACGGAAGAATCAGTCAATGTAATTATGCGTTTTTTTGCAATTAACCAAATAAGCTTATAAACTGCAATGCGTTTTCTAGCAATTAACAAAATAAGCTTACAAATTGCAAGGCTCACCTGTTTATATGTATCCGTGTTATATTATGTTGCTATTTGTCATTTAATTTATGTTTTAATTTTTAATCATACTTAACCTGACACAATTAATCTCATTTAATTATAATCATCACACCTCATCAAAAGCTTCCTTACAAGAACATAGTCAGCGATTTTGGTATGGCTTAGAGCCAGACTACGTCAAGATCGCTTATAAATCGTGCTGGTAATCGCCTTGCAGCGAAACCAAAAACAAAAAAGAAGAAGAAAGAAGACTTTTTAGACACCGATTTTTTGTCACAACTCGTTAATTTAAAAATGTCATCTATAGACGTTGTGTCACATTACATCAATGAAAACTAGACGTCTACAGACGTTCTGTCCGTCAACGTTGTCCGTCAACGTATTAACAAGCAGATTATTTTTATCGCTACATCTATTATGCCTGGTTGCACCAACAGATCTTAAGTTCCAGATTAGCTAAGCTCTACTTATAAATAGGGCCTCCTTGAGTATCACTTACGTTGCACCATAATTTTAGATCCTTACCTTATTATCAATTATAACTATTATTATATTATGGTATTCTTATTGTAATATATTATAACTATACAGTAAAACCTCGATAGAACGGACCTCTATTTAACGGACTTCGGATATAACGGACAAAAAATCCGATCGAATGAAAAAAAAAACATTTCAATGCAAAAAAATATGAAAATCGAATTCTGGAAGAAATATTAGCAAGGAAAGGATCTCGGGACTAGATTGTACTCAAGCCGATGGATCGCATGGATTGACTGTTATAATTATTGACAAGTCTCGTAAATCTGTGTAGAGTGGTCAAAGATATAATGCATCATCTGCCCGTTTCATATTATCGCTCTAATAAGGCATGGTTCACCACAGATATTTTCAAAAATAGTTTTTTTAAAGAATTTGTACCTGCATTGAGAAAATTTCGAGAGAAGAAACTGGAAATAGCGCCGAAAGAGGTGAACTGTTTATTGATTTTAGACAACACTCCTGCTTAACCTCTGAAAATATTCGTCATTCATAAGATGGTATTGAATCGTTTTTCCGAAAAATACATAGTTTATTCAACGCATGGATCAGTGACTAATTTTGGCAACCAAACGAGTATACTATTGTAGAAAGTTGTGAGATGAAGTCGAGAAGTAAAAAAGTAGCAAACAAAACTTAATTCCTCTCTTAACTTAGAGATTTGTACACTGTATCTAAAATACTACGACATATATTTTCAAAAAAAAATTGATTGATTTTAAATCTATTTTTATATAATGGACTTTCGGCTTTAACGGACATACCGTCCCCCCAATTAGTCCGTTATATCGAGGTTTTACTGTATTATATTAATTCTTATGATATTCTCGACTTAAGCTTAAGATCTGTTGGTGCAACCGGGCATTAATTTTTTATGCTAAGTGAGTTTATTAACTATTATAAGATCCAGTCTATTATATTATGCCACCCTCTGGTCTGTGAGCACAGTGCGATCCCAATATAGCTTGTAGTTGTCGTTTTCAAGTATTCTGTCAGGGACGTATTGATAATAATAAGGGATATTGAAAATACATATAAGGGAGATGGTCGGTCTAGTTTGCTAGCTAGTTCTTGGTGAAGAATCTTTAATACTGAATCATGGCGTTCTTTATAATCAGTTCCAATAAACGCCTGGCAGCCCCCGGTAAGATGTTGGATGGATTCTTTGGCTTGACATCCACATCGGCTTGTGTCGTTTTGGACCTGAGGATCTTTGTCAATGTATTTCAGGTAATTTCTAGTGGGAATAACCTGATCATGAATGGCAAGTAGGAAACCCTTTGTCTCGGGAAACATCTTTCCTGACGTCAACCAACAGTTCGACGCTGAATTGTCGACGTGTTCTTGGTTAACCTCATCCAGATTCCGCCCATGCAAAGGCTTACACATCCAGGTAGGCATTTTTTCTTGCTTAGACTTGTGGTTTAAGCCCATTTTTTGTTCCCTCAGTTTAAGCGGTGTTGTGTCATCTACTGCGCAGATTGCGTGATGTAATGGTTAATTTAATTATATTATTATATTAATAAGTATATAAACATTAATATCCTTTTTGTGTATGTATGTTACGGGCAATAACGTAAATCCGGCCAATAACGTTAATAACCGGTCAATATCGACAATGGCCTGTTGAATTAATCATTGTCGACAATGGACGGATATTAACGTTATTGTCCATAGAAACTGGACATGGATGATAATTTTAAATTCTTGATAACATTTCCATCATTGCCCGGTCAATGTCAACAATGCCCTTGTAAACAGAGACATGTTAAGGATAGATTAGGCTAGTCATATGCCACTCAATGCATCGGGGTGTAACGCCAATATCAAGGACGCTATTGGTCAATATTCATTTTGAGTGGTCTAGCCATCTTTGTTCGTCATATGAGCGGTATCGCTTGGTAAAAAGAGATAGATAGACCACCGATCGCCTGTCCGCGCGTTACGTTTTTTTGCTCAGTATGCCTTGTCTACGGTTAACATGTCTGTGGTAATAAATCGGTCAATGTTGAAATTTAGGCTAAAAGATAGGTTACGTTTATTATTTGCTTCATTTCTGTGCTCGTGCTGAAATTACTCGTAGTAAATTGATGTAAAAAGTGTTACAAAAGGTTCACTATCTTGTCAAAATAAAAATGATTAGCCTTCAAAAGCTATCTTATATAAAAAAATAATAGGACATCATAACTAATTTTATATATTTATCAACATTGACCATTTTCTTTTGGCCACTGTCGTTATTGACCGGTTATTGATGAAAACTCTAATTTTAGGTTATTTTTTACAACATTGACCAATAGCTGATGTTATTGTCGTTAATGACTGGGCATTGTCGCTAATAACCAGGGGAAATGGACATTCACGACAATGCCCGGTCTTTACCGTCAATTGCCAATTTACATCATTGTCCAACATGTAGGTACACCACTGAATTAGGGAAATAAAATCCTTTCATTTGAGCTAACTTTTATTTCACAGATCAATGTAATTTTTTCATTGTGATGACGTCATAACGCCTATGATGAGGTGAAAGCTTACAAATACACTTCAAATAATAATAATAGAGGTCCAATTAACAAATAATATTAATTACTTGTTCAGTACATCTTCGAACACCGTATATTATTCAGCAGGTTTTGTAATACTGGTCATCTATATTAAAGGAACGATTTTAAGTTTAAATACAGTGGAACCTCGATAAGTCGGATTAATCGGGACCGTGGCCGATCCGGGTTATCGAAAATCCGGATTAGCAGGAGAATATGGTAAAAATTAATAAAATACGGTATACTTACAGATAATCTCCATTTTAAATCCAAAAACATGAAATACATATGCACAATACATCTAAATTACGTATACAGTATTATTCATTTATTGGTAAAAAACTCAGTCAAACTGAAAAAAATGTTTGTTTTGTCTTATGAAAATTGGTCCGGGTTAGCCGACTTCCGGGTTATCGGAGGCCGACTTATCGGGGTTCCACTGTACAGTAGTTTACATATTGTTTCTTATTATTGAATGTACCCAATGACTGTACACTAAAATATTATTGAAATTGAAAGTGTTAAATTCAATTAATGAATAGGATCACAGAAGTAGGTCAGAGATATGAACTTTCACCAGACAATAAGAAAACAAAATGTATGATGATGATGATCTCTAAAGCGATTTGGACAAATCTGTTAAACCTTGATATAACTGTATTTCCCTATCATAGGCCATATAGGATTTTACCATATTTTTGTATTTGGCCATCCATTTGGCAAATTCTTGGCCATCATTCTTTTATACGTAATTTTTTCTGGTCTGTTTGCTCGTTTATTTTTCAATTTTTTAATTGCGTTTTTTCTGTTATCTCAATAATGTTTAATAATTGCTTTCTGTCTATGCATTGTGCATAGACGTCCCTCCTAGATATTGCTCTTGCTTTGTTTGTTTTTTATGATAATGTTACAAAAAATCGTTGGATATACCATACCATAGTATTCGTTTGTGACATGGTTAATTTAAATATATATTTAAATAATTTATAAACATTCTTTTTTAATTTTACAACAAAAAAAAATAAGAAAAAACAAGAAAAATCTATTGAAAATTTATTTATATTCAATATGGCCCACAAAATTACTTTTATCATCATCATCATCATCATCATCATCATCATCATCATCCTCCAGCCCTTTGCGTCCACTGCTGGACATAGGCCTCCCTCATTTTTGTCCATTGTGCTTTATTTTGAGCACTTTGCATCCAATTTCTAGACATTTTCTGGAGATCGTCAGTCCAACGAGTAGATGGTCTTCCTTTATTTCTTTTGTCTAATCTCGGCCTCTACTCAAGTAATCTCTTCGTCCATTCCAGTTCCATTTCAGGGTGGCAATTCGGGAAATTACATGGGTAACTCCTGTTCTTCGTGTTAAGTCTTTATTTCTAACTCGGCCACGAAGCGATATACCTACTCAGCATTGACCTTTCCATTTTCCTCTGAGATATTTGCAGCATTTTAGAAGTTGAAGCTGTCAATGTCAAAGTTTCGGCACCATAAGTCATCACAGGCAACAAACATTGGTCAAATGTTTTACGTTTTAAAGAAATTGGTATATTGCTTTTAAAGATGTCTTTGAGTTTTCCATAGGCTGCCCATGCTACATAGGTTTATTCTTCTTCGTAGTTCGCATGTTTGGTTGTCTCTTGTGATCTTTATTTCGTGTCAAAGGTATATGTATTTTTCCACTAGTTCTACTTCGTTGTCTCCAATATTGATATTTCCGCTAGGCACTAGGTTTGTCATGGATTTTGTTTTGGAAATGTTTATTTTAAGACCTACACTGAAACACACTAACTGAAGTTTATGTAGCATTGTACATATCTCCTTAAGGTTGTCAGAGAATAAAACTATGTCGTCTGCGAATTTCAAATTTGTTAATCTTCTACCGTCAATATTCAGGCCTCGCTTTTCCCAGTTAAGTTTTTTACAAGCATATTCTAGTACTGCGGTAAACAGTTTAGGCGATAAGGTATCGCCCTGTCCGACTCCTCTGCCGATTGGGATATGGTCCGTGTTTTTATGTAGTTTCACCGACATAGTTGCGTTATTGTATGTATTGTAAATTAACCTTGTGTATCGGTAGTCAATGCGGCATGCTTGTAGTGCTTCCAGAATTTTGTCAAATTCTACCGTGTCATAGGGTTTATGGAAATGTACAAAAGCCAAAACGGGTGGTCGATTGTATTCGATATTTTTTTCTATTACCGTTTTAATGCTCTGTAGGTGACCATTTGTTCCAAATCCGGTACGAAATCCCGCTTGCTCCATTGGCTGGTAGAAATCAAGTTTTTTCTCGTTACCAAGACGTTATCAAGACGATTCGTTACTATTCATGTAAGGAGTTTGTATAAGTGACTAAGAAGGCTTGTAGGTCTGTAATTTTCTAATTTCTAATTCATTCTCTAATTACTTTTATACAAAGGGCAAAAAAATAACTCTTCAGACACTGTTTTAAACACAATGGATGAAATAAATATTTACACGGTGTTATTCTAGCTTTAGGCATACTATTCAGACAAATGGCACATATGTCTGCCCATGCTAAAATATCTTCTCTTGTAGAGATTCTAAAACTTCTAAACAGCGTTTTCCCTATCTGTAGAAGTTTCCACTGGTTGTGGTAAATATCTTTTAAGCGTATGTAATAACTTAGGTAATACCTTGTTCTCTTAGCAAATAATTTAGCAAACTGCTTTGGCTTTTGTCAACAAATTGACTTTTTAACTATTAAAAGTCGCCATTTTGAAGATAAAAATGTGGTCAGATAACTGGATTATTTAAATTCCCGAACAGGGTCTTTTTCTGATTATTTCTCTGTAGTATTATAGCTATTAGGCCTGGATCCCGCGTACCAAAAAAAAGTTGACTAACAACATGCTGAAAATTTTTTAGTAGCTTAACGGTGTCTTGTCAGACAATCTTTGATGTATGGGAACACTGGAACAGGGGAAGTTTTAATTGTGGAATGTAATTTTAATTGTGGAATGTGTCATCCTAAAAATTTTGTGATTGTGAAAACTAGCAGGTTGTTTTGAAGTTTAGTCAATAGCAAACTTTATGTTATAATATATGAAATAATGTTTGTCCAAAAAATATGTTGAGCATTTACATAAGTAAGACACGTAGAACATGTCAAATGACAGGAATTATATTGGTGGATAAAGCAGTCTGATTTTTGCATGAAAGTTTTAATGAAAAGATAAATCAATTGGAAGTTCTGTCCTACAAAATACATGGGACGTTTCCGTAGCTTTCGAAACCTGTATCCTGTTCCACAATTAAAACTTCCTCTGTTTCAGTATTCCCGGTCATCAAAGATTGTCCTACTAGATACCGTTAGGGTGATAGGAGCAAACTTTCGGCTCCAATGCTATTTAAATGGGATTTATTCTTTTCGAATCCTGAGAAAATTAATAAGTATTTTTGAAAAATTTAAACGCGGAATAAAAGATTACGTTATTTAGACCAGTAAGGATCTGTTTTTAGGTGGATGTGAGAGGTGGCATTCAGATTTTTGCGGATAAAGTTAGGTGATAACTTCGTTAATAATAATTGATTTATGCTCCTTCTCAAATATGCCCGGAACATTAATAAAAAAAAATAAAATATTTAAAAATTTCAAAAACTTTCGTTTTTTTTCTAGTATTTTTTTGCTTATAACTTTAAAACGATTCATTTTGGAACCAAGTCGTATAGGAATAAAACAAAGGTAATTAAATTTTCTATCAGATGCGATTGGTTAAAAATGTCTTAATTTATCACCCTTGCTGCAAAATAGCAATAAATATAAAATAAGGGGGCAAAACAAGCCTGTCCTTATTCAATGATTTTCCATCACTTAGGTTACACTTGGAACCTTCCTAATTCGCTTAGAAAATTTTTGTAATGTGCTAAAACCGTACACCAAATTTAATTAAAATTGACTTACTAGATTTTGAATAACAATTTTGCAATCTAAACTTTTTTTAAAAAATTAAAATTTTTAAAATCTTGCTTAACAAAAACTAGAACATACAAAAATTTGTCAATTTTTTTACATATAAAGAAGCACTCCACCTATCTAATGCACTTTACAATGTTTTAAAGTTATAAACAATTTTTTGGCTTATAAACAAATTAGTCCTGTGGTCAGGAGGGGGTGCTACGGGCTCCTTTATTTAGATGGACTTACCCAAAATTTTTATGTATTTTTTGACCCGTAGAACACGATTTTTTTGGGTAACAGTTGATCCGGATGTCGATAAGATTTTTATAAACAAAGAACTTGAGGAATTACAGAACATCGATTTTTCGCAAAATTAAACATTTTTTTTGTATTCCTCGGGTAATTCTAAGCAAAAAATGTTCTTACAAGTTTTTTCGTAGGATGCATAGTTTTCGAAATAAACGCAGTGGAACTTTCATAAATTCGAAAAATTGCAATTTTTGAACGCGAATAACTTTTGATTAAAAAATAAAATAGCAATTCTGCTGACAGCATTTGAAAGTTTAAGTCAAATTATACCGGTTTTAATTATTTGCATTGCTAAAAATTAATTTTTTTATTATTAAACAAAGGTATTTGTTTATAAGCCAAAAAATTGTTTATAAGTTTAAAACATTGCTGAGGCCCCTTAAATAATCCGATTTTAATTCTGTGAAGTGTAGATAGGTAGAGCACCTCTTTATATGTAAAAAAATTAGACAACTTCTAAATTGTCTACTTTTTGTTCAGAAAGATTTTAAAAAACATGAACTTTTTTAAAAACATTTAGATTGCAAATTTATTATGCAAAATCTATTAGGTCGATTTTAGTGAAATTTGGTACACGGTTTAAGTATACTACAAAGAATTTATTAAGCGAATTACTAAGGTTCTAGGTGCCACCAAAGTGGTTAAAAACATTGAATAACAACAGGCGTATTTTGCCCCCTTATTTTGTATTTATTGCTATATTGCAGAAAAGGTAATATGTTAAGACATTTTTGACCAGTCGTATATCATATAAAATTCAATTATGTATCTTTATTTTATTTCTCTACGACTTTGTTCCAAAACGAATCGTTTTAAAGTTATAAGCAAAGAAAGCAGAAAAAAATCGACATTTTTCGAAATTTTTAAATATTTTAACTTTTTAATTAATGTTCCGGGCATATTTGAGAAGGAGCATAAGTCAATTATTATTACTGACGGTGTCACCTAACTTTATCTGCAAAAATCCGAATGACACCTTTCACATCCAAAAATAGACGTTTTTTCACAAATCCTTACTGGTCTAATTACCGAGGGCCGAAATTACCTGAAAACTTCTGTAATGTTTATTTTAATAAGTTATAAGGGTGAAAAACTAAGAGAAAATTTAGTGTGATTTTTAATTTCCAATTTGTCATTCAAAAGAAACTTTTTATTTATTATAAGGGACTTTCCACCCTCAACAATAATTTAGTCTTTCATTCTGCGTTCAAATTTTTTAAAAATATTGATTAGTTTTTTTAGTATTCGAAAAAAATGAACACCATGTCCGTGGTGATGTTTTGCAAATCTAACATTCGCTATCCTTGTCATAGAACGCACTCAGTCGAACATATTTTGCTGACAAGACAGTAACAATTTTAAATATTTGACACGGCTTCAGGTATATTTTGAGTTGTTTATTAAATAATATTGAAATTATTATAAAGTTATTTATTGTTTATTATTTATGGAAGATCCAAGCAGAGAATACACCAGGAAATATTCTGGAATCCAAGTATTTTGTTGTTAAAGTAGTAACTATATATTATTAAAAAACCACTTTATAACTTTTCCTCTTTTCTCGATTAAGTATTAGTTTTCATTGTATAGTATACATATAAATTATTATAATTACTGAATAGGTACATATATAGTTAGTGAAGAAATTACCGTATTAATTAACTGAATTAATAATTTAAGCTATTATACAAGTAACAGTTATCCAAGAACATGCAAAAGCCATCTATTTAGTTAATGATAACAATGTCATTGTCAAGTAATGTTCACGTATCTTTACCAGTGAGAAATTTACTACACGTATTTTGCCGTGCAAAGAAAGAAAAAGTAGGGATAACCGTAAAATATTGCGATAACTCTTAAGATATTAACACATTTTTAGCTCGTTCTTAATACTTTTTTTTATCCAGATCTATACCGTATGTTGTCCGATTTCACTTTTTATGGATTTATTTTAAACATTATCATATTTCCTATTCATGATGCTTTTACCCTATCTTTTATTTTTTATATTGTATTTGATCATCTATTTGGCAACTGCTAAACCATCATTCTTTTATGCGTAGTATTTTCCGGTCCTTCTGCTCTTTTATTTTTAAATGTTTTTATTTTTTTTTATTATCTCAATGTTATTTATTTATTAATTTCTTTCTATGCATTGTGCATAAACAGAAATCTGTCCCTCCTAGGTATTTGTTCTTGTTTTGTTTTTTTATGATAATAATGTTACCAAAAATAGCTGGATATCATATTATGCTCTCTACTAGTCTTGTGATATGATCAATTTCAATCTAAATTCAATTAATTTATAAATTTATTTGTTAAATCTTACAAACAAAAACAATAAAAACACAAAACAAATCTATTAAAAAATTTATTTATAGTCAATATGGTCCAGAAAATTACTTTTACACAAAGGGCAAAGAAAAGAACTCTTCAGACACTGTTTTAAACACATTGGATGAAATAAGTGCTTACACGGTGTTATTCTAGCTTTAGACATACTATTAAGACAAATGGCACATATGTCTGCCCATGCTATAATCTCTTCTCTTGTTGCAATTCTAAAGCTTCTAAATAACGCTTTCTCTATCTGTAGAAGCTTCCACTGGTTGTAATAAATGTCTTTCAAGCGTATATATAATAAAAAGTACATACTCAGAAGAAGAAAACTAGAACATTGTATAAAGTAGATATACATGCATGCAACAAATGCAACTGTTATTGCTATTAAGTTAAGGATCATTGGTACATAAAGGTATTCCAAGTTATCTAATGAATCTATGGCGAATATTTCTACTACTTCTGGTAGGGTTTCTGTAAAGATCTTCTCTGTACATAGATAATATATAAAAGTAACAATACTGTAAGTAATACTAGGACTATAGTTAATACCTTGTTCTCTTAAGCAAATAACTATCACAACTGCTTTGGCCCACTCTAAAATTAATTTAATGACCCAATGCAAAAGTTGATCACCAGATCGAAGTGACGTGAAGATTGTCAATCTATGTGTTTGAAAAATGTCCTTGACTCTTGTAACAAAATAACCGAATACTGAGTAAAAGAGAATTGACGTTAGTGCCATGATAACGCTTTTGTCACTTTTTAGATCTTGGAAATCTGAATTCTTCTCTAGTATAGAGTCCACGAGAATGAAAAAACACACCTGAAAATAAAACTGTATTATAGAAAGGCTATGCAGATTATAGTAAAAATACTCCAAGATATATACATATTATGTACATATACAGGGTGATTGATTAGTGGGGTAAAGCTCAATAGATCCGCTATAACTTTGAGCTTCACATTACAATATTAGTTAGAATGTTACAGGGCGTTCCATAACACAGTGGCAGACCAAACTTATGTTTTTTTAAATGGAACACCCTATATTTTATTTTATATTCGAAATTCTGTTAACTTCTCTATCACAAAAATATAAAGGTTTTTTATGTTATACAGTCAGGGTATTTACAAAGTTATAACCAATTTTATATGAAAATCGTAACAAGTTCAACTCCCTGTATAAATAAAAATAAGCACAACAGCACTGGCTTATTAATGCCACATATTTTTTTATTTATTGTCAAAATTTTTAAAAATTATTGACATTGCTAATTTGATTTATATCAAATACAGGGTGAGTCAAAACGCAAGAACATTATTTTCTAAGTAATTTTAAATGGAATACCCTGTATTTTATATCACTATTGAAAAGTACCATTGCCGTACTTTAATTTTTAACATTCCCTATGTCCAAATTTACTGGTTTTCGAGATATTTTCATGTTTTAAAGCAAATTATTTTAGGTGTCTAAATTTTTTCAAATTTTAAGTAAGCCATCTTTGAATTGTCAATTAATTGACGATTACAGATTATCAAGCCGGTAATAAATGTAACAATGTAGCAAATAAAGAAAGAAAAATAATTTATTCGTAATACATTTTACAAAAAAAAAACAAAACCACAACATGCAACATTTTTGAAACCATTAAAAACTACTTTTTTACGCAAATGTAACGGATAAAAAAGAAAAATAATTTGTTAGTAATAAATTTTACATAAAAACACACAAACACAAAATACAATATTAAGACAATTAAACACTACATGTAAATGTAACAATGTAACAAATAAAGAACGAAAAATAATTTATCAGTAATACATTTTGCAAAAAAAACATTTTTGAAAAAATTAAAAGCTACTTTTAATAAAATATTTTTATGATTTAATTACATAAGGTGTTCAAAATTAACTCCTAATACATTTATGCACGCATAAAAACGATCATTGAATGAGCTACTTACACTACGAAGTATTTGTAAATTAACACATCGAAATACACTTTGTATTCTATTTTTCATCTCATCCCTTGTTGCTGGAGGTATTTTATAAACTTCATTATTAACGTAATCCCAAAAAAATCAGTCCAGTTTATTAAATTCTGGTGATTTGGGTAGCCACGCTGAAAAATGAAAATATCTCGAAAAATAATAAATTTAGACATAGAGAATACAAATTAAAGTAGGGTAATGGGACTTTTCGATAGTGACATAAAATACAGGGTGTTCCATTTAAAATTACTGAGAAAATAATGTACTTGCGTTTTGACTCACCCTGTATTTGATATAAAGAAAATTAGCAATATCCATCATTTTTGAAAATTGTGACAATACATAAAAAAATATTGCATTAATAAACCAATGCTGTTGTGCTTATTTTTATTTATACAGCATAACAAACCTTTATATTTTTGTAATGAAGAGGTTAATAGGATTTCGAATATAAAATAAAATATAGGGTGTTCCATTTAAAAAAAAACTTAAGTTTGGTCTGCCACTGTGTTATTGAACACGCTGTAAAATTCTAACTAATTTTGAAATGTGAAGCTCAAAGTTGGCTACAATTTTTGATATTAATTTTTATTGCTATTTATTACTATAGCAGATCTATTGAGCTTTACCCCACTAATCAATCACCCTGTATACAGTGCTAGTCAAAAGTTCCCTCCCCCTCGTATCTTTTGAATGGTTATACATTCCTCTCCTGATTAAAACTTTTTGTAAATCAATAGTTGCATTACGAATAAAACACCTCTTGTATCCATACAATTTCTGAAATCAAATGGGTTTTGAAAATGCTTTTGATTGGCACTTATGATGATATGGCATACTCTGCAGAGATTTTAATGCTAAAATAGGCAAAGAGCCTAGCCTACACCCCACAATCGGTAAACACAGCTTTCACAATATATCCAACGACAATGGCTTAAGACTCACAGAAACTGCAGCAGCTAATAATATGTTAATAAAGTCAACTATGTTTTCGCATTAAGATATTTATAAGCAAACCTGGATCTGAAACGACCATATTACGCGAAACCAAATGGACCACAACATTGTAGATGCCCGACATGGGACCAATATCATAGACCTAAGAAGCCTTAGAGGAATAGACGGAGACACAGATCATTACTTAGTCAGAGCAAAAGTCAAATCCAGAATAGCTAGCCACAAATACAATAAAACAACCATGAACCCACAATGGAACATGGACGAAATGCAGAACACAGAGAAACATCAAATATATATATATATATATATATATATATATATATATATATATATATATATTTATTTTTAGCATCTCATGACGTCCCCCATGTTAAAACGTAGTCTCTCGTGGCTTCCAGGTCTTCGTGAACTCCGATATACGGTTGCCACGAGGACTTTCCCTAAAATGTATCGCAAATGAAAGGTACCACTTCCTACAATGCTTACACAAAATATTGGCCGGACGTCCTCAGTCACGTTATCTGTATAATAATATACACATTACTTGGAGCAATTGCCGTCAGGCGCGCCATGTTCGCTTGCTGTATATCTAAAATCACTTTAACGGTTTTGATGGCATCCAAATATATATTTATTCAGTTTGCGGTTGTGGTGGTCTCCGTATATTTTAGTTTATGTCCTCATGGCTTCCACTGCGCTGTTGCCACCTTAAATGTTGGAATTTAGACTTCGGATATTTTTATAATTGATTATTGTAGTATGTTAAAAAAAATATTGTTGTGATATATTAATGATATTTTTTTGTATAATTAACAATGTATTTTTTTCACTGCAAAAATAAAAAATTAAAAAGTATGTTCATTAAAATTGATGAATTTATCATAACCAGTTGCCGAATCTGCTGGTCTAATTGCTCAATTGTAACATATAGAAGTGTTAAAATTGAATTCTTAATTTTTTATTACAAAATTTTTACCTCGACAGCGTAGGGTACAAGAGGACGGCTTAAGTAAAGTAAGTACAAAATTTTTAATAATATATTTTGTTCAACTAATAGGTGCAAAGTTGTCTGGAAAATAATAAAAATGTTTAAAACATTGCTTACTTATTTCATACACTCAATGTATTTTTTTATGTAAGGATATAGAAAATAATATTTTGAAAAATATTTAAAATATAGTAAGTAAGTCTTAAATTTTACATTACATAAAGTAGTTAAGTCTGCTAGTCTACAAAATTAAAAACAAATAGAATACTTAAAAAAAATTAAAGCACTCATGCCATACCAAACGAACTACATTCTTACATATTTTAAAAAGAAAAATATTTAATTTTGCCCACCCCGACTAAACTATCGGCAGGTAAAAAGTCTGCAGTATGCGGGGGCCCTACTATTGAAATAAATTAGAAAATTAAAATAAACTTATCTACCATTATGAAATTCTAATTTGACACAAAAAACTGTATCCTGGATTAAGAACAAGTGTGTAGAATACTCTCGTGAATTAAGAAGCGTTTCTACTGTAGGGTGACCATATCATAAATTTGAAAAAAACGGGACACATCCAAGCAGCAGTAGCGCACCTATAATTTTTCTCTGGGGGGAAGGGGGTTGGCTTGGGCGTCGAAATCTTTTTCTATATTTTGTGAAAGACAGGTTACATTTTCCTGCTATTATTTATATATTTTTCATATGCCCTGGGGGAAAGGGGGTTTAACTCCCAAACCCCTCCTGGGTGCGCTACTGCCAAGAAGGGTTTGGAGCGATACCCAAACAGGGATTGAAACACCGTCTTTTAGCTAATTTGGAACCTATAAATCCTTTTCAATTTTAAATGTGTAATTTACGTACGATCAAGACTGCGAAACACGCAGAAAACTAAAAAACTACGCTAGAATGACGTGGATAAACAACCAATCCGTCAAAACAAAACAGGGAAGAATAAAAAATAGAGAGAAACACAGCAAACTCAACAAATAAAAAGAAGAAAAATGACGGGTTTCGCTGGAGGACATTAAAAAAGACAGAGAAAACAATCAAATATATCAATTTTACAAAATAGTCAGATAAAAAAATACGTCCAGCATTAAAACAAGAGTACTAAAAAACAAAAAAAAAAAGAGAAACCCTGTTTGAAGACAAACAGATCAGCAGAATATGAGAAGAATATTACGAAAAAATACTATTCGGTATGAAGGAAACAGATGAAGAAGAACAAGATAACAACGAAGTAGAAATATTCACAGAAGAAAACGTACAAAAACAAATATTAAAAACATAGAAAACGGAAAAGCAGCAGAAGAAAATGAAATAACAGTGGAATAAAATACAGAGGAAGAGAATTACATAAGGAAATAAACCAGCTAATACAACAAAAAATATGAACAAAACAGACTACCAGCCGATTGGAATGCAGATATTATAGTAGGTACCTATATACAGTAAAACCCCGCAAATCCTAATTGGGGGGACAGCCTGTTCCGATTCCGAAAAGTTGGGATTATCCGAAAGTTAGCCTAACTAATAATTGAAAGTTTACTTTGTCGTTGATTTTGAGTCGCTGTGCCTGTCTCTCTCCCTCTTCCACCCATCTCAGATTGATGTTACTGATGCAGAGCCAGTGTCATCATTTGTGCTTAGTCGTTAACTCCATGGCTTGATTTCTAATTTGAATAAGCTCCATTTTTCCCCGTTCCCCTATACAAGATGGATGAGAAAACCAAGAAGAAAGTGTAATTACAGAATGGATTGAAGCTGACGACAAATGGAGCGAAGAATTTACGGATGAATACATTGTAGACTTGGTTCAACCACAAGGCAACCCTAATGACTAATGAAGATGAAGAAAGCGAGGAAGAAGTTTCCCTGTCATATTGGGTGTCACACGCAGATGCCACTAAAGCTCTGGGTGTGGCTCTACGTTACGTGGAGCATAACTCTGCTGCGTTACCAGTAGATGTAATGTTTATGTGTAAATAGTTTGTCATCACTGCGTCAATTCGCTACACTTCCATGCGTCCGAAGAAAGTTACGGAGTCAAAGACCTGTTAAACGTAGATTGTGCAATTTTCTGGTTTTACTCTGTATAATAAACATGTTTCTAAGTTTTTGTCTTGAATTTTTTTCACTTGCCGTTGGTCCGGATTTGCCGAACGTTAGGATTAGCGGGGTTCTGATTTGCGGGGTTCTACTGTATATAAAAAAGGAGATCGGAAGGAGTGCGAGAATTACAGAGCAAGCACTTTATTTAACACCACATATAACATTCTAGCAAACATACTAAACATAAGACTTGAATCATGCGCTAAACGAATATTAGAAGAATACCAGAACGGGTTCAGACCGGGAAGGTCGATGATTAGTTCCATACATACAGTGGAGCAAATAGGTAATTCAAAAATCGAGAGAATAAAACAGAGAAATACACCTAATATTCATGGATTTCAAAAGTGCTTTGATACAATCAATCGGAAGAAAATGATGGGGGAGCTAGAGAATGTTGGAATCCCAGAAAATTTAAGACATGCTAACAGTGAGCCTAAAGAATACCAGAGCAAGGATCAGTTTCAACGGAACAACTTCTAAGAAGATTAATGAAAACAAAGGTGTGAAACAAGATGACTCTATCTCGCTACGACATGATTTAATCTTATATTGAAAGTAATCATGAGAAGGATAAACTGTGCAAAAAAACATTACAGATCAGCTTTAACTAGTAGCATAATGCAGATGATGTAGTCATAATAGAGAAGGCAAAGATGACACTTTCAAAAGCACTTGGAAAATTACATAAGGAAGCGAAGAGAATAGGACTAGAGATAAACAAACAAAAACAAAATACATGACGGTAGGGAAGGATGACACAATAATTCAGAAATATCTAATAACACAGAATGAGAATAATACTGGGCCACAAAGTAGCAACAGAGAGAGAAATACGAATGAAAACAAATGCCGCAATTGAAGAAAAATTAAAGAGAGAAAATATGGTCAGTTACAAAAAATCAACCAAAAGCAAACATTTGGGACATTTAGGCGTCCCGAGAGACTTTTTCGGGACCCCGGGACAAATCGTTAAAAAACGGGACAATCCCGTTTTTACGGGATGTTTGGTCACCCTATTCTACTGTTATAACGTCCTTCACTTAATCGTAATTGAAAAGTATTTGAAAAAGTTATTTAAAGTGGGTCCTTGTTTTGGTTCTTTATTTAAATTTGGTTCTATTCTTGTAATGTTTTCTAAATTTATAATGAGAAGTTTATAACTTTATTAGATAATACCAAATAATAAAATAAAATGAAGGCTGATAATGTGATTGTACGAGGTTGTTACCTTTTCTTAACAAAAAAATGATGACAAGTGAATATTTTGACTTTATGAACCTAATATCATCTTCAATCTTCAAATATTTTTCATATTCGCACCGTTAACCATAAATCATCGTAGACTAAACAACTAAATTCTTAATTATGTCACCAACTCTGTGTCGGCATGTATTAAAGATATAATGTGTTCTCGATTACTCAGCGGTGCGACGTCGACGCCCTGGTCAAATTATTTATCTACAATCTACAGACACGTCTTCAAATCAGTATTTGAATTGAAATTGTTTATGATAATGAAAACATTTTATATTTATTCGTATATTTACTACTTAAATAATTAAACATTAATTATTATTTTTATATAATATTTTATGTATAAATGGAGACTAGTTGCAAAACTAAACAACATAGTAGATAGAAACGCAGAAGCGATATACGAGGAGGTAAAGAAAGCCATTCATGGAGCAGCAGAAGAAGGGCTAGGAAAAAAGGAAAACATAAAAAGAGAATACCCAGAATAGTGGTCACAAGATCTAGAATCCTTGATAGAAAACAAAAGGAAAGTTTACCAGACATGGTTAGTTTCACAAGACGGTGAAGATAGAAAGATATATTATGCCCGGTTAAACAGAGAAGTGAAAAGGAAAGTTGCAGAAAGAAAAAACGAAATGTGGTAAATGAAATGCGCTGAATTGAATAGATATATATGAGAGGAACGAAAGTATCTGAAGTTTGGCAAACCCTTAGAAATTTAAGAACAGACGAAAAGCATAATACTAACGTACATTTAATTAAAATGGATCAATGGAAAGAGCATTATAAAATGTTACTAACAGAGGATAGACCGGAATTTATAGAAAACACTGAGTCTGATCAAGAAGAAATAACTACAAATATAGAAATGATCACTAAAGAAGAAGTTAGGAAAGCTATGAAACTATGAAAAATGGGAAAACAACGGGACCTGGAGGCATACCTATTTATAGAACTGGTGAAATATTGCTCAGATTTGCTAATAGAGAAAATTACAGATATTTTCAATAGCTGTCTTATAAAGGGATATAATATCCCGAAAGATTGGGAAAGGGCTTTTATAAGCTCAGTACATAAGAAGGGATGTAAAGAACATGTAGCAATTATAGGGGTATTAGTGTAACCAGTTCTGGAGGAAAGCTGTATGGTAGAGTTTTAAAAATAAGAATCGAGATGTTTTTCCCAGACATCGAAGAGCAAAGTCGATTTCGCGCAGGATGATCCTATTTAGGCAATACCTTTGTATTACAGCAATTGGTAGAAAAGATAATGAAAAGAAATTTGACAACTCATCTAATGTTTGTAGATCTGGAAAATGCTTACGACAGTGTGCCAATAAACAGGATGTTTAAAGTGCTCCAAAAATCTGGTTTAGATAACACGTATGTAAATGCTCTTTATAACATATACAAAAATTCGATTAGTAGGATAAAAATACGAGACAATTTATCAAAACCCTTTAAAACATCTAAAGGTCTACGACAGGAATGTTGCCTCTCTCCTACGCTGTTCAAAATTTACATCCAAAAAGCGCCACAACTACGGATTAAAAAGTGCTCAAGAATGGGAATAGAAATTGGAGAGGACTGCCTGTATACTTTGCTATTTGCAGATGACCAAGTACTAGTGGCAAATGATGCAGAAGTCATAACATTCATGACAAGAAAGCTAATCGAAGAATACGTTAAATAGGGATTAAAATTAAACATAAATAAAACGGAACATCATATAGTTTGAGGAAAACCAGAAAATATTCCAGTTGAAGACGGTATTATAAACAGCTGTAAAGAATATAAATATTTAGGAACTGTTATTGACGAAGATGGTAGCACAGAAAAGGATATCTATAAAAGAATAATTCAAGGACGAACGGCTATCCAAAAATTAAATTCTGTATTATGGTCAAAAAATATCAGGATGACAACAAAGATAAATCTCTATCACAGTATAGTAGAACCAATCACAACATATGGCGCAGAATGTTGGCAGATATCACAAAGAAACAGAGACAAACTGAAAGCACTAGAAATGGACTTTCTACGAAGATCGTGCAGAATCTGTCGATTGGACCACATAAGAAACGAAGTAGTTAGGGAACGAGCAAAGGTTAAGAGTAGCATTGACAACAGAATTGAATTCCGGCAACTGATTTGGTATTGATACGTTAAACGAACGAACAATAAACGATGGCCAAGAAAGATCCAAGCTTAGACTACTCCAACAACTAGACGAAGACGAGGCAGACCTCGTAAATCTTGGAAACAAGGAATAATGGATGTCATGCGAAAAAGAGAAATAGAAGAAGAGGATTGGCAGGAGAGACAAAACTGGAGATTGAAGTGCAGGAAGCAGCCAGAGCTGTAGGGCCCTCGCTATATATAATATATTAATATTTTTGCACGGCGTGCAGGCCTCATAGCTACGCGCGCCCACCTAGTCCGACTAATAGTTAATCCGGCACTGTATATTATATAACTAAAGCTGTTTAAAATTTAGAGACACGCAAGAAATAGCTACTTGGCATTACCTAGTAGTTACCTACCAACTAAAATTTTAATAACCTTAAAAGTTTACCGTAAATAGAAAATAATTAATAAGGTGTAATAACAATATAAGCAATAACAATGTAAGCAATAACATAATAACCACTATAAAAATCTGATACTGATAGAGCAAAGACCAGAATTCAGCATTGATGGAAACGAACAAAAAATAATGACCACAGAGGAAGAAAAAATAGTCATAACAGACAAAGAGATGAAACCAGCAATAAATTCCATGAAAAACAATAAAGCGGAAGGACCAGGAGGAATTGTAGCGGAACTCGTAGGCGTAACCAGGGTGGGTTTGGGGGCTATAACCCCCCCATTTGGATGGACTTTGAGCTCTATACGCTAAACACCATACCCCTCAGAGACCTTCCAGTAGTTGTAACCCCCCCCCTTTCCAGTAGTTTTAACCCCCCTTAGCATCATCCCGATTAAGCCTATGGTGGAACAAATCAAATATGGAACAGAGAAATTAAGAAGAATGATATGCTGAATCATGGAAAGAGCAATAAATGGAGAGGACATCCCTAAACAATGATAAGAATCCTACATAACATCAATATACAAAAAGGGAACAGAAAAGATTGCGAAAATTACAGGAGGATAAGCGTCATCACTACAATGGGAAGACTGTATGGCAGGATCCTCAGGAACAAAATAGATAAAAATATAGAACGTAAAATCGGACAAGAACAAGCAGGTTTCACAGCAGGGAAATCATGTCTAGATCATATCCATACATATAATACAACAGACAATAGAGAGAAAAAAAGAAGAGCTAAGAACAAAGATTTACACATGGTGTTTATAGACCTTAGGAAGGCATACGACACTGTGCCAAGGAAAGAACTGTACAAAGCAATGACTAAAATAGGGATACCACCTAACCTAACACAAGCATCAAGAACATGTACAGTGGAAATGAAGTAAATATAAAAATAGAAAACAAGGTAGTTGCTATCTTCAAAACAACAAGAGGATTACTACACAGCTGCCCAATTCCCAACGTTACTAACTGTATTTAAAATATTTTTAGAACACGCACTAACAACTTGGAAAACAAAAGGTAGGGGTATGGGAATGGGAATACCGATAAGAGACGATTACCTCTACACATCGTATTTCGCAGACGATCAGGTGGTTATGTCTCAAGATAAAGAGGATATCAGTTGCATGTTGCAGAGGATATCAGTTGCAGAAAACTAAAAGAGGAATACAAAAGGTGGGCCTGGAAATTTATGTGAAGAAAACGGAATACTTAGCAATATCGGAAGAAGACGTCAAAAACTTAGAAATAGAAGAACAAGTAGAAATAAAAGGAACGAAGAATTTTAAATATTCGGGCTTTATAATGTCGAAAAACGGAACAACAGAAGCAGAAATAAAAAATAGATTGGGACAAACAAGATCTTGCATCAGACAACTCCATAATGTAATCTGAAATAAGAACATTAAGGGAAATAAAAAAAAATGATATACCAAACAATAGTAAGAAGCATCATAACATATGCCGCAGAAATTTGGGTCATAAACAAAAAAGCCCAAAAGAGCATTCTGGCAACCGAAATGAAATACTGGAGAAGATGCTGTGGTCTCACCAGAAGAGACAGAATAAAAAATGAGGAGATAAGGAGAAGAATGCAAGTGGAAAAAGATGCCCTGCAATATATAGAAGAGAGAAGACTAAAATAGTACGGCCACGTACAAATACGGCCACGTACAATAGGGAACTTGCATAAATTTTTAAATTCGAAAAAAATGTTATAAATCACAACAGAACATAATTTAAAACATGTATCAAAGATAAAAAAAGTTTTGTTTGTCTTTCGTTTGGCCCCTAAAGACGATTAAAAATTCAAATTGAAACAGGTGGTCCAAAACGCATAGTGACGTCATATAGTTGTGCATGTACATTCTGCACCAACAAAGTAAACAAAATTGTATATAATTTTAAATTAGACATATAAACGTCAGTAGAAAATACAGTTATGTAACGTCACAAGCGTTTTTGATCGTTTGAACTATTTTACATTGGCTAAGGGTTCTTCTAAACCAAGGCCAGAAAACAGAAAAAATATATAGATTTTAAATTATCTTCTAAGTTATTATGAGGTTTTATTGCGTGAAAGTTTGGAAATATTATTTTTAAAGGAAACTGAATAATATTACGTAATAAAAAAATGTGTAAGTTCCCTCATAGGTTTGGCATTCGTTTTGACACTGACACTAAGTTTTATAAATATATTTGATAATTTCTATTTCTGATATATTTGAGTGTTTTTAAGATATATTTTTTAAAATGACCGAAGAGGGTTTTTGTAAAGGGCAGTCTGATAACTTACCCATAGTTGATATGTGTATGGTGGCTACATATTTTCAAAAAAGTGAAAATTTTTCCGTCGGAGAAGTTCGGGGAGTTAAAGCAGATAAGTAAGTAGGTACATATATTATGTATATTATACTCCCATTATACCTACTAATTTTATACTGTTATTTTATTCTGATTATTATTCTCATAAGTATTTAACGATAAAACTTAGTAGGTACACACTTCCTATTAAGTATAGTGGCAATATTATAAAACACAGAAATATGAAAAAATATACTTGTTTTATTTAACACTATTAAGCAGACAACAGACTACTTACGATAAAATGATCTTGACATACATGAAGACCTTGTGTATTATCTGAAATATATTTTTTCGACATGCAAATAACCACTTTAAACGGCGTTTTTTATCCCTTGGTAATCTAATAAATATTTTATTGGGGTTTTGAATGCTTGTACTTGTACAGAATGGCACTAAACAATACTTATAAAGTTTTTCTTTATTGTCCATCTTAATCTTTCTCTTTTTTCCTTCAAAAACTGTAAACTCCAATCCCAACAAACTGGTATATTTTTTATATTATTACAATGACATACGATAAAAAAATGTCATTACAATATAAATATTTTCCCATATTTCGCGACGATGCTGTGGCCAAATACCCAAGTAGGTGGAGGCCAATAAACTAAAGAAGAAGAAGAAGAATATACTTACATATAACCCTCCCACATCACTGATATAACCATATAAAAACCTAATGTAAAACTATGTGACGTCACGGGCCGTCTGAACTACTTTAAAATAAAGAAGACTTTAAATTTGTATTTCTAAGTTATTATGAGTTTTTGAAGCGGGAAATTTTGGAAATCTCATTTTTATACAAAACTGAACATTATTATGTAATAAAAAAAAAATGTGCAAGTTCCCCATTACGGCCACGTACCGTACGGCCACGTACCGTACGGCCACGTACGCAGAGTAGAAAATACTTGGATAAACAAGGTTGCAGAAGCTATTATAACAAGACCTTAGGATAGAAGAAGATTTTTTGACCTTAAATACAGTCGGAAAAATGAAACAATACCCATGAACGATCACATCAATCACTTATTGTGTATTTGCTATCTTTTTCTATTACTAACGTTTGTTATTTATAGAAAAAGACAGCAAATACAAAATAAGTGAATGAGGTGATCGCTCATGGGTATTCTTTCATTTTTCCGACTGTATTTAAGGTCAAAAATATTCTTCTTTTTTCTCAAAATGTCATTTTATGCGATTTTACAGTGATTTGGTGTTTATTTAACCAAATTTGCATTTTATATCGTAAAGTATCAATGGAAAACATTGTTAAAAAGAAATTGTAATATGTAATTGTAAATAGTTTCAATAGTAATTGTAAATAGTAAATAGTAAATAGTAAAATTAATAGGAACAGTTTCAGTTTCTACCATTTTTGTCGAAAAGTTAAAAATTGAGATATTGAGCAAAACAGGTTCTCGTTTAAAATCAAGATGGCGGCTAACGTAAAGAAGGAATTCATTCGTGATTTTAAATTTAGGCTACTATTGACTCCCCTAAAGGTTAGAAAAATAAAATTTTGGGCAGCTCGGCATGCAAGGTCAAATGCTATTCCGACTGGACTAATATACTTTTGAGTCTGATATTACTGCATGTAACTTTTTTGGTATTGCAATATAATTCAAATCCTTCCAACTATGTAAAGTCCTATATTTTGGCTATCTGTGAGCAAATTTTCAGCCAAATCGATGACGATGTATTTTGGGAATAGAGAAAAATGTAAAAAACGGTATTTTAACGTTTTCTACACTATAAAATTTGATCAAAACCTTGTTTTGAATCAAAATAACGTGTTATAATGCCATATGATGACATTTTTGAGTCCCTTCTATTAAAATATTATGTTTTTCATTGATACTTTGTCACAGAAATTTGTATTTGCAAATTTGTTTAAATAAACACCAAATCACTGTAAAATCGCATAAAATAACATTTTGAGAAAAAAAGAAGAAGATTTTTTGACCTTAAATATCTTATTTTTACGTCACGCAGAAGCTATATACCAATTTTCAGACAAATCGGAGATCCAAAATTTTTTGCCTGAGTGATTTGACATGGAATGTACCTTACATAATCTTCTATTCTCCATATTATTTGTTTTTAGTGTAACATTGGCCATTACCATTAAAAATCTAATTCTATTAAACCGTTTGATGATGCAAATACAAACTTTGTGAAACCGGTCAAGCAAAATACAACTACCTAATTATAAAATTATAATTTTTCCTGTTCATTCACATACAGAGCAAGTGTTTAAAGAATAAATTTAGGATTCTAAAAGATTTTTATATATAAAACCGATTTTCTATGACAAAACGCCAAAATAGCAAAAGATATAAATAGAATTTGTCTGGGTTCTTTAACTAAATTCTCACGTAAACACGACCAAGGTTAAATATTTTACCGGATACCATAAGTTCATTGTTGCCAGTATAACGGATGCCAAAACGAGCGCGAAGTGTATAGTATTATTCTTTGTATTCTGTCTTCATGCATTCTTTGTACGTGACCAAACCATCGTAGTTATATTTCGTTAATTTCGTCATTTATTGTATGTGTGACGTTCATTATTTCTCGTATCCGTTAATTGGTGACATGTTCTCTTCTTGATCTTCCTGCAGCCCTTCTCCAGAAATCCATTTCGGTGACCTCTAACATTCATTTTGATTTTTCCTTCATATGGCATACTTCGCAGCTGTATGTTATAATGCTTTTCACTACTGCGTTATAGATCTTTTTCTTGTTTTGGTTGTTTATCTGCTTGTCCCAGAGTACTGAGTTTAGGAGCGTAATTGCTTTCCTGCCCTGAGTATTTCGTTCTTTAACGGCTCCGTCCAGTGTTCCATCATTCGTGATTTTCATATTCATACCCAGGTATTTATATTCGTTACATTTACTGATTGTTTCTCCTCCTTCTATAGTCGAGGAAATGAAGCATTTTGACTCGCAATTTTTTTGTCCAGCATGGATTTACTTGAAATTTTCACAGAAGGTAGGGAATAGTCCAAGGATCATTTTCTATATCATGCCGCTGTATAAAAAAATTTAATACATTCCTCACTTAAAGAACTAAACTAATGTTATATCAAAGTGAGTTATTGGCAATTTAATGTGTATTTTTTTCGACGAGTACTCAAATCTAAGTATTCAAGCTTAAATAACGGGAAAACGATGCAATCTATAAAATATACCTGCTAAACATTTGTCAAAGTACTTCAGAATACCTATCAAATGAGCTTCGAAGCAAGTTAAAAGCGTTAAAATTAAGCAAGTTATGATGAAAATAAGAGAACCCTTTGGAATTTTTTAAGAAAAAGTGAAAAATCAATCATACGTGATTTCCACAAAAAATAAAATTTATAATAATCCTTATAAGAACTTCTTCATATTAGCATAAGTAATGATTTCAATAATTTTGACCGGTTTAAAATGCATATTTTTGAAAAAAAGATATAATTTAAAAAAATTATAATTTTTAAAATTATTGTAATTTTTATATTCTTTTGATAATAACTCCAAAAATATTCAATACACGTAAAAATAATATACAACCAAATTTTAGAATTTTTGTGACAAATACTTTACCTGTTTTATTATTTCTACAGGGTAAAAAATAACCGAGATAGAAACGTTTAAATCTTAAATTTTGCTGTGAGAACCATGCAACCGGGGCCATTTAACGTTTTATTTTTAAAAAAGTAAGGAGTTTAAGAGATTAAGTTTAACTTGGTGAAATAGCTCTTGAAATTAGCTTTTAAACGGTTTTCAGATGAACCTGACATCGTAAAAATGAACGGAGTTATTAAAAAAAAACAGTAACATTTTTTGGAGACATTTTTAAAAGATAAATTTTGAAAACATTTTGGAGCATAAATTTTAATGCTATCAACATGTTCGGGGTCTCATTTGATATATATTTTTAAGTACTTTGACAAATGTTTTATAAGTTTATGTTATAAAATGCATCATTTTCCCGTGATTTCAGTTTGAATACGTAGATTTTTTTACTCGCCGAAAAAAATATACATTCAATTACCTATAACTCACTTTTAGTTAACACTGAAAGGTTTTTCTAGTAAGAAGTTTATTTCATTTTTTATAGCTTCAATTTTAGTAATAATAACTTTTTTTGTAAAAACTTATAGTTTTTGAGTTATTGATGAAGAATCGGTTTAAACATGCATTTTTCTCAAGAAATATTAAAATCTTTGATCTTTAATAACTCAAAAAGTTTTGATTTATTTTAATAACTTTATATAATAAATTTTGCTTAGAATTTGCTTCGCTATCGAATTATGGGGTTATTTTTAATAAAATAATTTTCACCCCCGAGAAGGGGTGGCATCCAACCCCAGGGTAAAAGCGCAAGTTGGCACCATGTCTTTGTTCCTTGAGATAGCCTCTAACCACTCACCAATTTTCATACAAATCGATGGAGGTTCAATGAAATCGGAGGTAATAGCTCATATCCACCTTCAGTGACTCCACTATAGAGGGTTTTTTGAGAATACCTCGAAAAATATGCATTTAATCAAAAAAACTGTAGATATCAAAAATTAATCTTTTAGTAACACAAATTAAATTAAACTTAAATAATCTTTTTTCGAGTATACTGTTAGACCTTTTAAAAAATAATAATATGAAGCTGCTAGCATGAAAGTTAAGAGACTTATGATCAAAAAAAGGTCTGTACCTGCTATTCTCTATGAAAAAATCAGTGAAAACAGCCCCCCAACTACCCTTCTAATTAAAAATTGATCTTCACCTTTCTGTAAGTAGTTCCTTTTATATTCGTATTATCAATACACCCAAGAAATTTGACCTATTTAAAAGTCCCAATTTTAGAAAAAGTGGAGTTTAAAGAAAAATTGACTTTTTGCAATTTCCTATTTGTCACCTTTTACTTCAAAATATCTCCGAAAATACTGGAGATACGAAAAAAAATATGGACTACTAAATTGTAGCTTTTTATTTAATAAGTAAAATTCCCTTGTGCATAGATTTTCATTACAGTGAACAGTTAGCGAGATAAAGCTATTTAGTAGATCAGATGTAGAAAAAAGGATAGTAAAGGCAAAATATGCACTCATTATACATATAATCATAATGCATTAAGGAAAAACTGGAACACACGCGATATATCAGAATTAACCAAAATCAAAATATTTACAGGAAGAGACAACTAGCAAAAAATTACAAACCTTTATAAAAAATCGTTGAGGAAAATCCTAAAAATATACTGGCCAGATAAAATAAAAAACATAGATCTACGGAGAAGAACAAAACAAGAGAAAATAACAGTCACGATTAAAAATAGGAAATGGAAATGGATTATACGGACTCTGAGGAAGGATCGAAATAATATAACCAAACAAGCACTCGAATACCAACCAGACGAAAGAAGAAGAAGAGGAAGACCTGATAATAGCTGAAGAAGAACTGTAATAAGAGATCATGAAAGAATTGGCCTGAGATGGAGAGAAGTCCAACAGAGAGCGAGAAACAGAGAGCAATGGAAAATACTTGTATAGCAAATTTCGAAAGAATAAAACAGAAAAGGATGCGCTGGGAAGGGATTACAGGAAGAGATAGAGAGAGAGAGAGAGAGAGAGAGAGAGAGAGAGAGAGGGAGAGAAACAATACCGATTATTTATCAAAATAAAATTTAATAATATACCTAACCTAACCTATCGAAAGGCTCATCAAACAATTATTAACTTTAAAAAATAAACAGTTGTCAAGGGTATATAGTGGTATTGCTAAGTATATTACATTATAACTTATTCCATCGAAATCTTCCGAAATCCATAATCTTCTTCCATCGAAATAAAATAGAAAATTTAAAAGTTTAGAAAATACATCTTTCATAACTACACTCAAGAAATACGTTTTTCTAACCTGATTTAAGAGTATAAAAAAACGAAAACAAAGAATTTACAGCAAATCCTTATCGTATATCCGAGCAAAACCACCTAATTGGCAAAAGTTATAAATAGAATTTGTCTGGGTTCTACAACTAAATTTGCACATAAACACGACCAAGGTTAAATATTTTACTTGATATTATAAGTACATTGTTGCCAGTATAACGGATGCCAAAGCGAGCGCTAACTGTATGAAATTATTCTTGTTAATATACACGCTGTATATTGATCGGAAGTCACGAAGAGTCAAAACTATACAGAAGCCACGAGGGACGCAAATGCAATATATATATATATATATATATATATATATATATATATATATATATATATATATATATATATATATATATATATATACGTCTTCATATCAAGGCGAGATCCGACTAAATCGAGGACAACCCGAGATCCACCAATAGGAAATTAATTATTGGAGTATATTGTTCATAAGTATCTTTATAATTAACATATTAATCATGGCACACTTAGAGGGGAAAAGATTTTTGTTCTTAAATTTTTCTGATAAATTTACAGCGAAACGAGATCCGTCGCTGAAAAGTAAAGGGGAGGACTTATATACGAAATTTTAGATATTTACCGTTCAACGCGAGATCACACACTGATGCCAGCTCTAAAGAATATTAGTCGAGCGGTTGGAGCTCGTGTTGTATTGTATATTTCCCACAATATAAAGATATATAATGGGCGTAACTTCTAAGTATCGCTTCTTTTGTGTCTTTAAAGTCTACGATTGACCTTTCAGAAAGTCCCTTAGTTTTATTACATACATAAGGGTGTGAAAAAAGAAAAAGAATACTTGACAAATAATAACCATTTAATAATGATAATTATTTGCAATACAATATTTTAAAACTATACATTAATATTCTTAAAAAACACTTACTACGAAACCAAAATGTAATTATTATATTCTTAAATAATACAAATTGTTACAAAATAATTATTTAAATGATTGCTTGTTTTAAAAATACATTACAAGAAAGTAAAATTTTTTATAAATATTATTAAAGTTTAAAAAATAAAATAACTCCATATGTAATTATTATTTGATAGTTAAAAAATGATTTTAAGTAAAATGATTTAAAAGATAAAAAGAAACACACATAATTTTCAGGGTCAACTCCTAATTCCATGAAAATTTGGATTTAGATTCTACCCATCCCCCACTTCAAAGTTGAATTTGTGCCGTTGATTGCTTTTACTTAGAGGGTGAAAAAATATACGTTTAAAATAAGTCCGGAAACAGATCTGACTAAGTTTAAGCAACTTTTGTTCTATAGAGTTTTTTTAACTTAGGTACTAGGTTAATTTAGTAGTAGGTACTAGAGTCACTTGCGACTAAAAATATTTACTTTTCAACAAAAAAAAAACACGTTTTTCGGCGGTTTTACGCAAATACTCAAAAAGTAAGTATTATATCGAAAAAATATTCTTGGAAAAAATGTAGCATATAAAAAAAACGAAAAAATGGTATATTCTTAGTCTATAGAACCAGTAAAAGTAAATTTGTAGCTCATAAAAAAGACGATCTTATCCTTCAAATTCCAAATCAAATATTTTAACGTGATACATAGTCCCAAAAAATGAAGCTCTTTTCGGGGAAAACCCATTAAAAAATTTTTAAAGTGTTAACATAAAGCTTTATTTTATTTTATAAAAGTTATATACGGGTAGGAGAGACAACGGAACGAATTTTCGAACGTTTAAACAGACGACATCCCAGATTTACCAATTTCTGGACAATTGATCCAAAGGCTGGATTCTAACAACGAAACAGTTGTGGATTTTCAAGTTTTCAATGAGAGTTAGAATTAAAAAACATTAGTGACTTCGAGTATGATGGTTTGGAGAATTTGGCTGGTTATATCTGCCATAAATTGAAGGACTCCAGTATTCAATCCGAAGATGTTTCAACGTACACGTGGGTTGATCATTTGAGTAAGTGTGGTTTATGTAAACCATCAGACACTCTCTTGTCATATATTAAGTA